>NC_141342.1:3470000-3472500 GCF_037954235.1 Aulostomus chinensis | reverse complement strand
GTCACAAACTGGTGCAGAGGTTCTGTAAGTTCAACGGCGGCTTCAGTCAGGACCAGCTGGACTGGCTGGACTCCGTTCTGTCCTCGGCTGATGAGAAACAGGAGAAAGTCACCATCGTCAGTGAGTACCGTCTGTCCATCCCAGAAACTGAATGTTGGATTTGAAGTGTGGAGGTGCAATCTCACTGTAGGATATGAATCGAATCAATTTGAAGATGAGTCTGAAACATAATTAAATGTGAAAACCTTGGAAAATCTGAAAACTGTCTGAATGGACGGTGTATGCAGAGCAAACCGACCCAGTGTAGCTGGTTCCGACCTCTGATGGAACACAACACGCGCGTCTTCAGTGTGTCCATGACTGTATGCTGTGACCCTGGGCTCAACATGTAACTTAGAAAACCAGAGGAAATCACCTCCAGAATCTCTAGGTGAAAAGTATAGAAAGTGGTATTTGTGAGTCTGGAGTGTGAGATTGAGCTCACAACTGGAGATCAGAGGACCTGTTCTGCAGTCCAGCTTCAGATCCATTCCTGGATAACATTCTTTACATATTCGTTTCTCAGATCTTGATTGTCTACGTGAAGCAACTGCAAGTTGTATGTATTTATCTGTTTTTGGAATGTGTGGTGTAGTTCTTCTTCTGCAGTCTCGTTTGAGTTGTTACCAGATACAGAACACAGACACTGCTGGAATCCATTTTGAAGACTGAATCCAAAAACCCAACAGCGTCTCTCTCTTGTGTTCAGGTCACCTCCCGATCCATCCCTGCTCCACAACCCCCGTCTGCCTTGCATGGAACTTTGATGAGCTCCTGGCTATCATCCAGTCCCACGGCAGCGTGGTGTGTTTCATAGCTGGACACGACCACGACGGAGGTTATTGCCAGGATAAAGGCACCGGAGTGCACCACCTGACGTTAGAGGGGGTGGTTGAGACCCCACCGGAGAGCAACGCCTACGGAACAGTGTCGGTGTACGAGGACAGGATGGTCTTGAAAGGGGTCGGGAGGATCCCAGACAGAGAGTGTGTGTTTCCTCCAAGCCAAACCAACACGGATCCGTAGACTGTGACACGACCAGTCACGCCGCTGTGAGGGGAGTCACTTTGGGCTATCATGGAATAAATAGAGAGGCTGGTTTTTGACTGTTTGAGGACAAAAGAGAAATGTAACATAACCTCCATTTTCACCACGCGTGTGACCACCCCCCCCCCTTCTGCTAACTAGCTCAAGGAATCCCTTTATGACGCTTGAAGTGCTCCAGTATTGAGCCTGTACAGGAAGTGTCATCACAGATAATCTAGATCTGGGATTCTCTCCTCTCTACTTCACGGCCTGTCTGCTCATATTGGAAACAGGCAGTAAACGACTCCAAAACAGACAGAGAAATGAATGTGTCTACGCACAAATTGTAACGCTTCCATTTCACTGCGTCTCAACTTGATTAGGTTCATAAATTAATTTTAAAGACTCATATTTTTTTGAATTTGCCAATAATTTCATATTTTGTAAGCTTTATATGGATTAAACACAGCTTCCATTATATTTTAGATTGATATTTGACTCAAGTAAAAGATGCGTCCTTGCAAAATGTGATTTTTAAAAAAAAAAAAAAAATTTTAAATCTTGAAAGCCTATTGTGGACTCGGAGCTCCCCATGGGCCACGGCCCAGTGGTTTAGAAGCACTGGTTCGGAACTTTGATTAAGTCTACCTTTGCCAGCAGGGGGCACTCAAAGCTCTTAGCAGAATGCATTGCAGTCAAAGGGAGACTTGTACAAAAAGGCACTTATGACCGACGAAGGACAGCATATGAACATGTAATTCATTTGACGTGTGTTTATTCTCTGGGGAGAGTATTTTTAAGTAGAAATCAGACGCCCTGGGCTCTGCCGATTTACAGCGTGTGTTTTGCTTTTTGGTTACACGTGTAGATGCATGGGCAAACTATTATTAATTATAAGGGATGTCTGTCAACAGGGGGGCTCTTGTGTAGGGAGGGAACTCAGTAGACCACTGCTTCACCTGGGCACCCAGCCGCAATCATTCTTTTACATCATCGCCATCTTTGGTGCCAGCGGCTGCTGAGCGTTCCCTCCAGGGAGGAGAGAGTTGTTCATCTATTCTTCTCGACTGTATGTGATGTCACATCCTCTTTGGCAGAACCCATGTTGAATACCTCAAGAACCTGACTGCACTTTTGAATTTCTGATTTATTGATTTTTATATCTACTGCGATATTTGTTTTACACTGGATGGTACCCTGTTGCATATTGGACTTACTTGACATTATTTTATTTGCGGTGAAATGTAGTGATGAACATAATCAGTGCTGGCCCAGGTTTTTTGGTGACAAGTTTAGCACAACATACTGTAAAGTGCAAGTTTATTATTTCAGTTGTGAAAAGATGACTAATAAACATCCTCTTTCTGTACCAGCAGTATTGGCCGGTGTCTCACTTCCATTCCAGCCATCGTCTGTTGCAGTGACGTTACCTGCT
>NC_141342.1:3140000-3460000 GCF_037954235.1 Aulostomus chinensis | reverse complement strand
CACATAGCTTGAGGCTAGCTCCCTGAAACTTCATAGCTACAAGGTTAGCATTAATGCACTAGCCCGGTTTTCTGGGCCTGTTTGGCACTGTGGAGTGACTTATTTCTTAAGTCTTACACGATTCCAATTAAAAAGTGTATTTTAAACATTTTAAGAATGGGGTGAATCCATGTCTGACATTTAAAGCACGAGCGGGAGGCTAGGACAAGTAGCGAGCAACAAGCTAGGCCTACATTGAAAGTGCCTGTCTTCAGCCAGGCCAGTTGCTGTGCACCACTGGCAAACAAACGATGCAAATATTACAGTTCACTTAGCTGTGTTATTGTAATTACCTTCAACAGGTTAACATTAGCGGCTACATGCTCTTAATGAATTAGCTTCAGTGCTCTGTCAATGTCTTGGGGTCCTTGACATTTACAATGTTGCTAGTTCAGTGTCGAGATTTCTGCCCCTGTCATGTCCTGCATGAAATAAACACGCTAGTCGTAAAACTAGTCAGAACATGTATATCGTGTGTCATCTTGATATAATGTCTGGCAGTTAGCCTCTTAGTGCAGACATTAAACCCTATATCAGACAGTATATGGAAGGTTAGATGAGACAAAATAAATGTAGCTTGTTTTTAATTTGACCAAGCCAGTCCCTGTGGTCTAGATGAGATGCTTTGAGCCACAACTGTTAATTGAAACTGGCTGGCAAAAGCAAGGACTGGTTCAGTAGCAGCTGAGAGGGAGAAGAGTGGCTAATTGGCATCAGATTGTCTTTGTAAGAATATCAATCAAATGCAGATTTACGATTCATTTTAGTCTCTGTGCTTTCATATTGGAACGGAAAACAGGAGGCAGAGCAAGTCAGGCAGCGTCTCTGTCGGATAATGGATGTGCAGATCGCTGCTTTACGCACTCTCTGCTGGACGCCATTTCCATTGATTGATCTTATTTTTCTCTAGCACTTAATTCAAAATAAATAGCAGCACACTCGTGTATCCATTGGTCAACAGATCTGTGTTGCATTTTCTGATTCTCTGGCAGATGTCTAGTATCAATTGTTTTATCTAAACCTTACAGAAACCAACACCTGCTGGAGATGTCAAAATGAAACAGGTACTCACACTTACTTTACAAGGTTTTAATTTGCTGATGGAGGTTGTTTACGACTGTTTAGGTCATATTTTGACAAAGAAATCTATGAAATAGCCTCTACCTACTCCATTCTGTTATTTTTTTCCCCAAAGTTTGATTTCTGCTCCTGTAAACCCTGCATTTGTATCCACTTCCTGTATTTGCATGCTGATTTGTTCCCGAAACAAAATGACCTGAGTAGATTGACAGTAGACAGACCCCATTGGATGAGACCACATCAAGCAACCCCTCTGGGAGGGTTTGGTTGGTTGCTACAAAATAGCTCTTAAGTGTATATTGTTTTGAGTCAAGACTACTAATGAATGTCAATATTTTGTGTTTTAATTGACTAAAATCTGAGCTGCTTCTCCTCCTTCTTGGCAGCACAGTGAGGCCTGCTCACAGTTCCATGATAGTCTACAGCTCTGTTAATTTGCTGCGTCTGTGGGACTCGGGGGCAAATTCGGATGAAATCAAACAACTATTTACTGAAATTAAAGGCAGTTGAACTTGACCAAAATCCTCACTTATCGAAGAAGCCGTCCACCATCAATGCCGACATTTGGCCAAGAAATATTTATCCTCACGTCTTCATGAAGATGATTTTGCTGCTGGGGAAATGTTAACAAAGCAAAGCCTGAATGTTCATCCACACAACAGAATGGCTCTCACTGCAGCTGCTCTGGACATTTTAGCTGAACATTGACGCAAACATTGAAACAACAACACCCACCGCCAGATGTTGACATTTTGAGGAAGTGCGCTATGATCTTACATTGACAGCAAGCTAGCTGCCTGCCTGTCATCGGCAAGAAAATGAATCACGCACTTTCCTGATAACCGATTAACTGTCTTGCCCTGGCAGAAATGTGACGCGTTGGCTGGCTCCTCCTGCTGTTTAGTTGTTTAGTACAGGAAATGAAGAGTCTCTGGATTATTTGGATTGATGGCTGGACAAAGGAAGTGACTGGAACTCATCGCAGATTAATCAGTTATGAATACATTTGTTTGCTCCATCCGGACACACAAATTTAACCATCCTGCTGTTCAGATAGTTTCCTATCTGAACCAACACTGGGTAGTTACCACAGTGAAAGGAGCTTGCCAGCTTTTTGGGAAATACTCTTATTTTTCATTGTCCCTGGAGTCAGATATGAAGTTAGAGACCCTTCTGTCCATGCTGCATTCGGGAGCTGAATGCCTGAGTCCGTCTGACTGCTAGGTAGCTTAGCACAGTGAATGGTAATGGATGGCCAGGATAGCCAGGATCTCTGTGTCCTGCTCAGCTTCCAAAGCATGCAGTTCTTCCTCTGTTTTTTTGTTTTGTTTTGTTTTGTTTTTCCCTCAGGATCTTGGCTCGGGTTTTCCAGAAGTAATCCTCCTCTTCCTCTCTTACAAAGTCCGACTTTGCAACTCTGCAAACGTTTTATTTTGTTGGTCGACGTTTCGAGACGACGCATGAAATCACTTTGGCAAGTCAGGAAGGGAGTTCCAGCTTTGTATCTGATTCTAAAATCTCTCACTATTTTATAGAATGGAATGTTATACACAACTTTAGTAAAACTGATGTAGGCAAAGAAGAAAAGGTGTATTTGATGACTCCTGCCTGAGGTAGGCTACACAGCCCATCCACTACCATTCATTGTGCTAAGCTCACAAGCAGTTAGCCGGTCTCCTTAGATGTCGGCTCTGTGCTGCAGCACTGAGGAGGGGGTCCGTCTCCGTGTCTGGCTTTGGGGAGGATGGACAATAAGTACACTTCCCAAAAAAGTTGTCATGTTCTTTGAATGCTTCATTGTGTGAAACAGTGGGATCAGCCTATATGCCACTCAATAACACAACACCATTTTTAATGTATGTTTTGTGTTCTTGCTGCGTCGGAGTTGAACGCTGTGGCTTGTTTCTTCCGTTACTCAGCTGGTAGTGACTCGCACTCACTGTGAGATCACGCGCATAACCTCTATATTTAAGACTGACATTGTAAAATGAAGTTGCTCAACTGCAGTGTTAGCTTGACACACCAGACCTGGTGAGTGGTGGCGCCCTGGTGGTGACCGCAGATAGCATGATGATGATGTTTCACAACCACACGGCGATGTGTAACACAGCAGGTGTTTGGTGTCCAGACTCGTGAGTGTTTCAGCCGTATTTTTGTCTCCTTTTACACAGACCTGAAATCCGCACTATGGCTAGCGGTGTTGTACGGTTTGGTAAACAAGTAATATTGCCATTACTGTGCACAGTATTGCATTCATGTAAACAAGTGGTGTCATGACTCTACTTGCTTGGATATAGAGAAAAAGAACACAAATGACTAATAATTTTGAAGTTCGGATTTCTCAAGTCAATCTTATCATAAGATACAAAATCTGTGCAGAAGTGTTGAGAAATGAAAACTACATGAGAAATGCAGTTTCTTTACCGTTAGTACAGTACTGTTCGAAATAATCCTTCTTTTTTTGTTTTGTTTTTAACTTCATACTTGTACTGGCTGACGCTGCAGTTTGGTGCATTTTTGTACAGATGGTGACATGAAATAGTTGCACAACTCTGGCGTTCCTGTCATATTAGGTGTATTTTAATGGATTTGACAATGATTTTGTGATAATGATTAGTGATAATACTGTGATACAATGTTTCAACCATGGAATCGTACCCCCTCATAGAATGATTCACTTTTAACTTTTCAAAGAATATTCAGAGTCAAGAGTTATCAGAAAAATATGACGATCTCCTTACGAAACAAAGTTAACCACAAAAAAATCTAGGCGATGGTGGTACATGCGGGTAAATGCGGTATGTCGAGGCCAGCAGACTTAGTTCATCTATTTCTTGAACGAGAAGTGGATACAGTCATTACTGTGACAGGGAATCTGGACTTTGCTGCTTCTACAAGGTGGAATGATGGCACACATTTGTTGTGGAGAGGGCGTTCAAGGAGTCGTGTTTAAAAAAAAAAAAAAAAAAAAAAGACAAAAAGGTGCTGTGCTGGGTTTGAAACACAGCTCTATACTGTGAAGGTGACCCAGATCCAGTTCAAAAACTATACAAGTAAAACCGGGAAGGGTCTTGAAAGTAACGACCATTTCACATCCAAACACACCCTAAGAACATGTAGTAAAACGTGTTTTCTTTACTTCAGGGTTTCAGATAAGCCTGTCTGGAGTGCCCCAAAGTAAGCACTAGACTCTTACACAAAGCACACCGACCTCTTCTCTTTGTGGGTTCACCTCAATAGTCTAAAGTGGTTTCCTTCCCTCGCTGTCTTTCATCCAGCTTCTGCACCCTGATTGGCTGACACGTGGCATGCCGCTGCCTACTGACCTCTCCAGGTTATTAACGTGTTGTGTTTAACAGGGTAGAGGAGGTGCAAGGAAGCCACTGTACACTATTGACAGCCTGTGTGGTGCTCTGGTAGTTGGGGAGTCTGTCCACTGTTCGCTGCTATTAACTTCAGTTATGGCCACAAAAGATTCATTTGCATCGGGGCTTCAATGTGAAGGCGTCTGTTTGCACTCGAGCTGAACAGGGCATGGCAAAGAGGACTCAACACGTTAATGCGGCACTTAATAGCTAAACTTGATCATCAACTCATTTCCTCTCCAATCTGAAGGTTGAATGAAGTGCTTCCTATGTGTTGGGTCACTTTGATGTCTCAGGGGACTTGGTAAGGCTGGAATGGCTCAAAGTCCTCCATGGAAACGTTTCGGACAGGGATTCCCAATGTCAGTATCCCGTAATGGCCTACTTTTAGGGAACAAACATTTCAAATCATTCACATCAATTCATAATTTGGAAGAAAATGGTAAAGCAGCTGGTGCAACATCCTGTGAGCATTGGGAACCCCTGTGCGCCTGTGTGGGCACTTTTGGTTATGCTCAAAATGCACTGTGCTTCCTCTGATCTTCATCGAAGCTTGAGATAACCCAAAGTCTGCTTATGAATGCGGCTCCTCACGCCACAACCCCTCCCCCTCAAACATTCCCTATTCACCTGTTTGCCAGATTAATTTGAAAGGCACAGTTACGTGTGACGCGAGGGTTTGTCTCAAGTGTTTACATACAGAAGTTATCGAGGCAAGATGAGCATTTGATGCCACTGTGCCCGGTGCATACCTCAACACGTCCTGCACCGCAGCCAGTGTGGTGTGCATGTTTTGGGAATATGGATCCGTTTCTCTCTTTGTCCCACAAGGTAAACGTAAAGCTCTGAAGCTGAATTTCGCCAACCCTCCAGTAAAACCAGCCTCCAGGCTCCCGATCAATCCAACGCCTCCTTCTTTCCAGAACCCTCACATGTGAGTAGATGCAGTCGGTCGCTTCTGACACTCATAATGTTTGCAACTGTTGAGCATTCTCCCGCACTTCTGCAGAGCCCTCAGCTGATGGAAGAAAGCCAAGATTTCATTGCTGCTTCATAGAACCTGTAAAGCTTTCACATCCAGGGATGCTCAGGATAACTGATGAAATATTTACCATAACTGCATTAATCTATAATGCATGTTGGTCTCATGGCTCCACTCTGTCTCTCTACCTCCTCCTGTCCTTGTACTTTATGTTACCTCTTCCTGTCTTGTTTCATCCTGTCTGATCGCATCCTCCAGAGAGCGCCTGCGGACGCACAGTATCGAGTCGTCGGGGAAGCTGAAGATTTCCCCTGAGCAGCATTGCGATTTCACTGCTGAGGATCTGAGAGATCTTGGGGAGATTGGTCGCGGGGCGTATGGCTCCGTCAACAAGATGGTCCACAAACCCACGGGCCAGATCATGGCAGTCAAGGTGACCTCTCTACCTGATGTACTGTGTATGTCTGTTCATAAACAGGGGAGTTCTCTGGTTTGAAGTTTTCAACTGAGCTGGGTTGTTGCCCCGATCTGTTCAGGGGAAGTAGTTTTTTGGGTCCTCTCACTTCATTGCTCGTGCTGTTACTTCTTTTAAGCCAACACGAAAATTTTGGCCCTTGTTGTGGGAATAAGAGCAGAGGAGCCGGGGTCCCCCGTCATCAACCAGGACCCATGTTTCTGCCCTCTGCTTGTCCCAGATATGTGACCCAATCAGAATCCATGATGGTTGTCTTTAACAACTCAGATTTTGATGTGATTTAATTTAAGTAAACAGATAAACATGGTGCTGAAATCAGGACATCATGAACGTAACATAGAGCCTTGTCTCAACATCTGATGTATCACCCAGGGTTGCAGATATAGTTCCTACCACTACTACTACTACTACTACTACTACTACTACTACTAGATACACTTGTGTACTAGTGGCATGTAATCACAGAAATAAATTAATCAATTAGATAAATCTAAATCAAAAATGTTGATTTATCATGAAATCGTGCCTCTCTGAATGGGACTTGAGTGGAAGGGTGCCAAGAGATTCCAGACACAGGATGAACACGTTATCATATGGTAAGATTAACAAAACTAGAGTAAGGTCAGGTTTAACGGTTTTCCTAAAGGACTCTGAACAGTTCAGAACGTTGAGTCAAGCTAATATCCTACTGCTGTTGCTTTACCTCCATGATCTTACCTCAACCTTGTGAACCTGAAAACACTGAACTACATGGAACTGCATGTACTTTCTGTGCACTGTGTTTCTGGTACACCCTTTTCACAAGATGGCACTGATGACGAATGTGATGTTGAGGTGTAAACGTTTTGTCTCTCAGAGGATTCGCTCCACCGTGGATGAGAAGGAGCAGAAGCAGCTGCTGATGGACCTGGACGTGGTGATGAGGAGTAGCGACTGTCCCTACATCGTTCAGTTCTACGGCGCCCTCTTCAGAGAGGTCCGACACGCCTGCACACACTTCAGACTCACCCCACTGCCCTCGAGCACCGACTGCTATTGTGTCTTTTGTGAGGTCAGAATACGCTCTCAATGAGGAGGTGGCAGACACAGTTTTGACCCTAAATAGTCATGAAATAAACGTCGTGACCTCATCCGAATATCTGCTGCAGTGATGGAGACGTCTGATCAGACAGACGCAGTCACGTCCTCAGGACACAGCGCACATCCACACTTGAGAGGGGCAGTTGTGCTATTTCCTTTTAGGAATGACCTGGATTGTGCTTCTAGAAGTTTTTGTCAAGTGACTGTAATCGAGTGACTTCACCACGCGTTCAGTTGCACCCCGTGAGTTCTCAGAAGGTTGTTCAGGAGGTTGTTCTTTCACTACATCTGTTTTTAAAGTTCACTCACGCAGCAAATAGAAATAATGAATTAAATTGTTGTCAGCTCTTATCAGGCTTTGATGTAGGTATTTTTCTGTTGTCATCATGGATATAAAACACAGTTTATTTGCCTGTCATCTTCTGACACTGTTGTCAGTCACCACCACCACAGTGTTTTATGTCTGTATGATACACACAAAAAGGTTGCATGTTCACTTTTGCTGGTAGAATTCACTAAAATAAAAAGTGAATTGCAGACTGTGGACATCCTCCACTCCTGGTTAGCTTGTCAAATGAATATTTCAAGGGAACTGACCAGTCTCTCCTTGTGTTTCAGGGGGACTGTTGGATTTGTATGGAGCTTATGTCTACCTCATTAGACAAATTCTACAAATATGTATATTGTGCTTTAGATGACGTCATTCCAGAGGAAATATTAGGCAAAATAACATTAGCAGTAAGTAGTCGGTTTACTTTTTCTGTGGACATTTTGATTTCTCCCCACGTATTTAATCAAAACCTAACCTGTGTATTTTATTTTAAACCAACAGACGGTTAAAGCACTGAACCACTTAAAAGAAAACTTGAAAATAATCCACAGAGGTAAGTTATTGTGATTTAGATTCTAAACTCGGTGACACCCAGTCAGAGGGAGGGAATGTCCAGATATACTGGTGTTAGCATTCAGATTCTACTTCTACTTCAAGTCGTCCTCTCCTGTCATGTCAGACATCAAACCTTCCAACATTCTTATGGACCGAAAGGGTAACATCAAGCTGTGTGATTTTGGGATCAGCGGCCAGCTGGTGGACTCCATAGCCAAGACCAGAGATGCAGGCTGCAGGCCTTACATGGCAGTAAGTAGGACTGCACAGTTTGAATTGCAATATGGAAAACTGCAGTTTTCAAATTGAAGAAATATATTTTTTGAGATGTCCTCACTGCGTGTCATAGTCTACAAACTTAAGAAAACATCTTATTTTGATACAAATGTTTTTCAATAAAAATGAGGAAAAATGGTGTAAAAAGCAACCCTAATTAGATGTTTAATCAAAATTGTGCAGCCTTCGAGGTAAATAGTGAGCAGGGGAGTTCATGGCCAGTGTGGCCAATCACAGCAAAAATCATTCGATGTTTGTTCGAAAATAAATGGATGGATGGATGATATGGAGCTAACGCTTATCCTGTTAAGGGTCGCTGGGGGGTGGAGCCTATCCCAGCAGCCTTCAGGCAAGAGGTGGGGTTCACCCTGGACAGGTCACCAGTCCATGGCAGGGCCAACACATAGAGACAGACAACCATTGGCTCTCACAGCCACACCTACGGTCAATTTAGAGTCTGGATTAACCTGGTCCCTCTTGATGTCTTTGGACTGTGGAGGAAGCTGGAGTACCAGAGAGAACCCAGCAGGAACAGGGAGAACATGGAGACTCACACAGAAAGACCCCGTGCTCCAGCCGGGACTTGAACCCAGAACCCTCTCACTGTGAGGCGACATTGCTGACCACTGCACTACCGTGCCGCCCTGCACCATATCATATCCTGCTAAAAGTATTTGACAAATTGTGCTGAAATTTATTATAGATAATATTGAAAGGAACCAGGATCCGGACCACAGTGTAGATCCTGGTTCCTGATGACTGTTCTAGAACGCGGGTGGTGTATACTGTAGTACTGACGTCGTTGAATCTTGGTGAAGTGATCAAGACAAGAAGAATGTTTTGGCCTCATGTTAGCACATCGTACAGTATTTCTCACTGCGGTGGAGTCTAATCAATTGTTGTTTTTTGTCTCCCGTCTTTACAAAGAATGAATACAAAAACAGCCATAAGATCAAGTAAGCAGGGGAGAGCCTGACCCCTGACCTCCTCATGGAAGGAGAAGCCAACCTGCCTGCGGGCTCAGCGATGTATCTCAGTCTCACAGTCTTTCTCTTGTTTGTTTGCAGCCTGAAAGGATAGACCCCAGTGCTTCCAGACAGGGCTACGATGTCCGCTCTGACGTGTGGAGCTTGGGAATCACCCTGGTAGGGAACATCGAGTAGTCCTCTTTATCCCGCCACCTCGTCCCTCGCTGTGGCTGAGCTCACCTGTCGTTTGTGTTTGCTTCCAGTACGAGCTGGCCACGGGGCGGTTTCCTTACCCCAAGTGGAACAGTGTTTTTGATCAGCTGACACAAGTGGTGAAAGGAGAACCTCCCCAGCTCAGCAACTCCGAGGAGAGGCAGTTCTCCCCCAAGTTCATCAACTTTGTTAACCTATGGTAAGCTCCACACAGAGGGCATCTTTCCATTTAATTATCAATGTACTGACAAAAGAGAAGTGTTTCCATCACCTAGTTTGGACTGAGCGAAGTTGTTATGTAGTAATGTTGTCAGAAGATGGTGGTAGAGGCAACGTTACGCATGGCTGTAACGCCAGAGTAGAAGAAGAAGCGCCATCTAGCATCAAAATGGAGAGAAGTCTTGAGTAAATACCTCAAAACAAGTTCAGATACTTCTGAAGTACTAGCGAGTGCTGGACGCGGGACTGCTGCTGTTTGGGACCGTCGGTGAAACTGACTGCTACGGAAAAACAGGTCACGCATGAATGACAGGTTATCTGAATGGGGGTTTTCCATCTCTTGTGTTGCACAAAAACTTCCTCAAGCGAGTGTTCTAACTTTTTGTGAAATTCAGAGGTGTTTTTTTTTTTTCTTTTCAGATTTCACTTTTTCCATGAAGATTTTCTATTTCTACATTCTTGAATTTGCTGGTCTAAAAACAGAGTTCAGCTCTTAACATTGAAAGACATTCTTTGTAACGAAGAGAAAATGTTTTCCAATATCCAATTTCTTTTGAAATACACACGTTTTATTTTAATCATGTGAATATACAGTGGAGTACATTGTGCTGTCATGCAGCTGGGATGTCACACCTCCTGGTTTAAAGCCTCCTGATGATGACAATAAGCAGGCAAGATGGCTGCCTTCAGGAATCTCTATTCCAACAGCAAAAATGGAGCAGACAAACTCATCACCCATAAACAAAAAATGAGGCTTAGGAGTTCTGCCAGTTACATTGCTGAAAGTTGGTGAATATTTTTTGCTAGTCTGACCGCTAACATTACAGTAGCTACAAAAAAACTGGCTGCATGACAAGGACACGTTTCTGAATGTAAACAGAAGTATTGCGTAACATCACAATCACCTGTGCTAACCAGATCAAACTAAAATATCTGTGAATGGATGTTTGACCGGGAGCAGGTTCATTTCTCATTTCTCACAGCAGATGACGCCCTGTGGGTGCCGCTGCACCTCCTGCTGGTGCCGCTGCGTCATTTAGCAGATGATGCAGCTTTTGAGTGTCACGGACAGCGAAAGAGCTCCAGTAGACGATGACGCTCTCTCTCCTTGACACATTTAGGAGCAAAATTAAACTCTCATTTCATCTGGACAGTAAAGTTTCCTCTGTCCTGTCAAGTTCGGTGCCTCCCTCCTGAAATTATGCTTCAGACAGCCGGACCCCAAGGACGCTTCTCAACGCGCAGACTAGAGTGTTGTTGTGGACTCATTCAGGTCTGATGAAAACTGAAGCGTAGAATAGGTTTGTTCACATTTCAGAGGATGTGATGGATCTTTTCCTCATTCGTGCTATAATTTGTCACCTGCCCTCAACCATCCAAGCGTCAGTATCATCAATACGCTTTTATATTCTAGAAGTTTATGCCACTTTCTTTGCTCACTAGTTGAAATGATTTGTTCTTTCTGTCTCCAGCCTTACAAAGGATGAATCAAAAAGGCCAAAGTACAAGGAACTTCTGGTAAGTTCTTAAACTAGTACTGCAATTAACGTTTAATGTTCTAGAAAGATGGACGTAAGAGGGTTTGGCTCGCATAGCGAATAAATTCAAGATTAAATGTAGCACGAGGGTTGGCTGTCCATGCTAAGTTAGCTTTGGTATATTAGTTAAAAGGGTTATTAAACAGTTTAAGTGCAGTCTGTGAGTTCTGAAGTGTTTTAGTTACCAGGGTAACACATGAAGGAAGTGATGTCAGCATTGGTGACATGTGCCCCTGAAGGAGGGAGTCGTGAGTACGCCGCGAGCTCAGATTTTAGTGGGTAGGATGGTGAAAAAACAAAACAAAATGGAAATCGGAACATATTTTGGTAGATGCGGCCTCTCCTAAAATAATAACACAATATACTGTAGCTTTCATAGAAAAAAAATGGCTGCTCAAAGTGCTCAACAACAAAGAGAGAAGATTGGAAACATGTGAGACAGAGAACAGAACCAGAATGCCTATCATAAGAAGAAAATCAGAATAAAATGACAGAAGGCTTGGAAAAGACACTGAGCGCTACTCACCCACCACCAAACAGCAAACATCGTACGTTAATGGAACCGGCCAGCGGAGATGAACAGAGCTGAATCACGTGTGAATATTTGACATGAGTTCATCACAAAACGACTAAATGGAGCTCTCTGCTTTTGTGTTAGCAATAGCCAATCCGTAGTTGTTCTAGTTATTGTCGTCGTTGTGTTTACTGCTTTTTCCACTGCTCTGAAGTGGATAAAAAGCTTTAAATTTCACCCAGCTTGACTGTAATTTACAGAAAGTATTAGCTTTTTTTTAGGCTAAACATATGCTAATGATCTTACTCTGCTGGGGACCGGTTTAACAGGACTACTTAGCGTTGCTAGCCACGGTAGCTGTCTGTGTCTGTCTCTTGCTGTCAGCCTGAAGCTGTGTGTATCTCTCCCCCAGAAACAACCGTTCATTCTCATGTATGAGGAGCGTTTTGTGGACGTTGCCAGTTACGTATGTCGCATCCTGGATCAGATCCCAGCCTCTCCCATCTCTCCTATGTACGTGGACTGAGGGAGTTTGGCTTGGGTTGGGTGGAAGCGGGTGGGTTTGGGGTGTGGGGTGTGGGGTTGGGAGAGTGGGGTCAATGTCACCCACCCATGTGGTGGGTGGGACACAAAGCTTTGTGATGCGACGCTTGACATCTTAGCTCTCAGAGTAGAATCACCTGCTGGTTCACACGTTCCAAAGAACAAAGGAAGTGAGTCCAGGTTGCCCAGCGCAATGAGATGAGTCTTGTTCAGAAACCTTCCATCGCACCATCAGTTAAACCTAAAATATTCTCATCCACCATTCAGCCAGAGAACTTGAAGACAAATCATTGTCTTAGTTAAATGCAATGCATCTTTCAATGTGAGCAACAAGGAGTAGAGTATAAATATATGGTATATATATACTTGAAGTAATTGTACACAATTAAAGAATCTACCAAATAAAAGGTTGAACAGAACAAAAAAGCCACCTATTGGATTGTATATTGTGGATTGTGTGTACGCATTTGTGTGTTCACCTCTGAATTATTGACATGTACAGATGTTTGTCGAAACACACTCGCATCATGGAGTTTGTTGTGGGGTTGCTCATTGCAGCAGGATGAGTATGCAACAAGTGTTTGTCTTGAGAGCTCATGGATTTGGTATTGTGGCTTTCTTTTCTTTCTGTTTTTCTCTTTTCAATATGCAATCTGTGAGAGTTTTGTCTTAACACTTATTTAAGACGATATGTACTTCTCGCATCCAGTGCTAGCCACAGTTTGCACCTCTCTTGTAGTGTCATTATGATGAATCCACAAAGCTAAACGTCACTCCAAATATTTAAAAAAAAAAAAAAAGAAAAAAGAAAGCTGTTCGCCAGCAATGTAGGATTAGCAGTCGGTTCCTCTCACTGCCTAATCTGATTGGGTTTAGTTTTACAAAGAACTGAGATAATCTTTCTTCTGTGTGGCACTCGTAATGTTCACCACATCTAGCTGAAAATGACTTCGTAACATATAATATGAAATGTCGATTAAATGTGACACATTGTATTAACATGTGTAGCCTGCTTTATTTTACACTGTATGAACCTGATGTGAAATGTATGATGTTTAACTGGGATATTGTGCCATTTAAGCCATCACAGAATTAGCATTAATTGGCTACAAACAGAATACTCTTAAATCGTAACGGAAAAATAAGACATGTGCAACCAAGACATTTCTACTTTGGTATTTGCTACTAAATTATTTGCTAGCATAGAAGCTAAGGGAAGCTAACCGCTCCATAGCTTCTACTAAATAACGTCACTTCAAGCTAACGGGACATGGAGTTACAGAAATATTTTGTATGGTTCTGGAAATGCGCTCAAAACAATTTCATACAATTAATTTTAGAGGAAAAAAGATATTTATTTTTGTGGCTTAAAAATGATAGTACATGAGTGGCACAAACTGGCTGATCCAATGCTACCTTACCTGATGTAAAGATGCTTTATGTCCACTGATGTAAATGTGTATGTATATAGAACATCTAATCTGCTGTCCTTGGCAGGTTCTGCTTGACAGTTCGGGCTCATTCCTAAATGATCAAATCAAATGGCGGTGAGAACTTGGCGCCATGAGCAGAATGAACATGTGACTGGATGTTTCAGTTGGAGAATGAGCCAAAATGCTCCTCAGCAGCCTGTCCTAGCACTGTACAGTTCAACTGCTCATGCACACTGATCACACATCCACCATGCTGCAATACACAGGAAAACAGCTGTAACTAAAGTTTAAAAAGATCTCGGCAAGAAAAATTACACCCATAAATGCTGCTAAAAAAACCAGAAATCCTGTTTACCTGTGTACCAACCACACAACTGTCCTGGGAGGAGGAAGATGATGACTCATGGAGTTACCGCTCCCTGACCCATAAAGCCATGCTTCTATCAAAAGGTGTCGTGTACTCACAAACAGGCGTCTTGAGTTCACAAAGGTGTTTTTTTTTTTTTCTGTGTGACTCCACAATGCAGAAAGAGCCAGCCATGTGTATTTAGCTTGAAGCTAATGGAAACTGATGGCTAACAGCTACAATAACAAACCCACAGCTAAACCGCGGAAAAACCATCAGTTGCCTCGCTCTCTATAATACTTTCATTTCAGTGCTGCCGTGAAGTAGCGCAGTAGCTGTTTTTTTGTTGTTCAAATTAAAGTGTTTGCAGATTACTGACCACACAACTGGGTTAAGAAGATGTGGATGATACCAAAAAACTGCACTCGAGAGTTTGTAAGTGGACGTCTCCTTGCCTCCCAGCCTCAAGCTGAATATTTACGTGGTTGGCTCTTTCTGCATTCTGGACTCTAAAAGAAGCAATGCGGGAGGGAAAAAATCTTTGTGAGTTTAAAGAATTATTTGTGAGGACTTGAAAGGCAACAAAAACACTTTTTGGGTAAAGTGGCATGTTCTTGCATGACTCGGCAGGTCTCTTGGGCTTGCACTGATGATGGAATGTTTCCCTCACCAAATGCTTGCGATGGGTCTCAGCAGTCGAACGCACCTGAACTCACCTCCTCTATCAGCGCTGATGGATTCACCTGAAGGAGGCGGGTGCACGGGAGGCTGTTACTTCAGACTACTGAGATTCACCTGCTAGCATTCCCTCTCAGAAAGCCACAAGTAGCAGTAGGGGCCCACTTGCCCTCGCAATGAAACATGAACAACTGTTGCACAACTAGACACTAGCTATCAGCCCAACTGTAAAATTAACGGTGGTTCTTCGCATTTAGGTCACATCGTAATCAGCTTTATAAACTCTGTTCAGCAAACTGTGTATGACCAAAATCTACAATTCATGTATATTTTTTTTTGTAGAGCCCTTCTAATTATACACTTTTATAATGGCCACTTTGGAGCAAAAAAAAAAAAGGAAGAGAGAATCAAATTCAATAGATATAATTCCAAGTGTATCATCAGCTAATTCAAGTCGTCTTGATGAGTCGTATGCTCAGGAATCCACAAAGGGTTTGATCTGAGCTCGAAACAACCCATCACCCTTCCAGTTCGCTGCTTGCTCCTGGTAGCGCCAAGCACAACCAGCTGGAGCATTCAGTTGCACCAACTGTGCCAAGTTGTCCCCCCTCATGGCAGCACAGAACTGCGTTTGCGTGTTATAGTTTTTTTTTTTTTGGTTTTTAGCTAAAATCATTGTGTTTGTGAGTTACAGAGTATGTGGCTCGACATAGAAGACAAGAGTTGTACTGGATGATGCGCTTGAGTGCACGTACACTGATGTTTTTTTGTTTTATTTTGGTAGTTTGGCTGTTGTTGACGCTAAGTCAATATTTGCTTAGAGCTAAATGTACATGGTTGGCTCTTTCTGCATTTTAGTGTGACGGAAAAGTCACGCAGTCAGTTAAAGACACCTATTTGTGAGTACTTATAAGGCTAAAAGTACTTTTTGGGGATATATCATTGTAATACTTCTCTGGAGGGGATCTATTATGAGTACTCAAGTAGTCAGCAAAATATCCCGATTTATAGTGTTGCATTTATCCTGTGTATTTATTGTATCCAGAGAAACAGGTTTCAGGGGCACCTTGTTTTTTTTTCCACTCGCCCTTCATTTCCGTACTGTAACTCAAGAACTGTTTCACCAAAGCCAATGAAACCTGTACTCATGTTTTGTAGCTATAGAGCTCAATTTAAGCTAGCAAAAACACTCCAAGTTCAGGTGATGAATGGAGAATAGAGATCTGGACTGCCAAAAGACAACTCTTAATCTTACACACTGCTCCTTTAAATGTATCATTGTTCCTACAGGCAGTGACTCTAAAGGGATTTTTGTTGAATACTTGTGGCTTATTTGAGAGTCAGTCTCTTCAACTAAGTGATGCACCGTAGACCAGACTGGCTCAATCCCGTCTGAACGGGTCGCTCTGTCTGTACTGGGAAACGGTGCAAACCTCGGTGAGAGCCCAGAGTCTCAGTGGACACAACAGAAGAGTCTCCAGATGCGTTCCTCTCTCATGGGATGTTTCCTTACCACTGGTGAATCTCGATCTCCAGGGTACATGTTGTATAAATTGCAATCTACTAGAATGTTCATATTAGATGATAAAATAATCTTAAGAGCAATTAATATTATATTGTATGTTTATCAAGGGTTACAAATAAAGTTCCCATGGAATAGACTGAACCTGTACTGTGTGCTTCTTGTGAATGAATAAAACTACCGAGCTGATTTTGCTGTGGTACATTTATTGCTCTTCTTTCTGTAGTATACAGGAATGCAGGCAAATACAATTTTTACAATAAAGCAAGTCAGTGGCCAAGCAACATGGAAGCTTCTGTCAGTATTTTTTTTTTCAAATGGGGAAAACTATAGTAACCAAACACATTAATAAAAGGCCAGTTGCTATTCTTCCAACTCAAGTCAGGAGGATAGAGCACATCAGCCTTGTCATATATTCAAAATAATGGGTTCACTACATGGAACATTAGAGTGGGTGATCAATTTAAGGAAAAACAAAGGGTTGGGCCAGCAGAACAGCTCTGGTGCACCTCGACAAGATTCTACAAGTCTCTGTTGGAAGGATGAGCTCTGTTTCTTTTTCAAGGTTTTCCCTCATTTGGCATTTTGATGGTCCAAAATCTCCCATATTGGTTAGCACTGTTCCTACCTCCTCTCGAGCTCTTTCAGCATCTGGTTCATCCTTCCGAGTGGGATTGGATATTAATTGTACGGCGAAGAACACCGAAACAGCAGAACCTTCCTCTTCTCTGCTTTCTTTTGTTTCCCCCCTCTCTTAATTGTCACATATTCGAAGAGACCAGGGCGCAGGGTCGAAGGCAGGCCCAGGAGAAGCGCCAGGCGTAGAGGAAACACTGTAGCCAGCTAACTAGCAGTTCAGCCAGTTAAACTGTCTGGTGGCACTTCTACTCTTTACAAATTGGGCTGCAGTTGTGAATACACTGTAATTCAATAATGGCATTCAGTGAGTGTCCAGGTCTAATTAAACATCCACGGGATGAAGCTGTATGGTGTGGCCCATGTTTATTAAAAGCATAACAGTAAACGCAAGAATTCATTTGACCAATGAACTTAAAGCAACAGTTCCAACAGTTTGGGAAACAAACTTATTCACGTTCTTGCTGAGAGTTGAGCAATGAGGACGATCATGTGACTCTACTGCCGCCCTCAGACTGTTCTGTTCATCTTTTTTTTTTACAAGCATAGTTTCACGCAAGGGCTGGGAACGGGGAAGCAGTTTAGAATCGTTTAATTCAGAATAAGCCAGGGTTAAAAATGATGAGTGGTGCCATCACTGAGCAGAGCTAGCCGTTTCCCCTGTCCCAGTCTTTATGCTAAGCTAACCTAGCTAGTAGCTGGATGTAGCTTTACTGAAAAGATATAAAACAAAAATGACTGACCTTCTCATTTAACTCTCATCACAAATGTAAATAAGGTATTATTCCCAAAATGTATTCAACATTTCATGTGCAACAAACAGAAAATGACTGACCAAAACTGAAACCTTAGCATCGGTGTTCTGAGTCTGAAATTCTCTCACTACTGTGTGTCAAAGGCTTCGGTACAAGTTTGTGCTGAGTTAAAAGGCAGTATTCACAGTTAAGATCTGAATATATTACATTTTCCTATTCACAAGTGCTAGAAATGGACGTTTCTGCTTTATATGATTCTTCGATTCTTCTCAAAGGAGTAGATTTCAGGAAGCATTACTTTTTGAAGTGGTTACCTCTGTGGTCAAGTGATCGCAACGTTTTCTATAAATCTAAAAGAGCCCCAATCTATTTGAAAGGAATGTCAGTATAAATATAGCACATGGAGGTACAAATATTATAAAAAAAACACCAAATAAATAACTGTGATTGGCCTGGAAAAATATAAGGGTGAAATTTGAAAGGACAAAAGTAAGAAAAAAAAAATGGAGATGAAGTTGCGTTTTCAGTTTGTTGGCATATATGTGTTAATATCTTTTTGTCAAAGCCAAAAGGACAAACCTGACATTTCTGGAGCTTCCAACAACAACGTCTTTCAGGGAATGGTCAATTCACACGCTGAAAAGGCTAAACTGCTATATAATTATTTGTAAGTAAAAGCTGTTGATACACATTTTCCCTCCTATTACACTGATAAGACCAAAGGTTTTTCACAGGCTTTCATTTCTTTCTATAATGTGGGTAAATATGACAAACAGTGAGAAGAAGAAACTTGTGTATCATCAGCTAATTCAAGTCGTCTTGATGAGTCGTATGCTCAGGAATCCACAAAGGGTTTGATCTGAGCTCGAAACAACCCATCACCCTTCCAGTTCGCTGCTTGCTCCTGGTAGCGCCAAGCACAACCAGCTGGAGCATTCAGTTGCACCAACTGTGCCAAGTTGTCCCCCCTCATGGCAGCACAGAACTGCGTTTGCGTGTTATAGTTTTTTTTTTTTTGGTTTTTAGCTAAAATCATTGTGTTTGTGAGTTACAGAGTATGTGGCTCGACATAGAAGACAAGAGTTGTACTGGATGATGCGCTTGAGTGCACGTACACTGATGTTTTTTTGTTTTATTTTGGTAGTTTGGCTGTTGTTGACGCTAAGTCAATATTTGCTTAGAGCTAAATGTACATGGTTGGCTCTTTCTGCATTTTAGTGTGACGGAAAAGTCACGCAGTCAGTTAAAGACACCTATTTGTGAGTACTTATAAGGCTAAAAGTACTTTTTGGGGATATATCATTGTAATACTTCTCTGGAGGGGATCTATTATGAGTACTCAAGTAGTCAGCAAAATATCCCGATTTATAGTGTTGCATTTATCCTGTGTATTTATTGTATCCAGAGAAACAGGTTTCAGGGGCACCTTGTTTTTTTTTCCACTCGCCCTTCATTTCCGTACTGTAACTCAAGAACTGTTTCACCAAAGCCAATGAAACCTGTACTCATGTTTTGTAGCTATAGAGCTCAATTTAAGCTAGCAAAAACACTCCAAGTTCAGGTGATGAATGGAGAATAGAGATCTGGACTGCCAAAAGACAACTCTTAATCTTACACACTGCTCCTTTAAATGTATCATTGTTCCTACAGGCAGTGACTCTAAAGGGATTTTTGTTGAATACTTGTGGCTTATTTGAGAGTCAGTCTCTTCAACTAAGTGATGCACCGTAGACCAGACTGGCTCAATCCCGTCTGAACGGGTCGCTCTGTCTGTACTGGGAAACGGTGCAAACCTCGGTGAGAGCCCAGAGTCTCAGTGGACACAACAGAAGAGTCTCCAGATGCGTTCCTCTCTCATGGGATGTTTCCTTACCACTGGTGAATCTCGATCTCCAGGGTACATGTTGTATAAATTGCAATCTACTAGAATGTTCATATTAGATGATAAAATAATCTTAAGAGCAATTAATATTATATTGTATGTTTATCAAGGGTTACAAATAAAGTTCCCATGGAATAGACTGAACCTGTACTGTGTGCTTCTTGTGAATGAATAAAACTACCGAGCTGATTTTGCTGTGGTACATTTATTGCTCTTCTTTCTGTAGTATACAGGAATGCAGGCAAATACAATTTTTACAATAAAGCAAGTCAGTGGCCAAGCAACATGGAAGCTTCTGTCAGTATTTTTTTTTTCAAATGGGGAAAACTATAGTAACCAAACACATTAATAAAAGGCCAGTTGCTATTCTTCCAACTCAAGTCAGGAGGATAGAGCACATCAGCCTTGTCATATATTCAAAATAATGGGTTCACTACATGGAACATTAGAGTGGGTGATCAATTTAAGGAAAAACAAAGGGTTGGGCCAGCAGAACAGCTCTGGTGCACCTCGACAAGATTCTACAAGTCTCTGTTGGAAGGATGAGCTCTGTTTCTTTTTCAAGGTTTTCCCTCATTTGGCATTTTGATGGTCCAAAATCTCCCATATTGGTTAGCACTGTTCCTACCTCCTCTCGAGCTCTTTCAGCATCTGGTTCATCCTTCCGAGTGGGATTGGATATTAATTGTACGGCGAAGAACACCGAAACAGCAGAACCTTCCTCTTCTCTGCTTTCTTTTGTTTCCCCCCTCTCTTAATTGTCACATATTCGAAGAGACCAGGGCGCAGGGTCGAAGGCAGGCCCAGGAGAAGCGCCAGGCGTAGAGGAAACACTGTAGCCAGCTAACTAGCAGTTCAGCCAGTTAAACTGTCTGGTGGCACTTCTACTCTTTACAAATTGGGCTGCAGTTGTGAATACACTGTAATTCAATAATGGCATTCAGTGAGTGTCCAGGTCTAATTAAACATCCACGGGATGAAGCTGTATGGTGTGGCCCATGTTTATTAAAAGCATAACAGTAAACGCAAGAATTCATTTGACCAATGAACTTAAAGCAACAGTTCCAACAGTTTGGGAAACAAACTTATTCACGTTCTTGCTGAGAGTTGAGCAATGAGGACGATCATGTGACTCTACTGCCGCCCTCAGACTGTTCTGTTCATCTTTTTTTTTTACAAGCATAGTTTCACGCAAGGGCTGGGAACGGGGAAGCAGTTTAGAATCGTTTAATTCAGAATAAGCCAGGGTTAAAAATGATGAGTGGTGCCATCACTGAGCAGAGCTAGCCGTTTCCCCTGTCCCAGTCTTTATGCTAAGCTAACCTAGCTAGTAGCTGGATGTAGCTTTACTGAAAAGATATAAAACAAAAATGACTGACCTTCTCATTTAACTCTCATCACAAATGTAAATAAGGTATTATTCCCAAAATGTATTCAACATTTCATGTGCAACAAACAGAAAATGACTGACCAAAACTGAAACCTTAGCATCGGTGTTCTGAGTCTGAAATTCTCTCACTACTGTGTGTCAAAGGCTTCGGTACAAGTTTGTGCTGAGTTAAAAGGCAGTATTCACAGTTAAGATCTGAATATATTACATTTTCCTATTCACAAGTGCTAGAAATGGACGTTTCTGCTTTATATGATTCTTCGATTCTTCTCAAAGGAGTAGATTTCAGGAAGCATTACTTTTTGAAGTGGTTACCTCTGTGGTCAAGTGATCGCAACGTTTTCTATAAATCTAAAAGAGCCCCAATCTATTTGAAAGGAATGTCAGTATAAATATAGCACATGGAGGTACAAATATTATAAAAAAAACACCAAATAAATAACTGTGATTGGCCTGGAAAAATATAAGGGTGAAATTTGAAAGGACAAAAGTAAGAAAAAAAAAATGGAGATGAAGTTGCGTTTTCAGTTTGTTGGCATATATGTGTTAATATCTTTTTGTCAAAGCCAAAAGGACAAACCTGACATTTCTGGAGCTTCCAACAACAACGTCTTTCAGGGAATGGTCAATTCACACGCTGAAAAGGCTAAACTGCTATATAATTATTTGTAAGTAAAAGCTGTTGATACACATTTTCCCTCCTATTACACTGATAAGACCAAAGGTTTTTCACAGGCTTTCATTTCTTTCTATAATGTGGGTAAATATGACAAACAGTGAGAAGAAGAAACTTGTAAAAAAAAAAAAAGGAAAAAAAAAGGTCCCTCAAAGGATTGCCAACCATTTCTACACATGTTCTAAGCACAAGCAACCTGTGACAAAGGTGTATTAAGCTAAAGGTGCACGGTGATTTTTTTGTGTGTGTGTGTTCATATTTACATCCAATGATGAGCTGATTACATAAAAATACACTTGATTTTTGTCTTCTCTCACGCTGCTGACAAAATCCGCAGACGTCATCTTGTCTCCGTCAGCACAGATATTTACAGAATGGCCGTATTAAGCAACCCAATTCACCTTGTAATTCCTTTTTCCAGTAATACAAACATAGACTGCGAAAGTATACAATGATTGTCAAAATGTGCCTTCAAGTCTAGCTGGTGTAACACTGATATTGCATTGGGTGTTGGTGTAGAGCTCTGTGGTCACTGGGTAGTCAATCCTTCACGTCTCCACGGTCGTATGTTGTGCGCATCTTCGTCCAAAAAGGACAAAGATCATGTCTGATCTTTGGTTTCTGGGTTTGACGACAAGACGAGAACCTCATTTTAATGAAGCAAAAAGTCAAAAGAAACTTCTTTATGACATTCTGTAGTGCAGCACAGTCTTTGGATGGAGGCGAATAGTCGACACTTCACGTCGCTGTAACAAGGAGTACATTAAGGCACGGAGTCACTTCTTTGGTGTGGTCGTAGCTGGTGTTTGTCTGTACCGCTACATGAGCGCTGGTGTTTGGCAGCAATTGCGTGGTGTGCAGCATTCACCAGTGCTCCAGGTGCAGGTCCATAGCAGAGTTCAAGTTAATGTCTGTGACGTCCAGGAACTCTGTGTTGAAAATGCTGGGCACGCTTGGCGGAGCAACACTGAAGGCCGTGGCTGAACTGGGTGGCGTCAGGTCCAGCCACTCCATGGTCTCCCATGGCGTCTCGCTGAAGGTCATGCTGACCATCCCCTGCACCTCGGGGGTGGCGGACACTTTGCTGACGGGTGACAAAGGCGTGTCCATCAGCTCCCTGTTGGTGGGAAGTTTGTCCTGCTGGGGATGATGAGGGTGGCGGTGCTGGTTGTGGGGGCTGCCGTATCCTTCGCTGTCTCTGTTTCCATCATCTTCACGGCCCCCGTCCTCCGTAGCCATTTTAAGAAGAGTTGCCTCGCCGCCTCGGCCAACTGGACTGCTGAGCAGAGTCTCTAGGTGGCTGTCTGCTATGTGATTGGCCGAGTGGTCGTAAGGAAGCTGAGTGGGTTGCAGGTGTTCGTAATGTCGGTGGAACCTCGGGAAAAGTAGGCCAGGACACCCTGGGAACACAGTAATGTGAGGCACAACTTTGGTTACAGAGGACCTCCCCCTCTCTTCTCTGGCGTTAGCTGGCATCTCTTGAAGAGAAAGAGGAGAGGAGGGAGGATCACCACGGGCAGAGAGATCTGACACCAGAGGGCGGGCTAACACTGATCCAAAGCTCTAGTCGGAATCACAAGTCAAGCCAAAGAGCACATGCAGGTGCAGGATCAGCCACGCTTAGTTTCCTGCACACTCACATTAGTTATCAAGCGTCACCTTACCTCCACTCTCTATCAGAACGTCCAGCAGTTCATCCATCTGCTGACTTCTGGTCAGTTGCTGTAACGGTAATGATAGTGAATAAACGGTGAATATTTATTACAATGGACAAATATCTGAAGAAAAAAAACTGAATGACATTGACTTGAAAAAGCTGCAAGCATACAAGCAGACAGTGTTTTCATGTTGCAAACATGTTTGGAAAATCAGTAGATTAGTGGAGGAAAAAAGTGGACAGTGTTTGCACAGCTGGCTGCTTCTAGATGGACGTTCCAGTTTGATTTTCTACTGAAAGGGAAACAAAATCACAGCAGCAGCAAAGACCTCTTTGCTATCAGACTCCTGCCTGCAGTCAGTTGAGCTGCCCCCTGCTGGCCACGTGAAAGAGTGCAGGTTTAGTGCTCCTCTGCATTTACTTCACTGTCATTCTGGAAAAGTATGTCTGCGTCTCATGGTTACAAACCAGACTTTGTTGTTTGGGAGGTTGAATGTGGGTCATCAGAGGAAAATAGCTTAGAACATCACAGACTGGCTTTGTTGCTCTGAAATACAGTGAAATACCGCAGGGACTTAATGATGCGGCGGTTCTCAGGTGCAGAGACGGTGTGGAGTTACGACTGGTCCTCGCTGCTCGCTCACATGCAGATGGCATGCAAGAAATAAACTAGTTGAAGTCTACAATTTCATGCTTCTTAATCTCTTATTTCGAAACTACATCTTTGAAATTTCGAATGCTATTGATGGACATTATGAAAGACTAACATCGAAAGATATGGCTGAAAACGGCAGTACCACGGCAGCAATAGCAGGGAGGCCCCAGTCTGGCACCAGCTATGAGCTGTGCTAAGCTAAAACAGGCTAACACAACAATGGAGTTGCTAGTTCCTCACAACTACGGTTTGGAGCTGTGAGAGGAAACTCTACTTCTGGACTGTCATATTGCTTGCATGCTGGGAGCTTTCCGCTAGGAATGCTAGAGCTAGTTTTTGAAATATCTCAGCAGTGACACTTAACCACTTAGATTCCTACATGCACAAGTTGCAGCCAAGCAGACCAGGCTTCTACGTATGCTCAGAAATACTTTTTTTTTTAACTGCTGTGAGATACACAAATTTGGTAAACACCCATTGTTTGGAGGTACAAATAACTAGACACAATCGTAATGTAGCTTGTTAGATACCGATACAGATAAATGCAGAAAAACGTGCATTTTTTTCTGGGTTAGCTAGCCAGCGAGTTACAATCCATTTTCAAGCTGGCACAGTTTATTACCCACTTGGCAAATCTGTTGTAATTTTCAGAAAGAATTTGCTACCCGTTAGCGGCCATACCCCGATACAACAGACTGGTATTGGAGAGTTCTCTAAACAGTAGATTGGATTAGTTTTTAGTTTAGATAAACTCATGTAAGGATTAAATGTTTTGGATTTTTTTTTTTGTGTGTGAACAATATATATTTCTAAATAAATCTTTAACAATCTGTGTCTCTTTCCCATTTTTGTATCAGCTACTATTGCTACTTGTGCTTTCGTGTAAACTTATGCAGCAATAAGCTGATATAATTAATCATTTATGGCATTCTCTCACTCTGCTAAAAGTGCCTTGTGCAGATGGGAAAATAATTTTGCCCGTTTCAGTCAACCCATCAACATGCTTCTGTCTGCCTTCATTACATGTTAGCATGTTTAAAACACAATCGGCTTCGGACTTGGTTAATGCTGAACAAAAGTCAGTGCGTTGGAGAAAGCAATGGATGAAAGTAAGAGATGCAATACAGGTGATGGATGTCAAGAGACCAACAGGAGAAAACACAGGGGAAAAGAGTAGAATTAGAGCAACGCCAATAGGAACAATCAAATCTATGGCCAGCCATTATCTATGGAGTTTTAGCAGTGACTTAAATTTACCTGCTTGACTGCATCCTCATAGCATGGGGGCTGTCTTAAGTCAGATGCAGCTGAATCTGAGCTACTGATGGACACTTGGCACTTTTGGCCAGCATGCCGAGGAGAGGGCAATACTGACATCTACATGGAAAATAGGTGAGAAGTGACGTTAGCCCTCTGATTAGAGTAGGGAAGCTTCCTGAGTGTGACACAAGTACCATGAACAACGGCCCTGGTGTGACTGAAGGCTTGGCGTTGTGTTCTTGTGAAGGAAACCTGACATGTGAAGGATGGTGTGATTAAGACGGATGAACTTTGTTCCAAAGAGTAGAGATATGACAAGAGTGATGATGCACCTCAGAGACAGATCACAAATGAATGGGAAGCAGAAAAATGGTGGATGTGTAGTTATTCAGATAATTAGTCTCTTTCATGGTTGCATTGTTCACCTTTGGTTGCATGCTTGGGTTCTCAACCTTGGCTGAGCTGCTGTGGTTAAGGCCGCAATCGGCTGTGGAGGAGAAGCCTCCCTGAAGGCCTCTTTGGTCTGATGCATAAGAGCAGTTCACGGGCGGGCCGCCGTTTTTCGGCTGTACCTGTAGGTTGAGAGCACATGCAGAACATTTAGGACAGTCACAGTAGAAATCACTGAGTTCTAGAACGCAGTATAACTTAGAGTTGCAAAGCTGTGGGTTTAGTGAAACACAGTATCGAGTGATTTGGCCGCCTGCCTACTCTGGCTGTTTTGATGCGGCACTGCAACTGCAGTTGAAAAGAAATGAACAGTGTATTAACTTCAAAGATCCGAATCAAGTATGAAGTATCCATGAACGTCAGTGAGTTAAAACACGCACACTTATGCAGTTTGACAAATATTTCATGCACTAATGCAATTGTAGTGATTTTCCTAATTGTTGATTTCATCGCTGACAAAAGTGGGAGATTTATTAAAAAGGTATTTTTCCAATTGGCTGCAGGTGTAATGTTTCCTGAAGGCCGAGTGTGTGTTGAATTTGTATTCTTCATTCAGTACTTTGATGCTGCAGAGATATTCCAGCATGGCTCCTTGGTGTAGATCCCAGCACTGTCATTTCACGCTGTTACTGGATTCAAATGTGAGTAATGACACAAGAGCGGTAATTCCTGCTAACATCAATATCGCAATGCAACAAAGAAAAATAGAAGTAGAATTGTTGGTGATTTGTGGGTCCACATGGGGATGTTGTGGCCCAGACCACATGCTCCATGCTCACGGCACTTATATTTCTGTAGTGTGCACAAGAACAAATGAGAGAGTGAGTGGTTCCAAAGGCTAAATTCAGAATTTGGATGCGTGGTACTGCTGTTTTATTTCCTTAATATAAATGAAAAGGAGAAAATGGCCAGGAAAGAGAAATATTCGTGTTCGGATTGTTGTAATTTCACCATACACAAGAGGGAGGTGTCCCAGTCAATATATTCTAAATACTAATGATAATAATGTTGGACTGAACTGTCACTATTTTTATTAATATTATTCAGGTTAAAAAAAAATAGTGGGAGTTATTTTCTGCCAGTTTCAGTACATTTTGATGAATTTTCAGAGAGTAAGTCAGTTTGCGTCTATTAAATCTCAGAACTTGGTTTATGGAGAGAATTACTTACTCGAGAAGCTCTCTCTCTCTCTCTCTCTCTCTCTCTCTCTCTCTCTCTCTCTCTCTCACACACACACACACACACACACACACACACACACACACACACACTGTAATGATGACTAAAAACTTGCATAAGCCAGCAAGGACTCTGACAGACAATATCTACAAAGTTAGGCTTTTTAAGAAGGTCTCAGTGTCCCACGCGTCAAAAGACTAAATATATTAAGAAAAGAAAACTCACTTTTCTGCCAAACTTTCCTCTCCAGATATCTACTCAGACAGCCAGGAGAACACTCCCACTGACAGAAATTCAACATTTCAGTTGTGGATATTAATGGCCAGTACACTGAGACATAAAAACCCCCTGCCTCTAGGCTCTGGAGCGTTCCAGGTAATCAAATCATTGTAAACATTAATAGGTTCAATTACATTCACTCAAAGATGACTTTCAGAAAGTCTTTAACAGACAGAGGACCCAGCACGTCTGGTGAGGAAGAGGGATGGGGGAGTTCATACCTGCATGCTGCGTGCTCTGTTGTTGCAGTGGGGCTGGGGGTGACCGCAGCCGTCCCTCCCCAGCGGAGGGGACAGCAGGTAGGGGTTGTTAGGAGACGAAGGCTGTGGGCTACCGGAAGGCTTCCCGATGGGCGAGTCTTGTGGTGAGCACTGTGGGCTGAGGAACGCAGACATAGTGGAGGGGCTGCCCGAGGGAGGGGCTGTGTCCATACATTGTGGCCCACCATGGCCCCCCATGTTAGGGAGCAGGGGGTTACAGTGTCCCATGTCCTCCATGCAGTTCCCAGGAGAGCTCTTGATCTGTTTGGGAGAGGACAGAGGGCAGCTGGAGGAGAGGGACGGAGGCTCCTGTTTGATGGTCACTCCAAAGAAACGCTGGCCCATCATAGGAGGGGGCTGCTGCTGGTGCATGGAGGGGAGGTGGGACTGAGATGGAGGGGTGATGGTGTCCTGTGTCGCTCCATAGCAGCGTTTCCTCTTATGAAGCTGCATCTTCAGCTCTTCAACCTGATAAGCATGACCACAAGTTACAGTGTATCAGTGAGTGCCCTATGATTAGACTGCAAAGTTTTCATCTCAGGACCCCCAAAATGAAGGTGCCAGAGACTTTCTAGCAGACGCTGAATCATGGCGTTTTCTGAAACCTGACCTCTTCAGGGCAAAACTTCTCGTTATTTTGGTATTTTTATCTTTAGAAACAATTCAGGCCTTGTGCCCCAATGTGGGAACCTCGTCTGTGTAATAAATCTTGGTTCATGTTGGATTAATATCGGTGATGATTCGTGTCAGGGCCTTTTCTACAAAGCTCCCCTGGTTTCTTTCTAATCTTAGTTTTTGTGTGAAGAATTCATTCACTTCCCCACTAGTTTGGATTGCTTTGTAAAGCCTGTTTGAGTAGTTGAATACAAACTTAATACATCGTTAGAAGGAACCTCAAACCCCACTGGAATATTCAAACAGTGAGTTAGCGTGACGAACCAACCCAAAGCCAATGCGCCGTTGATGTCATGGCGTCTACCTTCTATCTTAAAAGCTGTATTAAATTGTTTTGATCTTCTAGTAATTCTATTTCCTGAAATAGATAAAACACATTGATTTAATGCAATAAAACTTTTAGATTTTCCAAAACAATCAACATATCATGAGATCAGAAAATACATGATAGCACTGCTAGACACGCAGAATTTGCATGGAAGAGTCATTTCTTTATTTCACACACACACAAAAAAATCCCAAAAGTTTTAGAGCAAACCCTGATTTGTTTAAATAAAGCGAGTTGATGGATTAGAAGCTGCGCATCCTCATGAAAAAGGCTCGTCGACTGGAGCTTTTCTACATAACACGACAGAGACAGTGGTGGGCCTCTAGGGGGCCTCGTGAGTCCTCTCACCTGTGGAGGGTGAATGTAGCCTGCTGCCACCCACCTGCCTCTGCTCCTGGTGCAGCTTCCACGTTAGCTCTTCAATCACCTTCTGCTTCTCCACTAGCATTTTATCTTTTTCTGCCTCCACGCCATCGATTCCTCCACCTTCCCCTGTCCTGGCTCCTCCCCCGCCCAGGCTCCCTCCTCCCAGACCCTCCTCCATGTTGAGCTGGGCCGGGGATGGCTGCAAAGCAAACTGGGGCGGCGAGGACATGGGCACATCGCTGAAGCTGTCTGGAAGCGAGCCACTGAGGGACAGCTCAGATGATGCTGGTGAGATGGGAGGGGTGGAGGAGGTGCTGGGGTAAGGGTAATAGCCTCCCTGGGACAAGGCACTGGAGGAGGACGGGGACTGGTAGGAGGACAGGGACCCAGTGGGAGTGACAGGGAAGGTCACAGTGGTGATGTCAGAGGAGTTTGAGGGTGAGGACCCAGAATTGGACTCTTTGAAGGGCCGCAGTCGCTCAATGAGAGCCGTCTTGGTGCCGGAGACGGGCATGCCTCGGATACGCAGGTGCTGCCTGAGCTCAGATACCTTAGCGAGATAAAACACCACAGAACAAAGAATTACTCCAAAATCTACTGCAGTATTTCTGATACAAGGTACTGCACATTTCTCTCCACTAACACCTACTTTCAGGTCATCCAGGTTGGCTGGCAGAGGCCCAGGTTTGACCGGTGAGATGTTGCTCTGGGTGGGGTACGTGTTCTTGACCGGGGAAGACGAGTTACTGTTGGCGGCGCTGGACGGGCCGCTGGAGCTGCAGGCCGACAGTTGCTCACTACTTCCTCTAGAATAGAAGAAGTAAAGCAGTCATGAACAACAACACAGTGGCGGTTATATAGAGCTGTAATTACTTTGATAAAACCTGCATTGCTCATAAGTTTTCTTCAAATGTCTTTAACATCTTAACAGAAAAAATTAAAATGCTTTTAAGATAAGATAAGATAAACCTATTCATCCCTCAGTGGGGAAACTGGCAAAGAGTTGCTATGGTAACTGAAGCAAAAGGTGCTTCAGGAAGTGTGACTGAAAACACAAATCAGTCAATCTTAACTATGTTTTCATTATTTTTAAGAATAAAAACGTACTATAATGCAACATTTTTAAAGCAATATGTAATTCTTTGCCCACAATTATGTTTTTTAACCGATTGAAGTAGGGGTGCTTCTGTTCTACAGTAGCCCACCTAAATGGATCAAAGCTGTAATTACACATTAATAATGACACGTGACCCAGGGTAACCTGGGGAACAGTAACAGCTCTGGCATAACATCAATAAGGTTGATACTTTACCTAAAAGGTGTATTTTATACTCACAAATAGGTTTCTGGAGCTCACCAAGGGTTTTTTCCCTCCTGCGTCACCTCTTTGTAACTTCAGAATGAAGAGAGAGCCAGCCACGTATGTAGAGCTAATGGCAACTGGCTAGCAGAAGTAAAACGAACCAAAAAAAAACGTCCATTGACAAACTTCAAAGAGTGCAGTCCCATAAAATCATCGTCTTCTTCATCCAACCGGCCAACAAACCCTCCCCGTTCAAGGTGGCGTTGAACTGGAGTTAAAGTTTGCGGACAGCAATGGACTATGCGCTCTCAGTCTCCGTTAGCTAAATATAAATGGCTGGCTCTTTCTGCATTCTGAGTTTCTAAGTGAACCTGGAGGGAAAAAATATCATCCTGAGCTCAAGGCACCTGTTTGAGAGTAATGAAGGCCCCTTTTTGATATTTGATATTTCTGATACACCATAGAATAAATGAGTAAAAGGTAGCTTCAGCTCATTAGCTGACAGAAGCTAACCTTTGAAGCGAAACTACAGTGTTACCAGTATTACAATAAAACCTTCTAAAATCCCGTATTTTAATGTACTAGCTAACATCAGCTTAATGTTAATCAGTGTGAGTGAGATGTGCTCCGATCTGCTTGTGTATGAGGCAGCCAGTACCTGCCGACCTCTTACTCTGACTTACTTCTGCAGCTGTGCTGCTGGGTGAGGCTGGTAGCTGAAGGCGGGCTGGCGCTGCTGAGCCTGTGGCTGTGGAGTGTGTGTGTGCTGCTGTGTCTGTGAGTGTGTGTGAGCGTGTTTCTGCTGGCTGAGGATCTGCAGCTGCAGGAAGAGCTGCTGCTGCTGCAGGAGGCGGGCGTAGGCTGAGTCCATGGGTGGAGGGGACTTCTCAGCCTTCTGGTCCGGAGGAATGTACTGGTGATATTTGAGCTTTTTCACTTTGGGCTTCACGTCTTTGGGCTTCTTGTGTCGGTTCTTGTCGGCTGTCTTGGACTGTTCAGAGAAAGGCAGGTGAAAGGACTGAACGCGGCTGACGCTTTCACTGTCTGCAGATCAGAAGAAGGATGTGCAAACCTTGACTATAGCAGGAACAGGGATGGGAGGAGTCGCCTGGCTGTTGTTAGTCCCAGACAGTCCTTCATCCTGGTTTTGATCAGGTGGGTCTCTGGGTACGCCCCCCTGCTCACAGTAACATGAACAGATATAGGTTTGATACAGGAGTGTGAAAAGTCAGAAGGGGTTTATTAGTCTGGTTTATTCGATATTGCGAGTCCTCCAACAGTTCAACTTCCCAAATGCAAATTTGTAAAATCTGCGTTTTGTTTTTTTTTTTGGAAATGAAGATTAAACAGGGACCACAATCAATCGGATCAATTGATGTCAAAGCATCTAACCGGTCAGAAAGACTGTGTTGTATGATGTCCTCCACAAAAACTCCACCAAAAATGTTTGTTGACTTTTGAGGATCTTTTTCAACTAAAACAAGACCAAATTAATAAAACTGACAAAAATGAGAATGAAGGTCAAGATTTTGTAGACTAAAAAAAATGATCAAAACCAACAATAATCAAACTTGATGAAATGTGACAAAAGCTTCCCGAGATTCCATTGACAAGCTCACGAGTGAAATGTGACTAAAATTAATCAGCGTTTTAGTCCGAAGTTTGAAGCCCAAACTAAATCAATCAGTTGTCCCAAAACCCTGATTGGGTGAACTGCAAAGAAGTTTATTTTCTTTGACAAACTAACAAAGTAAAATTTGTTGTCTGATAAATCAATCAAATAAAAGCACGTCTAGGATTACTAAATGTTACGAAAAGCAACAGAAACCTTTGACTAAAAACTGTTGCTCAAGTTAACATGAACCAAAAGACATTACTATTGCTTGCTGCTTGAAGCTAACAAGTTAGCAGTGATTAAGTGAAGCCATAATTTCACTTGGATATATATATATATATATATATATATATATATATATACATATATATATACATATATTCATACACAAATATACACACACACGTGTATATACATATATAAACGTGTATATACGTATATACACGTGTGTGTGTATATTTGTGTATGAATATGTGTGTATATATATATATATATATATACATATTCATACACAAATATACACACACACGTGTATATATGTATATATATGTATATATATATGAAGTATTTCAATATATTTCTGAGAAAACTTTGGCACACTGCAATAAAACAACGAGAAAAGCAACTGCCATTTAGCAGTTATTGCCGATTGGATGTGTTTTGGTCTGAGCATTTATGTTTTCTACAAAATGCTGAACTGTGTGTTTGTGTGCGTGTCTGTCTTTGTGCGTGTGTTTGTGTTTGTGTCTGCTTACAAGACAGTTTGTAACCCGGTTATTTCAAAAACATGCACAAGTATTGATGTTTCACAGGCAAAAGCTCTAAACAGTCATTTCCTTCAGACTTGAGTTTAGGATTCTGTTGAAACAGAACTCTGGAAGATGCATTGTAAACAACTCTCCTCATACATTTCGATGGACTGACCGTTGCCGGTGGTGACGGTTGGAGAAAGTGAGGTCATGGTGAGAGGAAGGTAAAAATCTCAGAAAACATTGGCAGCTGTGCTGGGGAGCTGACACAACGTGCAGGAATGCGCCACCTGCTTAGTCAAAAGCGGTGCAGCGGTCACTAGATTACAGGGGATGCTGAAGACGGTGATGCAGTTCCCTCTGAGACCACCAGAGGACAGAGCGAGCAAATCTTTGACGGTGAACAGATCATACAACGCCGCGAGGTGTGCATGATGGATGGGCACCAGTGAGCATAGGGAAAAAAAGGGACATGCGTGTCATTTATACCTGCTGCTGGTTGATGAGGGCTGGTGAGGAAGAGGAGGAGGGGGTGCTGCCCACAGCCTCAGACGAAGGGCAGGCCGAGCCCTGAGACTCATCGCTGTGATGTTGCTCTGGAGACAAACTCTCACTGCTGCTGTCCTCCTCAAAGGCATAGGAGTCCTCTTGCTTCGGGAACTTGCCATGGTTTACTGTGTGTGTGTGTGGGGGGGGGGGGCACAGAGGAGACAGGTGGGGGGGGGGGGGGGTCAGTGAGGTGCGATGTGGACGAGACAGTGTGAGTCTGTCACAGATCTGTGTCCCACTTCAGACATAAACCAGGCAGGTGCTGAAGTATTGCATTTCATCTACAGAATCTCAAAGATTGTTTGTCCTTTTTGTGGGATTAAACAAATACATCATCAATAACTATTAGATACTTGGTGAGGTTACAACATACAGACACAGCTCAGGCATGTCTATGTGTGTGTGTGTGTGTGTGTGTGTGTGTGTGTGTGCACGTGTGTGCGGTGCGACTCAGCTGTCAGGAAAGAAACACATTGCTAAAAAGCTTCCATTAACTTGTGGTTTTAGACTTTTCAAGTGGGCGTTTCATCCCTAATAGAGAACAGAATGGGTAAGAGTGGGTTAAGTCTGTTCCAGGCAATGACCGCAAGGCCCAGTGCTGCTGATGCTGGAAGTCTTTAGAAACTGGTAGCGACAGAACTGATGACTCCTACATGAGGAGGATGAAGAATATTGCACGTGTGTCAGTCTGCCAGCAGGTGTCTTTTGCTTGGTTCTGTTCCCCGGGGCCAGTGTGTGAGTGCAGCCTGTGAACCTGCCAGCTCACATCTGAAGTACCAGGTAAATCATTAGAACTGATGAGCCACTCTGGTCTCAGTGAAGCCCCTCATGCTTTCACCGGTGAGGTCGTGAAGTTAGTGTGACATTTCATGTTAACTGCTGACGGAATCATCTTGCGCATTTATGAGTGCTGATTGATTAGGTGTGCTTGCAGATACCTGAGATGGAGCTGTGACAGACAGGATGTACACAAGTGAGTTCAGGTAAACAACTGTGCTTTGCAGGAAACCTGAGATCACCTGACAAATTCATGCCATGCTTCTTCATATGACTCATATGATTCTAATTTCAGAAGATCATCAGAACATTTTCAGCTGCTGATGATTTTAGCCACACGTCAGAAGATTTTGTGGTGGCAACCAAAGACGTCAGAACACGTGCGGCCATATTCATTTCTTCATTCTCTGTTTATGTATTTTTAAACCAAACCCCTAACTAGGTGGTTCTGTACCTGAACCTAACCAGGGCAACAATGTTGTCACAACTTACAACATTGCATTTTCCGCGGAGAAGAAAAGTCACGTGAGCTTCTACCTGCAGGGTTTTGTGCAGGTTCCCTGATTGCTCCTGTTACTGGACATTCATTTAGTCCAGGCACAAAGAACCGAACAGAAGTTTTTCATAAGATATTTGTTTCATGTGCTAAAATGGCACTACGGCTTAAAGCTATTTGATCGTCGGAGTCTCCCAGTCTTCCCAGAAGAATCTGGTGAGTGTGATGTTATCATCTGTAGCAGCAATAGTTAGCAGGCCAAGAAAGTGTCCCAGGCCACACATGCATCCTCAGCTCAGGTTTAGATAAACAAGAATGATCCTTTAATGTTTGACACACACGTGAAATAGGACAGTGTGTATGAAAGTTGTTTATAATGTAACTACCCAGTGTGACCAGTGCTCTTCACACACTGAACGTCTGTCACTGACACCTGGTCCAACACTCAGTCTGGAGGTGTTACGCTGCACGAGTGAGTCACCCACACTAGCGCTCGACATCCTGATTGGCTGGACTGATAGAGCGCTCAGCAGTGATTGGAGGAGCTGAGAGTGCCTATCTGACAGAGAGAGAGGTGGTAAAGATTGGTGTGTGTGTGTGTGTGTGTGTGTGTGTGTGTGTGTGTGTGTGTGTGTGTGTGTGTGTGTGTGTGTATTCAAGGATATAAGATTCTCCTTTTGCATCCAAACATGTGACAGCCAGGAACAGACCCTGGTTTCAATCACAGCACCAGGCTCATTCTGTAGAACTCGATGACCTCCTAACACACACACACACACACACACACACACACACACACACACACACACACACACACACACACGCCTGCACGCATACGCACACACACAATGCTTACACACATTAGAGTACGCAGCATTGTTCTAAATGCCTTCTCCTCCCACCTGTTCATGTTTCACTCCTCGGTCACTGATTCTCTCTCTCTCTCTCTCTCTCTCTCTATCTCTCTCTCACACACACACACACACACACACACACACACACACACAGACACACATACACACAGAAGGGGTCATACGTTGCTCTCTGCAACATACAGTCCAGTACATGCTGTTTCCATGAGTCTTTAAATCAACTTGATGTCAGCTTGAGATTGAGATGGCAGAATTGCAGGAAATCTGAGCGCTGCGGAGACATCCGCTTGTTAAGTGGCCGGTTTAGGAGTTACAGCGCGGCACATACTTTCCAGAATCACTGGACAGAGGTTGAAGCAATCGTTATGAGTGGTGTGTTCGTGGCTGCAGAGCTTTAAGGTGAGGGGTTGCAGTTGCAACAGCCTGGTCCTGTCATACATCTCTGTAGGTGGTTGACTGGAGCCGCACAGGCCGGTTAAAGCTGAAGAGGGGAGGTGGGTACAAACATAGGTATGCTCTCACACACACACACACACACACACACACACACGCACACACACACACACACACACACACACACGCACACACGCACACACGCACACACGCACACACGCACACACACACACACACACACACACACATACACTAAAGAAAAAGGGTGGCCCCGAATCCAGCTGCTGCTCATCTCAATAAATCGCTTCCATCTTCCTGCAGAGGTAGTGTAAACCAGCTGATGGCAGGCTCCTTTACGTAATATGTTTACTGGAAGCTCAAGGGGGCAAACATAAAACCACTGACACCAGAGTCGAAAGAACACAAGCGCCACTGCCAGGAGTGATCTACAGAGAGAGAGGAACATGTAGGAGAGCAGAAGACGAGCAGTCTGAAGCCCTACACTCAACACGACATCAACAGTGTCCAAGCTTTGCATTTCCTCAAATCAAACACTGGGGTGGGGGGTTGTTTAAGGAGGCTCCCCAAACACTTGAATCCAACAATATACATCCATACATTTTGTTGCCAAATAACCTCTGTTTAAAGAGAACGCGCCTTCATAGAGATATGAATAACAACAGTTTTGGAGATGCGGATGGACAAGTCTCAGAGGCTACATTCACAAGGACAGCCATATTCCAATATGAGAGGAAGCGATGCCATGTTAACAGCTCTTTCAAACACCGAGACACCTTGAAGTCCCACCGAGGTTGTCACAGCACTTTGGTTCAGGTCCCAGCGAGTGCTAGAAACTCCGCTTGAAGCACAGTTCCTCCTTTATTAGCAAGAAAACACTCAGATGAACCAGTTTCAACATAAAAAATCTTTCCGGTTAAGTTCTGATTGCAGCTTTGTGGAACTCTCGCTGCTCTCTTATTGTCCGTTTTAGCCACAGCAGGCAGCTTATTATGGAGGGAGCACTCGAAAGGCCAGCTGTTCACTACCTGTTCAGCACCAAATGTGGGGAAGTACCAATTTGTGACATGCAGGTGAATACGCTGAAGAATTTAGCCACTGAAGAGCCAGATATTCCCTTCAGGCGCAGGTTGAGAGCAAAGACAGAGCTACATAGAGTTTGTTCAACACTGGGATGTTTACAATCCTCAGTGCTGTATTTGTGGCCAAGCAGCGTCAGCGGGTCGAGTCTGTGGAGTGTTGACTTCATGTTGCCTTGTTAAGCTTGTTGGTGAAATGCAATGCCGGAGAGTAAATAAACGTCTCCATCTTTTTATCTCATCTGACACCCCTTTTGTCACTCATGCTAGTGTTTATTAGGTGTCTTTCACACATGAAGTCTTTCCCAGAAGTGTTGTAGCATTTTCTTAGGAAGGCGTATCAATGAGAGCCAGAACAGATTTTCTAGGAAATCTGCTCTGGCTATTTCCCACCACCACCTGCTTTGCCATGTATGCTCAAACAATCGCAAACCAGTAATATTCTGAAATGGGGCTACATTTGTGAATAATGAAAATCCCTTGTAATTTACAAGGAACTATTGTTGTTGTTGTTTTTAAACCTGGGTAAACCTTCTAATGGAGACTGATCAATCCTGTTCCCACTGTGAGAGGATGAGGAGTGAGATTTCTGTTTTTCTTCTGGTGCATCACCATTGATGCCACAAATGCAGCCACCACACTGGACAGGAGGGAGAGAGCATCTCGGGGCTGTAGTAAAAGCAGCATGGAGGACAGTGATGGTGTTTCTGATGTTTTTTGCCCCGGGGCTGTTCCCCCGCACTCAAAAGAACGATGCTAGAACACTGCTGCTTTAACGCAGACGTGTGGAATTTGTGGCTGAGATGACATTAAGGGCGAGACGCCATCACTGCTTTCATGTACCATATATTGTTGATGGTGGAGCCCAAGCTGTTGCTCCGTGCTTCCATCAATGCTGACTGAAACACACCTGCATCTACTGCAGGGTCATTTGTTCTGGGACTGGGTAAACTGGTCCTATAATGAAGGGAGCAGATGGGAGCAGCAAATTATTGAACGTTTCACTTTTGTTAATCTTGATCGTAAATAGTACAGAGGGCATAATTAGTTTACATACATGATAATAATAGTAAAACTGTTGTCAAGGCCAACTACAGTAATGTAGTAATATTACAGTATATGTATATACAGCATATGGTACAGATATATGTATATATATATTATAGTTGTCAGTGTTAACGCGTTATTAACTAGTTAACTCAACATCCCTTTATTGCCGATCATTTTTTTTATTGTGATTCACGCGCACGGTGCTTTTTGACACTTTGACCATGCCGTAGTTCGCGGAAAACCAGAAGTGAACGCACCACTCGTCACACACGCGAGATGCAGCCGGTTGCAGCTTGTAAACAAAAAAAAACCCTAAAAAACTGAGAGCAGATGAGCGTTAAGGTAGGACTAACATGGAGAAGAATACGTCCGTTTTAAATGGAAAGTTCAACTTCAAAGCCCTGCCAGATGGCCGTCTCGACAGGAAACAAGTGACATGCATTCACTGAAAAGCTGAATTTAGTCTCCACCAGAGTACAGCAGTCTGAAGTATCACTTGTCCACGAAGCACACAGCTGATGCAGAGAGCCCTCCGCTCCCTTCTGGCGTAAAACAAACCACGCTGGATTGTTTGGCACAGAGACCTTTTTTTTTTTAATCCTGTGCATCTTTTGGTTTGGGGCGGCATTGTGGTGCAGTGGTCAAAATCATTGAAGTCATTTATTTTAGTAAATATGTTTGCTTTATGGTTATAATTAATTTTTTTTTTTTTTTTACTGGTAATTGCTATTTAATTAGATTCTCTAAATTGACCGTAGGTGTGACTGTGAGTGTAAATGGTTGTCTGTCTCTCTATGTTGGCCCTGTGATGGACTGGTGACCTGTCCAGGGTGAACCCTGTCTCTCGCCTGTAGATGCTGGGATAGGCTCCACCCCCCCCCCCCCGCGACCCTTAACAGGATAAGAGGTAGAAAATGGATGGATGGATCTTTTGTTTTGTTTGTACTTCTGGGCAGTACATTGCTCCAACACAACATATATATATATATATATATATATATATATATATATATATATATATATATATATATATATATATATATATATATATATATATGTATATATATATATATATATATATGTGTGTGTGTGTGTGTGTGTGCATATATATGTGTGTATATATATGCACACACACACACACATATATATGTGTATGTGTGTGTATATATATACATATATACATACATATATATGTATATATATGTGTGTATATATATATATATATGTGTGTATATATATACATATATATATATATGTATATATATCGTAAAAATATGGAATTCCTGCCATTATTAGACAGCTTCTTGGTGGTGGGTGAACAGTGTTCACAAAGAGCAACAATATTAAAATGAAGGGGCCATGAACATGCATGCTCACTGCATAACTGCATAACAGTGTCCAACAGGGGTGTGTATTACTTAGTGAATGACTGATTGATGACTGATTTACCAACACACACACACGCACACACACACGCACACACACACACACACACACACACACACACACACACACACACACACAGAATCAGGAGGGAAGCATGCTCTCTATGTACCTATTACAAACACGTGCGGAGATGCTGGTGCGTACATGTGTGTTATATTACACAGCAGCACTCTCTCTCTCTCTCTCTCTCTCTCTCTCTCTCTCTCTCTCTCTCTCTCTCTCTCTCTCTCTGCTGGTACCTGTCATGGTGATGGCAGAGTCTAGGGGAATGATATTCTTTTGAACCAGCTCCAGGGGTCCTGGCCTGAGAGCCAGCTTCTCATTCAGGTCCTCTGCGAGGCGGCCTCGCTTTAGCCTCATCTGGTCCTCCAGTGAGGAGCAGTCTGAGGTGGAGTCTGGATAACACACAGTGGGACCAAACCGTCAGCAACACACGTCTGTACAGCAGTGGAGTACAGCATTTTAGTCTCTTTAACTTAATATTTCACTACATTACAGCAGCTTTTTTAGATTAAGATTTTTAAAATTTCTTATTTACTTTACTTACTTATTTCCTAACAGCATTGGAATTCAGTCTTACACCAAAGAACAAAGCTCTGACTTGATGGCAAATGAAATAAAATTTCCACATTTCCAGAAAAACATGACCACAGCCAGTCTTTCACGACTTCTCAGGCCTAGAAAACACCAACCGCCCGCATTTCTCTCATGACCGTTACAGTAAGAATCATGAGAGAAGCACGACTGAGGCTCCAGATCTCAGACCAGAAGATCAAGCTGCCCCTATCGAAGCAGACACACATCCAGCAACATGCAGATTTTTTTAATCTAATGCAGTATTCATCATGAGCAGGTACCATCACATCCACCAAGGTTTTTGAAAGAGTAAACTGGAAATTTCGTTTCACCACACTGGAGAGACTTCATAGGAGTTGTATTTTCACTACGTCCGCATTTTGTCCCCCTCCATTGTCATCACAAATGGAGAAACCTGACAAATCTACACACACTGGACACTGGAAAACTGGACACACACACACACATTCTATTCACTTGTTTCATCAAACTTTAAGCAGCAGCCACTGGTCAGATCTTCTACATAAAAAGTATATAAAATGCATCAGAAAATCTGATCATATGCAGATGACATGATGCTGCTCCGATAAAAACTCTCACTCATCACTACGGGACACAATTGTTGAATCATACACCAGTTTCTCCTCCATGCTTTCAATATCTTATAATTTGAACATTTTTTATTTCATTGGAAATGTTATGGAAAAATTACATTAATACAAGCAAAGACCGTTTTTGAGTGAAAAGTTTTTGATGACTTTTGACAGAGGGATGCTAACGCTTCCTATGCTAAGCTAACTAGCAGTCAGCTGGTCTCTGTGGGTCTCAGCTCACAAATGCAGCACAGAGGAGAGAATTCCAACTGTCTACATGTCTGCCTCCTAAGAGGACGGCAAATAAGTGGATTTTCCAAAAATGCTGGCATTCTCCTTCAAGGCTGACATATGCAAACATAGTGTTTTCCATCCTGCACGAGCCATAGAAAAGATATTTGTTGTGGACATTTGTGCCAGATGCAATGAAATTTCCTCCAGGCATTCATGAGAAATTGTGTTACCTCATCACGAGAACGGCGTGAAAATAAGGTCACGGTGACCTTGACCTTTGACCCCCAAGACCCGTTGATCCTTGAATCCAGGTGGAGGTTAGTGCTAAATCTGAAGAAATTCCTTCCCTTCTGAGTTATAGTATTAATTAGAATCTGATGGAAGGAAACATCTGAAAACACTGATAATGTTCACATACAGTACAACATGCAGTCTACGGAGTGTAGCAGAATTGGACCGGATGGTCCAGAATGGGGAAAGTGAAGTAGCAGATCTGCCCTCGCCTAAAACCACCAGCCTCTGAGCAAGGACCTTAACCACGGCTGCAGCAGATCAGACTGTGGTTAAACTGGGGAGTTTCCTGCAACAGAGGAGGACATCACTCTTAATGTGATGCGTGGAAAGAAATGATCCACTTTGTTTCCGCTGGCATTTTTAGAATTACGTGAAGAAAATCAACACAGTGGCAAAGAGCCGCCATCACCAACTAGCAGCGTCACATCAGAGCAGCCCAGCCAGGCCTGTGTGCAAGTACATGGTCAGAAAAGCTCAGGCCACTTGAGCTGACACAAATATAAATCAGCTTTTATTGTTGAGCTCTGCAACATTCAGCTGTTGTTTCCTTCGAATGTTCTCAGTATGTACGACTTAGCTTCCTTCAGCCATTATCTATCCAGCTGCTCCCAGTGCAGCCAGACACTTCTGACTACTAGAAAAACAAATGGAGTGGCTGTAATTAAAGAGCTCCAGCGGGTGAGATTTTCAACCTTCCACAATCTCTCTCCGTTAAATCCAGTACAAATAATCAGGTCCAGGACTAACCTGGCCTGGCCAAAGGATCCATCCACATGCACTCGCAGCAGTGAGGAGAGCAGACCAAATCAGTTTGATTATCTGAGAGCAAGGAAGAGCAACGGCACTTATTTGGTCAAATAGAATTTGAGTGAGATTTTTCAGAGGTCATATCTGAGAGATGAAAGCCGATTCAGAGCCAAAATTAAATGAAGGATATTGAGCTTTGGGCTGGACAACTCAGGTGGAGTATTACCGGCTGATGAGAAATGGATCAGAAATGTTCTGCATTATTAAACATCATTCCAATACCAAAATTAAATTAGGACTGATGTAAAATATCTGGCACTTATTCAAATTACAGGCATCTACCGTTTCCTTTAATTGGTGAGTACAGGAAAAAAGATGTTTCATCATCAAAGAATGTGAGAAACTCGGAAAGAAAGATGGTTTATACAAAGAGGTTGGGGGAAAGAAAAGAAAAAAGAAGCAACAGAGGGGAGAAAGATGGACAGAAGGAGAAGGAAGGAATAATGTTATGGAAGAAATTAAGTAATGAGGAAATCATTTAAAGCATGAGGTTGTTTTTTTAGGTTTAACACAGATACAAATTAAGTTTGAAATAGTGTAGGAACACAGTGATCAACTACCCTCCCTCGGAGGAGAAGTGGTCATGCTGGCGAGCCGTCGCTGTCCGCCATCAGGGTGACATCATCATGTGTTTATAACTGAACTGCCCACAGAGTCAAGCCTGCTGTCTTAAACACCTCTCCTGTCACTGGCCGGCCTGATTTAAGACCTGATTTGACATCACAAGCATACATAGAGCTTTAAGAGTGTTTAAACTGTGTAACCAAACTGCCTAAAAACCTGTTCCCCGATGGCCGGGCCATCCCGCAGAGGCATAACGTAACATGATCCAGTGAGTTTGAAGCTGGCTTACAGTGTTTTAAACATTCTGTGGTTGTATTAAAACACACAATGCACTTTAAAGCGATTGCAATACATATACCTGCTGAGCATATCTGTCAAATGTAAACACTACACTAAGTGGGCAGATGTATGGTGCATTAGGCAAGAATAATTCCCTTTGTGTTTCCATCCAGCAGGATTAAAGCATTGCAGCTGTGGACACGAAAACATGGTGTTTTTTTATGCAGGAACGCATGCAGGAAGGAGCACAGTCGAGCAGCATCTACGGCCCTGTAATCTTTATGAGGAAATATTAGATTGTATATGTGTATGTTGAGCCAGACCTGTGGCCGGCAGGCAGACAGTGTGCTCCTATGCAGGCCACACGCCAGTCGGGCCTGAGAGGCTGGGGCGGATTCTTGAAAAGCCTAATAAACACCAGATGTTCCCTGGGTAATATATACACAGACCCTGTGCCGTGTCCATCTCCCCAGCAGGAATAACACTGCTGGGCAGATCCAGCCAGCCTCTGACAGATCACATCCACTGCAGCACGGAGGGGGACGCGGCATCACCCAGAAACAGGTCTGATTTTGGGGGGCAGACGAAAAGAGCAGGGACAGGTGATGTCTGAGGGAGCGATAAGGTGGTTGCTAACAAATAGCCCCGGCGCTCTGGAACCATCTCCTTGTATCTGTGCCACTGCCTGCAATCAAGAGATAAACAACCAATTTAAATGTCGTTTCTAAAAAGGCGCTTGGAGCCCCGCTTGCCTAGTTTCTCCTATAGAGGCCTTATCTGTGACAGACTCCTAGAAACTGATAGGGCTTTGCCGGGCCTCTGGATTCCGTTCCCCCGCACACTTACCAGCAGTTTATCTGGAGGCTGGAGACTCTGTGAAATGGCAAACGGTGCCAGAGATATCATTCAACAAATCCCTGGCCTGCAGTCTAGGTCCCCATCTTGTTGTTCCTGCAGGCAAGTGACCTGCCCCCTGCCCCCTCGCCCCCCCCCCACCCAAAAAAAGACTGGCATAGCTCAGTGCTCCCAGGAACATATGCTGCTGCTTTCAAGTGCCAGGAATCAATACGATCTGAGTTTACAAGTGGCTGTCGACTGTGTAACATCTTATTTTAAACAAGCAGATCATTTTACGTTGTTGAGAATAGTTGAAATTAAGTGGCATTCATTCCAGTATGCTTTCAGTTTACGTTCATCAGAAATTCAGCTTAACCATATTTAGCTTACACTGGAAAGAATACAAATTCCTCTGTGAAAGTATGTAGTAGTGTTTTTAAAAGTTCTGTTCAAGATACACAATAAATATTAAATGAAAAAAGTGTTTTTGCCTTATGGAGAAAGTTTATGTGTTGTTAAGGAGTACATCATGCCTTTTTGATTGTGCAAAAAAAAGATTCACAATATTAAAGCAAAACATAATCACCAAATGAATTATTATTAATACTAATTAAGTAAGCGATACTTGTCGTACTTGCTCACTTAAATGACTTCTCAATACTGTTGTCGCAAGAAAAGGAGGTTCATTATCTCATGATAACGGGTTAATTTATCTTTTTATCTTGAGATTTTCTTCATTCCCTTAAAATAACAGGATAATCAAAGCATTATTGCAGGACAATGTCTTTAACAAAGTAATTATAAGTATGGCCTTTCTTGGCCTCCGTACAACAAGTAGCTCACAGTAGAGTTGCTGCAAAAAATGTTTAAAAAATGTGAAACTGACTCCTTCAACACTTCCAGTAATCTTAAAAGTTGACGCTTACAAGCTTTAATTAGGCTAATTAAGTCCCAATACGTGTTGAAGAATACAAATATACTCGTTGATATTAGTAAACTTACTATATGAATACTGTGTCGAGGAAATACACTTGAACTTTAGTGGAGTTCATTCCCTAAAGTGAACTTGAAGTGTGGCTTTATTTTACAAGAGATGCTTAAAACACAGAAAATGTTTAGCAGTGTGTGACGTTTGGCATGTAGCATGTTGGCAGTCGAAGCTAAACAAGGTAGTTGCAAACATAACAGCGCGGCCCTGACCTGCAGACCTCAACAGGCTGTTAATCTGAGCGACAGGTAAGATTTAGGAGTACGCTCTGTCCCGTCAGGTCTACGCGTCCTCATAACGATGTCTCATGTGACATTGAAGGTAGCGAATCTCGGCGGTGGAGTTGCTGTGTTTGGGCGTGCCCCTGCTTTGATGCAGGACTCTGCAGGCCTGTGCTGTAAACAGGTACCGTCCATGTAATTCTGGCCCCGCACTCAGAAACCCGGAGTCCCTTCCAGCGTTAAAGCATTCCTCTGCAGTCACTGGCCAAGTTGTCTGCCTCTCTGCTCGCTGGTTGTGATGTCTGCCTGCATGTTTGCATATATGTATATAACAACCTGCTTCCTCTACATTCACAACATCTGTCATGATGACTGTTTTCTGTCTTTAACTCTGGCACGCGGGCATGATCTGAGGCGCCATCCTGATCCTGGACAGCTAATTTCAGTTTTGCCGCTCGCTGCTTCCTGTGGATTGTCAAGTGAAGTGCAGCAGGTTTCATGTGATTACGCAGATGTCTGGACACATACGCTACTGATCTAAGGAGACCTGGAGGAACACTCATAAACTGCCAAGTTACATTGTTTTACAGCTGAAGTGAATCAGTTACATGTGTGTCAGGAAAAACAGTCCAAGCTAGCTGCAGGTTTCACTACAACCACTTTGATTCCGGGAATAAACTAATGCTGCTGATTTCACTCACTGATGTTCCTGCTCAGACAGCTGGCTGCCTCCTTATCTTAATGGGTCAACTCAAAACTATAATAGACAATCACAAATCAGCGTGTTGTTTTGTTACATGCAAGTCATGCCAGACTTAATGATGTGACTCCAAGCTTAATGTGTTCCGAGCTTTTCAAAATAATGCTGACTGAGCTAAAAGGACCCAAAATTCTCTTCAGAAATGGTTGCAACCACTCCGATATGGTATGTTCTATCCGTCATGACTCGAAATGACCAAATGCATTGCACTGTATTCACTAGTTCTATTTTAAAGTAATACTTTAGCCAAAAAGTGTTTTGTTTTGTTTTTTGCCTTTCTTGCACTCCCAAATAGGTGTCTTGAATTTGTGAATCGATTTCTTTCCTTCCCGCATCACTTCTTTGTGACTCCGGTATGCAGAAAGAGCCGGTTACGTATATTAAGCTTGTAGCTAATGGAGACTGATGGCTAACAACAGCAAAACTGTTTAAAAACTTCAGTTTACAAGCTCTAAAGTACACGGTTGAATATAATCCACATCTTCTTTATACAGCTGTATGCTCAGCAATCCACAAACACTTTGATTTGAGCTGAAAACAATTTATAACACTTCCAGTTTGGTGCTCGTCCACAGGAATGCAAAAGTTACTGACTTGCACTTGTTCGCGGTAGCACAGTAACAGGGAATGTTATCATTTGTTTGTGGATTACTTAGCAACACTGACATTTTTGGGCGGTTTTGCTGTTGTTAGTCGTTAGTCTCCACTAACTTCAAGCCCAATATTCATGTCTAGTTATTTCTGCCCTCTGGAGACATAAAGAAGTAACGTAGGAGGGGAAAAAATTGACTTTGTGAGCTCAAGACACCTGTGAGTAATGCAGAATGCCCTTTTTGGTTGAGGTATTGCTTTAACAAGGGACACATGACTTGTAATAAGAATCATGTCTCTCACAGCCAACGAACTCACAGTTCTGCATTTCTACGGCGCTGTAGAGATGTGAGATGTGACCTGGCAATGAAAATGAAATTTAAAACAACAACAACAACAACAACAACAAAATAAAAAAACAGAAAATGAAAAAGACCTGTGGGTTGTCATGTTTGCATTTAACACATGCGTCACGGCACTCTCTGCATGGGCGCTACGGAGAGGTAGCAGTCGCGCAGCTACAGGTGGCTCCGTAACTAGCGGCTGTTTTCAGAGAGAAATCTCTGACATATAGATAAATGATAAGATTGCATATTAATATCTGACTGTTGAGGGTCAAGCTAATCTGATGTCTGAGATGGTTCGTCTCATAGATCTCTCTGAGGAGATGTTTATAGAAACTGGCTGGAAAAGGGGTGGACACTTGCAATCAATACTCGGCAGGGGATTGGCTGAAACGTCCATCACAGGCTAACTTCAACCAATCCCATCAACCAACAGAGCCTGTTGGTAGAGGTGGGAAAACGTCTTTTCTGTACCGTAGCATCATCACTGCTGACATCTTCAGACGCCACCATTGTTGTTTTAAATGAATTGTCCCGAGCGACAGGCCAAAACCACTGGTGTCTGGACACAAACGCACCACTCGAAGCCCGACAAAAGGGTCTCTTGAACGATCTTGTGAGGTTTGGGCACAAAAAAAAAACAAAAAACAAACCCAAACCACGGTTACTGAGATCATTGTGTGAGTCAGTTTGGTCTGCTGAGTGGATTGTGGTTGTCAGGATTATAAAGCACATTGTTCTGGTTTCCAAAAGAATCGATGCATGTGTCAACTTTACTGGACAGTGTTCAGATGGCTGAACACAGGATTTCTCATCAGCTGAAAGGCTCGTCCTCACTTACCGCTTGGATCTGGTGTCTAAACACAGATATTATTTGGATTTTTTTTTTTTTTTGAAACGGGGACACTGTTTCTAGATGTGAGGCTGTTTTGGAATGGATTTTCAATCAAATACTTGAAAAAAGGTGTGAGTTAAAACTGGCATGAGGTACTTTGATGTTGTTCTTTCATTCTGCGGTTGAAAATAAGTGAATTTCAGAGCCTTGTACACATTACATTAGAGTCACATTAGATCCAGTCACATTTAAAACAGAAGAGGTTTGAAGCTCGTTAATCATAACTTTTCATACAATTTTTTTAACAGCATAACATTCGTTCTGAGCTTCTAACAATTGCCTCAAACCTTTTAAAATCCTAAAATTGAAATTTAGTAGTGATCATGAAAAAACATAGAATTCTCATAAACTATCGTTTGCCATAGAGTGGTGGGCAGAAATCTAATCTAAGATCCAGTGTAAAATTCCACTGGTCTTGGGAAGCCATGACCGAGTTAACTTTCGGGTTGGTGAACAAAAATATGTCGTACCTGCGGACTGGAATTAATATTCTTAAGCCTCATAGAAACCTGGACAAATAATGGAAGAGATACCAACATCACCAGGGAGCTTTACAGGAAAGTTTGAAGTGTTAATGTGTTTGTATACCGAATAGTTGACGTTGTTAAGATATTGTGTTTCTCACATTGCAGTCTAAAAGCATGTGTGTGTGTGTGTGTGTGTGTGTGTGTGTGTGTGTGTGTGTGTGTGTGTGTGTGTGTGTTTGCCTGTGCAGCAGCTCAGTGTTGGAAGGCGTTACTCACGAGGCATGATGCCTTGGTCTGCCAGCTGCTCTCGTGTCCTCCTCTGCTGAAGTCTTAACTGTAGGACTGAGGGTGAGGGAAGGAGGAAGAGGAAGAACCAGATAGATGAGGAAGAAGAGGAAGAAGAAAGACACAGCATGAAAGATGAGAAAGGGGTGTGGATAGAAAGGTGAGGGACAGGAGAAAAAGGCAGGAAGAGACTCAGAATTCACTTAGATTAACCAGTGTGCCTTATGTTACATAACTGGTAGCTTTAGGAGATGCATCCACAGGTTGTACAGGAAACTGAAAAAAAATTGAAGCCAATTTCTACTGACTGAATATATGCACCACACACACACTCATATATATATATATATATATATATATATATATATATATATATATATATGCAAGGAGAAAACAGAAAACAAAACAAAACACAAAGCTGCTTGCTCACAAATATTTCTGCGAGCAGGATGTAGGGAATGATAAACACAGCTCCTGGCTTTTAAACAGATCTGCTCAGCAGTGTGTGGTCCACGATGTGTGCACACGTTTCTGCATGCTGTATGTCTAAAAGGAGGTGGGTGTGCGGGGTCATAAACATGGAGCCTCCCCCGTGTCTGTTGGTCTACTTGTGTCTGTGGATCTTTTTTCTTTGTCCGTGTGTGTTTTTCCTCCCTTCTGTTATCTGAAGGGCTCCTCTAAGATCCTGGATCTGACACACCAGTATGAAATGTTCCTCCCTGTGTGCTTGCTCATTATCTCCTTCAGGTGGTTCATATTCATGCTGATCAAATTTTCCAGCTTTGCAATGACTTCTGTAACACTTCCATTGGACCTCCTCAACAACATTAGCATGCATTCATCACGCTGATAAAACCTATCAGAAATATTCTGGATATTGATAAAGTAAACCGCTTACTCTTGGTTGGATTTTTCCAAAATTAGCATTTTATACACGTGCAAGTATAAGGAGGTTTTAGGAGAATTTCTTGAGGTCATTCTACAGCATATTGGGAATATGCATCTTAATTCAGGGTCTGTACAACCACACAGTGACATTTGCAACCAGATACATAAATATGCTACTCTAATTCTACTTTATAGACTGCTGGCTTTAACAGTTTTTTCATATTAAGGGCAAAAAAAACTGAATAACAGTCGAAAAATTAGAGCCTATAAAAGTAGTTAGTGACTGAGTTCTTTACATGACTTAGGAAAATAAATATTTCACTCGTAATCCGGCTTGTCAGAAAGACTAATGGCAGAACTAAACTTAGCTGTGGTTTCCCTCCTGTTTGCTCTGTACGTGTGTTCATGAAAGAAAAGTCATAAAAAGAGATTTTTCTACTTTGTCCTCACATGTTTAGATATCCAAACGCATTGGTTTCACACATATTCCAGATATGCTGTATATAAGAAGTATATATATATATATGTATATATGTATATAAGTATATAAGAATGCTCCTAAAACCTGACTAATATTGGCATATGTTACATGCAACCACCCAAACTCGATGGACTCATCTGACAAACCAAGAGCAGAAGTAAAGGTTGAGCATGAAGCCTTACGCTAACTGGCGATGTTTACATGTACAACAAATCCTCTGATTAAGACATGTGGGACAGGCCAATATTAGTCAGGTTTTAGGAGCACTCTTTAGTCATGTAAACTGTGTGTTCAGAATATGTGTCTCGAGTTGTGTTTTTAATCAGTTTCCAACCTTGAGGACTGTTTACGACAAGATAAGGGTTAACAAATGGTAAATGTGTTGCATGCTAGCATGCAGACTGCTAACAAGCGATATAACTTGTCTTAATCCTTTAACATGTCATAAGAAACAGTAGAATCATATTTAACATGGTTTATTTTTATATTTTGAAAATACGTTAGGAGTTATTATCACTGTAAAGTCTGATAATGTGTTTAACCTTTACAAGACAGGAGGGACACGACGACAGCTACCAGTCCTACTCTTGCCTCGAGTCCATCTTTCTGTTCTGAATATTAGAGGCTGCATATTTAAGGGATATTAATTAGTAATTGAATATTTATTTTCTGTACAACTTAGTCGGAGTATTTTCATTTTCACAATGAGGGCAATTAAACTGTAATAATAGTGGACTACTGAGTGCCTGTAAATGTTGCGACTGCGAGCTCAGGAGAGCACCTCCGTTATGTAACAGCAGGCCCTTCCCTTCATCTGACATCTGCTTTAGTTTACATTGAAGGGGTCGTGACCTGCTGCTCGCACCATCACAGAGAGGAAAGGCAGGACGGAGTGGCTGACTGTAACACGAGCAGAACACGTTACTGATTTGTCCTCCTGCTCCCGCTCGATAATCAGCACACACTCACGTTTACAGGCGGCCATAAATTTGGTTCTTTTGCTCATGGAAAAAAGGCAAGGTGAAATGGAATGTGGCTCGTTCGGTGGAGCATCTTTGATTTTCACTGGTGCGGCAGCTACTTTCGGCTTTGTATTACATTGACTCAGAGGCTTATTAATTCACATCATCTATTCTCGTCCCGAATCCATGCTTTGCTCCTTTCGTGGCGGCTGTGTTACTTGGGTGACTAGCTAACATTACACTGCGGCTGCTGCTATTTCAGTCAGTGAACAGGCGTGCTTAGCTCATTCTGGGGTTATCAATAATTCTGTCTGAAAGCAGCTGCCACATAATCTGTGTTTTCTCTCAAAAAGCTGCGCTAGGAGCTAATTTCAGACATGTTCTGGAGCGCTGCGGAGCCCAGCCAGGTGCTGTAATCACAGATCACCGAACCATACGATCCTCCGCTTCTCTCACTGTTGACTTTGAAATCAAAGACATTTGTTTTCAACTCTGGCTTTCCTGACAACAAAGAATATACAAATGCAAAGCTATATTTACATCTTTTCAGATTTATGGTGTAAATTTATTGTCATTTTGCCTGGTTTGCACTGGTGAAGTGGCGATAATTGCACAAGCTAGCGAGCTGATATTCTGATTTACTGTTGTGCCTCACAACCACCACACAAGAACAAAAGCAGCTAAGAATAACAGCTCAATTTCACACTTAAACTCCAACAATTCAGCTAAAGAGACGAGTTGCATTTGTTCCATGAACTTCCCTTCAACGCAGACAGGAATGTGTTCAGGGCAGATGTATGAGCACGGCTGTATAACTTCTAATAAACAGGTATTTCTAAATGAAGTATTGGGTTTATTTTAGTCTAATACCTTTGCATAAAGTGAGTATCCATCTCAAAACCGAGCTCATATTTTATCACAATGGTCCTGAAGAGTTTGTGGCAGATTTGTGAAAGTGAGCGAGAGGCAGGGGAGCCTTTGAGTCTTGGTGACAACACAGTTTCAGAGTGGATTCATTGATAAGAGTGGAGAGAAGAGTGCATGGCAGTTTCTGTCCTTGCCAGTCCTGCTTTTAGCCCATATTACTTTTTTAGACAAACATCAGTGCCGATGCACAAGCTGCCAGGATCACATCAGTCATTTTCAAATCAAATAAAACTGTATTTCTATTACCCAGAATCACAAGTTGCCTCAGGGGGCTTCACATCCACGCAAGGTGCGACACCATCTGTCCTTCATTAGACCCTCGATTGAAGTGAGGGAAAACTACCTGAAATACCGCAAACCACAGCAGCGTCGCACTGGTGTTTTTATTTCAGGTTCAAAATGAAAGAATCAACTCTGCTTTTGAGGAACAACACACAAAAACACTTCAGATTCACTTTTTGTAACAAATCAAATAAAGTTCAGGCATATTTCAGAGGTAGACTGGTCTGACATCAATGTAGTATTCTTGTAAGTACACTATTGGCTAGGAGTCTATCATGTTCAGAGGTAGTGCTTGTTTGTGCTAGTTTTTTTTAGTTTAGGACGGTATATTTTAAAGAATACTGCACATAAACGTGTGCAGAGGAACACTGATCATTTACAAAAGTATAAGTATTCTTCAGTTGTAACCACTGATAACGGTACTAATTTGTTTTGTACTGTGAACTATACTGTGAACTGTACTACCAGGGAACAAAACTGATGGAACGTTGCTTGGCTTCAGAGTGATGACGTCGTCTACATTTACTGTACTGATTGATTCACTTTGAGACCTGCGTGGGATTTGCATTATTGACAGTATAAAAGGCAACAGCACATTACTGTTGTTTTTTTTAAAGTATATCTTCATCAAAAGATTAAGTACAATTACAAGCTAAATGTACGTTCCAATAAGTGAAAAAAGGACACTGAAAGACTCTCTCTGCCTTTCATAAACAGGTTTTTAACATGGAAACTAATCATTACATCAAGCCAAATGCCCAGCAGCCTTGGTTTTATTTCTTGTGTATTTGAAGACTGCAATAAACTAAAAAAAAAAAGGCTTTATTGATTAGTCATTCAGCTAGTTTCTGACATGGAAACAGTGCACGAGGCAGGCCAGGCAGACAGACAGACTAGATTCCGATTAGTGCACATTAACTTTTTCCAACATGAAAACGATGGTTTGGAGTGTGACTACTAAGTGACAGTCCAGTGTCAGTGTGCAGCAAACGAAATCCTAAATATTTTCCTCCAAGGCAGAGAAAGTTTGTGTTTGCTGCCATCAGAGCGGGCCTCAAAGCAGACCAACGCCTCCACTCTCATCAGCTTTAGTGAGTTGTAGATCAAGTGTGATACCTGACAGGTGAGTTCAGATTCATCGTTGGACGTGACAGCTTGTAGCAGTGATTGAAGGCATGTTGGACACGTCTGTCATACTGTTATGTCAGTGGCAGTCACCCGTTTGAGCTGTTAATCAAATCGGCATGAGAACTAGCTTCTCTCTCTCTCTCTCTCTCACACACACATGCACGCACACACACACACTCACAAACCATTCGGCGGCCCGCAGGGAGCACTTAAGAGAGATCTTTATCTTCCCTTTTAGCTTCAACCATGCAGCAGCCGTTCCCATGGCTTTGATAATGTACTTCAAGTGTGCTGTAAAGGAGTTGGTTTTCATGGGGCGCACGATGTAATACACACTCAATAAATACAGATACCTATGTGTACTTAAAAGGGTACCTCAGGAAGATAGTACCATTTTGAAAGACAATTAGGTATCACTCAGTTCTATTTACAGCCTTACTGTTACAGGCTTTTGCACTTTTGAAGGCCACTATTGCTCTGTAGCAAACGTACCTTTGAGGGAACACTCTCCTAGAGAGTACCTGGAGAACTGTTCCGTTCCGTTTGTGACCATGAGATTCTGCTGCTTCGACTGCGTGGGACTACACTTGCATCAGCGCTTATCACAGAGAGATTTAGGGACTCTTTCAGCTTCTCGTTTGAAACTCGAGTCCTTCTGAGTGTGACCATCAGTCAGACAGGGAACGGATGAGGCAATAAAAAGCAGCATCTCTGGGCTACATCTGTGCCACATTAACCAGCTGGAGCATGTGCCACCCGAGTGAAAACACAATCCACTCTCCCTCTTCCAAGGAACAGTGGGGGTCATTTCCCACCCAGCCGATCTGCTCCAAACAACTCAAAGGAAAAGCATCATTTAGTCTGCCATTCCTGGAACGCAATTACACTTGAGAGGGTAGCTGAAGCCTCTCGTCACCAGTTTGGTCACAGTGGAGTGTTGTGCTGCTTTCACAGGCCATCGTGTGTATTTTTGGACTTGAGCTCTGATCGCAGCGTCCATCAGTTACATTTTCCTCAGGGAGGTGGCAGTGTTGGTCAGACTACACACACACGTTGTAGTAGTACAGCACAACATACACATGCTCAGGCTCAGTGAGATATCTACCGAGGCAGACGGCGGAGAGAGTGTGATGGAATCTAAGCGTGAGTATGTGAAGTTGATGGATGATACAAAGCTCTAACAGCTGCAGAGTGTGAAGGGCAGTTTGAATCAAAGCTTTAGTCCCTTCCTTTCGCTTTGATACGACCAGGTACACACACCCACACCCACACAAACATAAATAGCATCAACTTCCAATTCAACCTTATTAAGATAACCTTTGGCCTCTCTGCAGTGTCTAATCTCTCTTATCAGTGTATACAGAGCCACGGAGTGTGAAAGTCCCTGGCTTCCCTCTGCAGCAGCAGCAGGCTGCTGGCTGGCATGGAGCAAGTGCACGAACCTGCCCGGGACGTCACATCACCACCACACTTGTGCCAGGAGAATGGAATGCAAATTTAAAAAAAACAAAAAAACAACAAACACACCCTGCTGTAAATCCATCACAAAGTGACAGAACGCATTATAAGACTTGCTCCACGGGAGAGTTTCTGACTTCTGCTGGCCCCCCTGTGGTATTCCACACAGTCACATGCCCGCAGTATATTACACACACCTGTCACATGGCTGGTGTTAGTGCAGAGCACGTTGCGAGTGTCAACACAATTCAATCTTGAAGACAGATGAAGGACATAATGTGCCTATAAATGCCAAGTGTTGACAGACAAACAGGTTGGCTGTTGAGAATCGACCCAGCTGAACACAGAAACCAATAAATCTGACAGCAGAGAAGTCATGGCTGGACTTACCTGATCTAAACTTGCTTCGTATCAGAATGGAGTGTTCAGAGCCCAGAAGAGTCATAATGCTTACAGTACAGTTCCAGTGTTCCAAAGTAGCAAAATAACCACACACAAGAAGCTGTCAGGCACGTCGACCCCACCGGCCACCTCTGGAGCCACACTGAGATGAGACGGAGCTGACTACCTCATCAACAGCTCAGGAAGAACGCTAGTTTAAGAAGAAAAAAAAAACCTGGCTTTCTCGCACTAAGTGTGAGCCAGTGTGCGCACCAGCAGCAGCAGCAGCAGCAGCAGCAGCAGCAGCAGCAGCTCTGCTCTCTGTGTGCGCTCTCCCTGAGGGGCTGGAGTGAGTGAGAGTGTGCAGGCTGCCAAGGCTTTGGTCCCATCTAGCTGAGAGCTCTCTGAGCCGGGCCGGGGACAGCACACACAGATATGCCCTGCTCGGGGAGGGGCAAGGCAGCCAGGGTTTTCTCTAAAGCTCCGCCTGCTAGAGCCAGAGGCTGGACAGAGTTTGGCTGATGACTTCTTCCTCCCATGTCACCAGTGTAAATATATCTGCCTATCAGGCCTGCTGGCTGTCATTCAAGAGTAGGGAGGGAGAGCTGCCTCGGGAGGTGAGATCGAGATAGAGATGCAGACAATAGTGCAGCAGTCGCTTGTAACTCCAACATATCTGATGAGTAGCAAATAATACTCTATCAGAAAGTGTTGCTGTGTTAAGAACATCAAATAAGGTATCAAGGAAGGTCTTCTTCCCTCCACCGCGGAGGTCAGACTTTCACTTTTTATACCATTCATCAGTCTTTTAGCAGGACTACATAAAAACAGTGAGGCCACTATTCTACACACCAGGATGTGTGTTGCAAATCCATTGAAAAATTTAAAATAGCAACAACAAAAAACAACATTTAAAAATGGCATTTTCTTCTTTGGATTTGTCAGTCTGCCTTAACTGAGGGACATCATCAGAATTTTTGGGGTCAAGGGAGAAGCCATTTGTTTCTGGAGCAGATCTGGATAAGGATTCAGGATACAGGATTTCTTTAACTCAGTTTAAAAGGAGAATTGCAGGCACATGCATTGGAAAAAAGTTCAGAGAAAATGTGCAGTCTAGTGTGAATCTGGATAAAACTGTGGATTTTCTGAATTCAAATAGAGTTTTCTAAGAGTTGGATAAGTGTCTTTAGTGCTGGTTTAGCAGGATTTTATATACAGCAACTATCAGGCAGATTTCTCCCAACTTGGTGGAGAGGTGGAGGGTGGGTCAAGGAACCCCTGTCATTTTTGGATCATGTTAACGCAGTGACAACCCACACGTTGGGTTTGGGTGAGTTTACCTTGACGTGGCTACGCGCTCTCGGTTTGACTGCCTGTTAGCAAGACTGCACAAATACTATGAAACCAAATTTCTTGAAGCATGGAGGAAGAATGAGGGACGGCCCAACACAAAACCCAGAGGTTCCTGGAGCAGATCCTGCATGTTTTAACATCAGAAACAAAAAGGGCAATGTTCCGCAGATTTTCTTCAGAAGTACAAGATGTAGCATTTTGAAAAAAATGCAGGCATGTGAATTATGAAAAAGTTCAATCAAATGGAGCAAATCTGGACCTCCGCCAAGGAGGTCATGTGATGCCAGTTTCCCCACTGAGGGATGAATGAAGGTTTATCTTATCTTATTGCATTGATACAGTGGTCATATCACATCAGCTGAGTGCTCACCAAGTGCCCTTTAGTCTTAGTAATGGTTCTGATGACCACGTGTCATGTGAGAGGTGTCACCTTATTTCATATCTCAACAATGTGTGTGTTCTTGTACTTGCTACATATTGCGGACTAGAATACGCATTTAACCAACAGAGCGAGGGTATTTTAGCCGGTCCTCACATCTTCAAAGGGCCGTTTGAAGGTCACGACTTGGTTTAAGGGTTGAGGTTAGGATTAGGTTCAGGTTAGGTTTCAGGTCAAGGTTAAAGTCTGGCAGTCAGCTGAGATGGTTAGGCTAAGGGGGAGGGGCTAGGGAATGTATTACATCAATAAAAGTCCTCTCAACGCTATCAGTTCAAGGATGCATGTGTGTGTGGGTGTGTGTGTGTGACTGTGTTTCTAAAAAATATGCCAAAAAGAAGTTGAGTCCATTTCCAAATAAAACGGTTACTTCATTTCTGCTGTAAAACATGAGACAAGAGTAACCATCAGCCACCTCCACGCTGCTGCTCTGGAAAAACGTGAAACCCCATAGCTTGGAGACGGCGGCTGTGGTCGTATGTGCATTTAGAATAATCAGTCAGAGAGGAAGCTGATCAACAGGATATGAGGTCTAACATGCAGCTCATTCGGCCGCTCCACCTCCCTGAACACGGGGGACAGGCAGGAGGCTGCAGGTGACTGTCCTCTGTGGAAAGTCTCTCAAGTTTGTCCAGAAAGTCGCTCTATTTGGAAGTGCAGTTTTGAATGACTGGAGGTGCCATGACATTTTCTAGTCTAAGCTCCCACTGACAGAAAGAAAGCGGAAAGACCTCAGTGAATGTCAGCGCACTACAAAGCAGTTTTCCACTGTTACTCAGACCTGATGCAGGGTCTGCCTGGTGCTGCCTTCAAGACCACGTTACTTTAGGTGATGTTTATGGATACATGTCATTTTACACAAAAGCTTTTGTGTATTATTTCATTTTTGCTCTTTTGTGCATAGGCTTAGAAATAAAAGATTTAGCGGACAATGAAAATTCCATCTTTTTTAAAAAAACATTTACAAAATACAAAAAATGCCATCGAATTTTCTCAACATTTTTGGCCTGGATGGGTGAACGTGATCTGCTCCAGAAGGCCACCGAGCACGGCCAGCTGTTCGTACTCGACATCGTGTTTTATCGTACCCCTCATTCAACATACAGTGAGCCCGCCACTGCGTTTTGACCATCTTCCAGGACCCGTAATTCACCACAGAACTGACTCGTTCCCATGGTGCTGTATCTGATGGTTCGGTGCTGGTAGAACCAACTCAGTGCCTCGGTTCTCTTACTATCAGTCCCGTCTGCTGCTGCAGCATCTCTTGCAACCTGCTGTGATATGTTAGGTCTCAGTGAAACCAACTTCATAAGGCATTCAGACACGAACCGCTGGTTAACACACGATGATGATGATGATGATGATGATGATGTAATATTCAACGACAGGGTTTTTGAGGTGTGACGTTACAGCGCTGCACATGTTATCAGCTGATGTTACCAAACACTGGTTCTTCCTCAGTGCCGTTTGCCATATGTGAGGAACGAAGAGGAAGAATAGAAACGTTCATGATAAAAGATCCCCTCCACACACATGAAGATCCACAGGCTGAAGCAGTCACGTGTGTCTGATGGTTTTCCAACAAAAAAAGAAGAAGAATTACCGATGAAACACCCACAAAAAAATCTTCCTCTCAGCATCAGCGGCATAACGTGACCCGCACAAACACACGCGTTGTCCCACCTTTTGCTTCCCACCCAGGTTCCTCCTTGGCCTGAGCTACAAGCCGACTCCAAGTTCAGCAAAAATAGGACCGGTAGTTGTGTGTTTGAATGCCAACACACAAAAGCCGCCAAAAGCCTAACTACCTCGCGGAGCTGATCATCTTCCAACTCTCATTTATTTCCTCTCAGCACTAGTTTTAAAGTCATTCAGCTCATTTTTTCGGTTTTACGGCCACCAGCTGGTAAACACATTGGAGCGTTTAGCAGCTGAAGAGACAGATACGTACTCACAGCCTTCCACTATCACATAGGCTACACCGTGTTCTTTTCTAACTGGTTTGTTTCACGATAAGAACATTTTTCTTCATCCATTAATGTGTGTGTATGTGTCAAGCCAAGAAAGACATTGAAAAGGAAATGATTTGAGAGAGATTTAGGAGACGCTGAGACAAAATATCAGTCCCAGAGATGATGTGGAACCGGTGTCGAGACCAAACAACTGTCAAATGCAATACGGTTTGAAGGTTCATTGATAGATGCAGTAGAAGCTAAGGTCCAGTTAGCTGAGCAGCAGCCGCCGCAGCAGCATGATGACGTTGCTCCAGCCTCCATGGAACCAGACAACTTTCTTCCAGCTCCCACATACCAGCCGAGCATTTGTCAGAGCTGAACTGAGCCCTGTGCCCGCTCTAAACATCCGTCACCGCGGGACGTCTGCTGGACACGCAGAGGGTTTCCCAGGTTCATTATAAACCTATTCATAATGTATCAGATCTGTCTGGTGCTGGATTGCTGTCAGACATTCATTGCTGGTTGTGGGCCTTCTGAGGGATCTCTCGTGGGGGGGGGGGGGGGGGGGGGTGTCATAGACACAAGAACAACTGCGCACAACTTTGAATTCTCAACAATTTTCAGAACACTTCCACCTCTTCCACTTTTAATAAAGAACACAAACAGTGATGATGAGGTATTAAACAGCTCCTGGAGGCTGGAGACCCATGAGCTCAGTTCCTCCGCGCCAGCAGTAAAAAGTCCAGTGGTTACGGCTAAAAACGTAAGGAGTCTCGATAGCGAAATACGTGGCTGGACCTGTCTGGTCTCCAGCCCCGACCTTCCACTAAGCTACGAGGGGTTCACCGACACAGATGGGATGAATCAACCTAATCAGAGTATCTTTCCATTTAGAGTGTACAGCCGATCCAGTGAGCCACCCTCACAATACCAGGTCCCTGGCCAGGTCACATGGAACAAGAACATCATAACATTGAATCCATTTTCATTACATATATGAACTTCTCCTAACTAAAAAGTCTGGATTTTCAGAACTAACAGGGTTGGAAATGACATCACCTCTCAGACATTGGCATAGAAAACATCCAGAACCCTCAGTACGTTGCAGATGCAAATGTATGTATATCTAATTACCTAATGCCACTCGGTTACATTATCACACACAATTCTACAAGACTCAAACGACATAAAGTATTATTTGCTAAAGAAACACTTACTAGGTAACAATCTGGGAAGTTTCACGTTGATATCCGCTTATTTTTGATTAAAACTGTTTGTACATTCTCGTTAAAATTCTGTTTTCTCATCCTCTGAGCTCGAAACGCGTCAACTCCGTTACAATTAAAAGTCGTCCAGTCAGTTTTATTCGTACGGCGCCAAATCCCAATAGAAGTTTTCTCATGACACTTTGCAAGGAGAGCAGGTCCAGTACCTCACTCCTTGAATTTACACCCAACAATTCTCCATCAGCGAGCACATCAGGCAACAGCGGCGACAAAACCTTCCTTTTAACAGGCAGGAATGTTGAGCAGATCCAGGATCAGTGAGGACGGATGTCTACTTTGACCGGTTGGGGGGAAAGAGAGCAGGAGAGCAGACAAAGACAGATATACAGAAGGAAAGAGAGGGACAGAGATGAAGAGAGAGAGAGAAAGGGGAGAGATTGACAGACAGACAAGGATGTGAACAGGTGACATCCATCAAACATCATTCAAAACATCCGTCTTTCCAGTTTCATTTCTATCTAAAGTCCATCGGGTCATTTGGTAAATAACTTAAAGGAGGAAATTAAACTATTGAAACTAATAGTTTTTTTTGTTCCAGGCTATAAACGTGTGGGCTTATTATCACGGAGTTCTACAGGGACTGAAACTCTTTTCAGTCAGTTTTTGGCACTTGAGTGTTGGCGTCACTCTTCTACCCCAGAGGTTGATGCTTGGTGGCGACGAGCCGGCAAAGAATTAACACCCGACATTGTAAATCCCTTCGGCTCTTTGGAGAACAACTATGTTTTGGTTTTAGGGGTTGAAAATTTACTGTTGTGGTTCACTTTCACTGCTGTCATTGACCATGTTTCCAGATGTGGTGGGTAGAGGTTTATGGTGATAAACCATTGAGCTGCTGAGGGTTCGGCTCCTGACGGTGCGAGTTGCTGCGCTGCTGATGGAGGGTCAGACAAATATGTTAATCTCTGTAAAGTACCTCGAAGATGAGGTTTTTTTCGGCAAACAAAAGTCCTTTTTATGTTGGATTATTGCAAATACAAATAAAAACATGAATAAAGCTTGTTAAAGCAAACAAACGTTTGTGAGACTTACGGGTTTTGTTTCGTGAGATAATCTTGAACGAACTCATTTATTTATGAAGGTTCAGGTTTTGAGGTACATGACTTCATTGTCACCACGACTGCGTTGCACATTCACAAGAGCAAACTCGCTCACACTCGTCCGGAACGTTCACGGTTGTGTAGAACCGGAATTGGCAGTACTTGTTATGTAGAGCTAAGACTGAGCTGACCGCTGGAGGAAACAGGCGTGGACATCGCCAGCTGATGCACTTGCTGGTTTGTAGATGCGCGTTTTTGGACAGTTTTGCTGTCGTTTCCTGTCGACGGGTACAAGCCCTTAGCGTCAGGCTTAATATGTGTGTCTGGCTCTTTCTGTATTCTGGAGTCCCAGAGAAGTGATGCAAGAGGGAAAATGACCTCAAGACCCATTTGTGAGTGATTGAAAGGCAAATACTTTTTGGGTGAAGTAAAGCTTTGTGTTAACCACGGTGCTTATGTCACTGACTCCGAGACAAGCCAACCGCAAGTTCAACAATCTTAACTTATTTAAGGGTTTGAGGACTCAGTTCAGTGCTACACTCTTCATGTTACAAAAAAAATTTGAGAAGCTAACTGCTTAAGAAGCATAGAAGCTGATTTAACTTAAAATAAACGTTTTCTCGAATTTTAATGCTTTTATATGATTTTCCTTAGTTTAGATATCTTCCAGTTTTCAGTTGGGATCAGCGGTCCAATGTCTCTGGTCCTTCCTCCCACATTTTGGTCTCCATACTTGCGTGTTTCCTTCCTTTTTACAGCTTTATGTCTTTGCTTGAACTTTGCTCTGTGTCATTATTCCATTTAACTGTTCTCCAATTTCCTCTCTGTGTGATTACTACCGGCCTTTTCTCCTCATTCTGTGAAAACCTGCAGCAACACAGCACTAATCAGTCATTGAGAGCTTTGTCCAGCAACAGCTCACTGCTCCTGCCTGTCCATTTTAATCTCTTCACACCATAAACACCGCTCAGCTTTTGTTGCAGAGAAGCCTCTACACACACCAGTGAGATGCACACACACCAAAACATGTCATAATTTACTTTAATAAATGACAAGCCCTATCTGGTTGCTGTAAGCCTGAGTCCTGACGTGTGTTGCAGCGAGTTCCATACAATGCTCAAGTTCAAATATTTACATAGAAGCTTCGAAGGCTGCAAATCTGATGCAGACGTCCAAGGGTACATTCATCTAGAAATGTGCGGTGAATGGAAGCGCACACAAATTACACATGGCGGCACACGGGTGCACACACACACACACACACACACACGAAAGAGGCGTGCATGGGCGTCTTAATTAGCAGGTGAAAGTGCTTAAAGGGAAGGTCTGTCAGAGGGTTTGACAGTGTACACACAGCGTCTTGGAGGGATTCCTGGAGAGGTCACCCAGCCCTGGCTTAATCCTCCCCTTTAATTGGGCCTAATGTCAACGGACGTGACAAGTCTCATCTGAACTGTCTGGAGCCGTGTGTGTGTGTGTGTGTGTGTGTGTGTGTGTGTGTATGTGTGTGAGCATGCCTGTGCGCATGTGTGTGTGTCTTTGGGAGAGTATGAGTGTGATAAAAAGACAAAGACAGAAGAGAGCACATCTAGTACATTATATACAATAAGCGTGCAGCAGGGTGTCCCAGCGCAGCCCTTTTTTTTTTTTTGCTCTGCTGTCTGAACACATCGCAATAAGTCATATCCCTTAGCATGTGAGAAACGCACATTCCACAGTGTAAAAAGCAGCGTGTTTATTGGCTGACCACACAGGCCCCTAGATCAAACTATGACTTTTAGTGTTTTGTGTGATTTCTTGTGTTTTAGACAAAACAGATGCAACTAGCCGAAACCGTGCAAGATATCAGGAATATCACATCCAGATACAACACAAAAATTAGAAACACTAACTTAATACGCCGACCGAGGCAGGAATTTTCACATCGCTGTTGCCATCAGTTCCAATAAATGATGAATCAGAGGAATGTGGTTCTCCTCACTGCTGATAGGAGCTGTCACGTTTTTTAAATGCTTTAAATATCTCTGCTCATATGCCAGCTTTGGACTCCAGCTGTCCCTCTGCCTCCTGCGAGGAGAGACAGTCACAGGGGGAAGAGTGCTAGAATGTAACACATGCTGGACACCATGACACTCAAATGTGACGAGAAATGAGAGGCAACTAGAAGGTTACACATAGCTGGAGCTATAAATGTAGTGTGTACACTTGAGGAATATTTTACTCAGAAATGAACAATCACAATCGCAGCAGGATATGTACTGTATCAGTCACATCCTGACTAATCGGCTCAATTGGGTTTATTGCAAAAAGCACTTGCACAAACCACAACAGCAAACCAGACACACATCCCAGCTTAGTGTCTCTTCAGAAATGAGCTGCAGGCTTGATGGTAGACAAACAGCACAGTTGCTGCTAGCAACAAGGACGGCAACATTAAAGTTACACACAGCAGTGGCTCTCACCAGGGTTGCTCCACACTGGCACTTTACTCTCCAAACCAGGGCTTTTCAATTAAAATTCAAAGAGGTTCTGTTAGAGAACATTTCCTCAAGCAGAGGTCTGGAACATCACAATGTCTCGCTTGTGTTATGATTCAGTGCAAAAGTTGTATGAACAGATTGTTAAATAAAATTAAGAACGGGAAAAAAATTCAATCATATTTCAACAATTCCAATTGTCAGCTCTTATATTGAACAGCAGGAGAAGCGCCGTTGAGCCCCTCGTAGTTAAAAGGTAGGGGAGTGTGCGTGCGTGCGTGTCTGCTGTCGTTGCAGGGCAGCCTTTAGCTCCAGCTGTGTTGCATCAGTCAGAGTGCCATCATGCTGCTCTGCCTCAGACAGCAGCTCTTCCCTCTCCACTGGACCTTTGCTGGGGGTCTTTCAGCTATAAAATGACATTTAAATGACCGTTCAAGACAGCAGAGGGTGAGGCATCGCAGCAGCCCCGGCTGTGGGTGACGTAAGAGGCTGATCAACTTGGTCTCACTTCGGCACTCCCACTTCAGATGGCCAAGCACAGTAATCTTTGTGGAAACTCTTGACAGTGTATCCTAATCAAATCCAGATATAATGGATGAGTGAAAAGGTATTGCAATATGTGGCAGAACACAGCAGTAATGTGGCTAGAAATCAAGAAAAGTTTGAAGAAAAATACCAATCATAAAATAATAATAAAACCCATTAGTCCTTTCTATATATTCTAAAGAACTGTTTAAAAAAAAAAAGTTGTTTGTCATGTTGAGTAACTGGCAAAATTACTTTTAATTTACATGAAAAGTAATCAAGATAAAATCAGTTTTTATTTTTCCCAACTTGGGGCAGTTTATCATGCCCAGAAACATGCTAATGATGCTACATTCAGGCAGATCTCATGTACACACAATTCATGCGCCGCATTCTGAATCTGATGAGAGCCACAAATAGCGTGATTAGCCAGCTAGCAAAATTGACGTTTGCCTTTAGGAACACAGCGTTTCTTCTTTTCTTTCACTTGATGTATTTCTCGTCAGTGTTAAAGTGAACTTGAAGTTGTGTTTTTGTAAGCTATCATGTATCATTAAGCTCCAGCGTAAAAGATATGTAAGAAGTCAGTGGGGTGATCCAGGGTCAGATGATGGAAGCTGGATTAGTCAACACAGAGACTTGAGAGTGATTCAGTCTGTTATCAGCACCCAATCTGTCTTATCAGAAAACAGAGGGGTTTCCCACGACACAAGCTGGCTGGGTAAAAACAAAGACTGGGTGATTACAGAAGGCAAAAAAAATGGTGAAAATATTAGAAATATAAGGGGGGGGGGGGCAGAGAGCGAGCACGAGGGCATGGCATAGGAACAGGAGCCAGAACTGTTCTGTGAGAGGCAGAGGAGAGGTGAGGGAGGGTGGGAACACAGAGAATGAGACGTGGACGGCGCCAAACGTGGAATCAGGTTCAGCGTTTCCCCTCTGCATCTGAGCCATGGTTTATAATTGAAGCTCCAAGGGGAACGAGCTGAATCCAAACCAGAAGTGACAGAAAGACGAGCCTGAGCCAGCGCCCCCTTCACCACCCCTCCCCACCTCTGCTTTCTGCTCTCCATCTTTATCTGGACTCTGGCTTGGTCACCTTTGCTCTGCTTCTCTCTCCTCAGGCCTCTGTGGGCCCTTGGGTGCGAGCGGCGCATGTCTGCCGCCAATTCTGAGTGGAATCCCTAAACACAGCAAGCGCGCTGAGAGGGAGATCATGTAAAAACCGAAAACACAGGGGGAGACACTGTTTTATGTTTTGGTGCTTGTTTAAATCTCGGCGATTGACGTTGCCTCCGCTGCAGTCTGCAGGCGCTGGCTGGTGGCCACGGCGGCGTGGGCAGGAGGGGCTGGGGGTGGAGGATGGCGGGGAGGGCACGTCTGTGAGGCTTCAGCGCAGAGACGAGCCTGCAACACCACAGCTTAACTCCTAACTCCTGCCTATTACCAAGGGCTATGTGCCGGCTTTATGCGGCATTCCTGAAACTTCACTATCAGAAATTTAATAACTCCGAGTCTACTTTGTTGTTGTTAATGCGTGTGTCCGTGACGAACGAGTCCAGATGAAAGACACGTCCAGAGGAACACACGTCGATGCCAGGCAAATGTCTTTCATCGTTCTTGACCAAGTTATACCGAGAAGAAACCAATTAAGTTTGTAAGTACATTTGTAAAATTTGAATAGAGTGAGGCTGGAACAATTCCAGGGCAAAGACTACGGAATGACAATGAAACTGTGCTGCAGTCTGGAAACTGAAGCTGATTGAAAGCTCCTCCCCCTCAGTGTCATTACGAATCAATCAACGAAAAAAATCATTGTGGTATAGTACATGTTGCAAAGGGCGGAGGAATTAGCATGAATACATGGCAAAAATAGGGAATTAACAGGAACAAACTGGAGATCTGACACCGATTTTTTTGCCTCTTGCAGCTTCTTTAGGATTTTTGAGGCCACACCCTCATGCACTGTACATGCTGGCATCAAATGCACAAAAAAATCAGCAGCAGCACGGCAGGGCTTTTTTTCGGCCACACTGAGACATGACTGGACTAAATACATTTTACAAATGATATTTTATGAATGAGTAAATATGAAAGCAACGTTTTGGGATGCACCTGTTGTTGTCGGTAAAGCCTTACACCGTTCCTCTCCTGCAAGATAACTTCCGTCTCACTAGAACACCTCAGCGATGCAAGCGCGCTCAGACCTGGAGCAGTGTGAGCAGCTGTGGGGAGGGGAGACAGCCATGCCTCAGCACTGCTCAAGGCAACTTCCCCGAGAGTGAAAGTGCTCTAACTTTATCATACAGGAATCAGAAGCAGTTCACCTTCTTAGTGGATTCTATCTGGGGAAAAACCCTAAGTCTGCATACCATCAGTGGAAATGTATAAAGCAGTGTCTATCCAATTATCAATTAATTCTAATTTAAAGAAAGTTAAGCAGATGGAACCCCCAGCTAACTCACTAGCTACACTATGAAAATGGCCATGAGGAACCCTTAGGTTCCTAAAATAATCACAGGGCTCCCCGAACAACTCAGAGGCTCATCAGTGTCATTAAAGGTGGTTGCAAAACCATTTGGGATTTGAAAACTGAACCTTAATTACTGTTGGAGAACTTGCAAAGGTTCTTCACAGTTCTTAGGCACAGGTACTTCTAAGAAACTTTTCCTAAAGTTTCCTCAAAACAACTTCAGAGGATCCTCCGGTTTCAAACAGACGAACCTACAAAGGATGCAAGACCTTCCAAAAATCTGCAAGAGTTTTTTTTTTTTTTATTTGCAAATAAGGCAAAAATAAGGAACATTTATAGAATTTCTGCACAAAAAAGTAATCAAGATTAGCAAACTGGACCTTCCTGATGTGACAAGGTGTCACAGTTATGTAGACCCGCCGCAGCATCACCACAGAAGTAATGGAGAACGTACAGGAAAGACCCAACAGTACAAATATTTAGCTATGTAGAGCTGCTGAACCGCTCCAGCACTTCCAAACAGCCAGACTGAAATGGACTGTCAGCTCGTACATTCTTCCTCTCAATGAAGGCCGAACAGAGCGTGTTTTTGTTGGTATGACCCTACCCCCGTCCTCCCCACAACCCTGCAGAACCCTCCTTCCACCCCTGACATCTTATTTGATGGTATAAAACATGCACTGTTGCTCCAGACGCTGATACAAAGTCCGATTTGCATGAACAAACTGATTTCACCGCAGTGTAATCTGATCCGGGAACAGCATTTGAGGTGGCTGACAGATCGAGAGCAGACACAGGGGTTGCCGCAGGCCACAGACTGATCCCTGGGCACAGAGCTGCTATCTGCTGGGCTGGACTCCACTTGACCCCTCAGTTCCACAGACTTATTTATAGGGCCAACTCTGTGTGTATGCATGTTTATCTGCATATGTGTGCACGTGTGTCATATGTGTTTGCACGCTCACCCCAGAGGGGAGTGCGTCTTATCAGCACCGCGACGCATTCATCAGGGGTGACATTTTTCACCATTCCGTATTCAAAGCAAACAGTCGGCTACATGTGCTATCTTCACCCAGCGGGATGTTGAGAACCCTGACTTATGAGACTTGTCAGTAAGAAATTACACCATCGTCACGGCAACCCATTGATTCGGTACGTTGCCTTTTTTATTATTTTTCCTGCGATAGGTAATTTAGTCAGACAAACCTTCCTTTCTTCCTTGCCCGATTCTGAAAGCTGAAATAACAAAGGGGCACCAACAGCTACATGGTCGTGCTTGCTTTTAACACCCCAGGGACGCTCAGTGGGTCATGATCACATGTTGTTCTAGCGTTCTGGAAGGGCCTATATGTGTGTATTTCTTGCTGTCTTTTTTCCTGTTTCTGTAGAGTGTGTGTGTGCGCGCGCGTGCGCGTTTTAACCCCAGCACACCTTTCCAGTCTGAGCGGGGTTAGAAATGTTTAGAAGTGTCATGATTGAGAGTAATAGGATAAACCCAAGCTGATGCTGTTGACTCAGCTAACAGAATTGTGAACTGTGGAAAACTATTGCCTTTACCTCATTGGTTATGGCAATTTTCATGTCCCCGAGGCAGCCTGGGGAAGGAGGGCGGCAGGAGGACTGTAAATCCAAGTCAGTCTACAGTCACTGAATCTGAGTCAGTTCATGCAGACTACAATCTTTAAATCTACTCATCAAAGTAGAAGTACTGCATCTGAATCGTATGCCTTTGTTACATGTGCCTGTCACAGTGACCTCTGACCTCCAAAATGTGCTCAGGTAATCCAAAATGTCAACCTCATTTTAAGTGGTTTCCTGGCCACGCTCACAGGGGTGGGACTGCTGGCGAGCTTGCGCCCACGCTGGCCCAGAAGTCTCTGTAGTGGTTAAACTCATCAGCTCTGGTGCCCAAACACTGATGCGCGTCGCATGTCGACGTGACTGACTCAACGGGGTGTTTTTGACACCAGCATCCAGCTTGCTAGCACCACCCTCAGCTTTGGAGTGTGAATTGCTCTGCTACTTCAACAATCTGGAGTCGATCACTCCCAGAGTCAGACAGTCGGATCCTGACACGTTTGTAGGGCCGGCTCCCTCCAGGATCCAAAACACTGCACCTCGGCCCCACGGTTGGTGATGGTGCTGAAAAAGCACACTGGGTTCACCTGCTGAGAAGAAAACTTCGGTTGATATGAATTTGATATCGATTGGTTTTGGCAGTGACAGGCAGTCAAATTAAGTACAAAGATATGCTCTTTCAATGTGGATATCAGCGTTTGTGGTGTTGCGTGTGCTCCAGCTGATACGAGGATTATTGACTGCGGCGTCAGTCTTTGTACACACCGACACCGACATCATTTGGGGAGGGGGTGGGGGGGTGGGTTTGTATTATTGTTACAATCTTGTATGTCCGTTCTTGTGGTTTGACAGTGGCTTTTGAATTGTAAATTTGCCCGCCATCTCGAATCTCTGCCCCATTTGATATGAGTACACATGACATCTGAGATGACACATCAGCAGAACTCAGCGACACATGAGGGAAGTGAATCTGTGTTCAGATCTGCTGCTGAACTTTAGGAGATCCAGTGAAGCCTCGTTTGAGTCTTTAGACCTAACAGAGCTTTATTTCATTGCAGCACAGACAGCTTTGAACGGACATATTCAGCGGTAGTCACCCTGTGTACGGTCACAGTGTCCACAGTGTTTGCTTAGAACACCGTCTATGGATTTGCTCCACTGAGAAGACAGAACTTCCATTACAAATGATTTCAAATGTCACAGAGATTAGAGATGAGAGGGTCGCCTCCTTTGTTGTTTGCTTTTGGATATACAGGCTGTGCTCTGGAATGAAACGCTCCACACAGTAAGAATTCATTGCTGTTGCTGTGTGTGTATTCTGTTTTCTGCTTCATTCAGCTTCACTCAACATGGTTATAATTTCATTGCTTCAGTACCTAAGAGAGTCTAATACCAGAGAGGAAGTATAAAATTGTTCCAGAGAAAGAGCAGAGACTGAAACACACTCTCTCATAACCACAATTAGATCTGACTCACAGTGCGAACTTCGTTGGTGAGACAGTGTGTCACAGTGACCAGAGGTGTCACTTTACACACACATATCCATGGTGTAGTATGATGTCATTGGCTGCCTGTCGGCTGAGTCGTGGACCAGCGCCATGATCACAGGCTCAACAACTCACAGGCTCCACACGAGCTGGGAGGACAACGGGAAGACGAGGGGGAGGGAGGGAAGGAGGGAGGGTAAATGGCTGGAAAGAAAGGCTAGAGACAACCCCGCAATGTCCTCGACCGCGCAGAAATGATCAGAAACATCCAGTGAGGCTTGTGTCTGCCCGATACCATCCATCACATGTGACATTTTAAAAACGCTCAAGAACATCTCACTGTTTCATGGGGGAAAATTACACTACGACAGAGACAACATAGCCCCTTACTTACCAGCCAAAACGCTCTGCTAACACCCGCTAACATCTGGTTTTTGTCTGCAGTGAGAACAGGGATGAATTAAATTCAATGATCCTGCAGTGGTCACAGGTATTCATCAGATCCAGCACCGATCACGATGTAGCACTAAAGTGTGTGACCTCTGCAACAGTCTGTCCACCCCGCCCCCCCGCCCCCAACACACACACACACACACACACACACACACACACACACACACACACACACATCCCCGTCAGTAACGCTCTGTATTTGTTCACGAGGGGAGACACTTTAGCGCCGCGCTGACACGAACATCAGCCTTTGCATACTTTACACAAGCCTGCAAATTCTCCTCCACTGTTCCTCGGCGTGATTGACAGCTGAGAAATGCTTGGCTTCTTGACATGTCCGAGGGCGCAATTTGTCAGATAAAAAACTCTCAGAGGCAGACAGCCACGGGCCTGTCAGACGAGGAGGCGGAAGACAGCAAATTGGACAAAGTGAGAGTAACACACTAATCACTGGTTTTATCTCTGCCCTTTGCTCTAATCAGGCCAATAGTGAAACAGATAATTAATATCTTGATTTTTTGTTTGTTTGTCAATGGAAGCCAGTTTCTGCCAGTACAAAAAATGCAGCCTTTAATTATAAAAATATTTCCATGGAAAGTCATAGTTTTGAGGGAAAAAGTCAAAATTAATTATGAATATAAGTGTCAAAACTTTGAGGAACAAAATCAATTAGGGATAAAAAAATATATACATTTGAGGAAAAATTGCAAAAAAAGAGTGACAAAAAGGTCAAACAATGTTAAAAGTGTCTTTTAATCTAATAATTATGAAATCTCATCTCCAAATTTGGACTTTCTGCACAGTCATGACTTTGTGTCCCAAAAATTGGACTCATCTCATGCTAACTTTTTAAACTCCTGAGTTGCACTGTGACATTTTACCAAACAGTTTTGACGAGACCTCATAATTTTTTGACTTTTTCTTTCCAAATTCTTACTTGATGTTGGAACACTTTTATTATCAAAGCTAAGTTTTTAATCTGTCATTTCTTCTCTCGTTACTTCTTCATCTCCTTACTTGAACGGGTAAATGCGCTGTTACTTTTTTGCACATTAAAAAACTTGTTAGATTCACCACGTTCAGGAAAAAGCGAGACGTACGCAGGATGTGAAAGTTTCTCATCGGGAAATCGAATCAAACAGAAGAGCCTTTTGGAGTGTGACCTTGTATTTTACGACTGTATTTGTCTGCCTGCTGATTGGGAACGTGCTGCCTGGCGACTCTTATCATCCTCGTCTGTCAGAGACGGGAACACTTATGGCCTGTGGGGATGGCTGCCTGAAATTCTCTGGAGAGGTCTGCTGTTGGCTCAGACGCGACAGGTCAAGGATCACGCTGGCCACTGGCTGCATACCAGGGACACGGGAGACAGAAGCTGTGGAAGCACTACCTGCTGACCCGCTAGTTCAGAGGGAGTCAGAGTACATGAACAGTTCATATGTACTGCACAGGTGTCCTGCAATTGAAAAATTTATGATGGAGTAATTTGAGAGGTGGAGAAAGCTGTAAGGCCTCGGACAGAGTTACAGTGGTACATTTGAACTGTAATACTGTTAATTGGACTGGTGCTGGTATTGATGTTGCGAGGAAACATCGTGGGAATTTGGCACGTTCAGGTTTTCAATGAAAGATTCCACGAATCACATCAGCTGCCGATATTCTTGCCATTGTAGACATCAGTTTGTCTCTTGAGCCGTGCAGATGTGCCAAATTTTCTGCAGAATACTTTTTACCCTTAAAGGATTAATTCACCCAAACAATTACGCTAAACATGCACGGCATCAGCGACCTTTGTTACATCAGCTTGGCATGTTGGGGCCTCGGGACACCTGGTTGATTTTGGATGAGCAGTATGGAGGCATTTTATGATCTTATTATCTATTTTTATGAAATTGGTCACCATTTTCTTCGTCTACTTGATTAATTGAGCTGCTTTGACTTCTATTGGGGACAGGTTTGACTGTTCTGAGCTTTTGCAAAGGGAATCAATCAACCATTAACCCCTCAGTCTGTGCAGGGAAAAAACAGCCCATCACAGCATGGACGATGATGCTCCTGCTGGCAGACAGCTGCTCTGGGTCAACAGCATCACGTCTTGCTACCTATACGGATAATTTAGCTCCAAATAATGTTCATATCCACTCATATAGCTTTTCTTGTTGTTTTGTCTTAACACTTTGAGCGTACCTATTGAAAACCTGATGTGATGCATTATATTTACTGAAGTTATTCACTTCTTGGGGAGTTTTTAAAAAGATATTAAGTAGCTTAGTTCGATCTGTCCAGGGTGAACCCCGCCTCTCGCCCGAAGGCTGCTTGGATAGGCTCCACCCCCACCCCCCGCGACCCTTAACATGAAATACACGTACCTGGAAGACCAAACTGTTGAAACGTTACAAACACGGGCCGGAACACAGGCGTGAAGCAAAACCTCTTTTGTTCAAAAAGGTGTGACATTTTCCTGATAGTTCCAGATCCTAAAGTATAATATAGCAAAGATGGATTTAAACAAGGAGATATTCATTTTTCTGTATCAACATCAAACATAAAATGGACTCCTCTCACCCCACTCAGCTCTTTTTATGAGACATCCAGACTTTGCAGTTTATAGTTTCTCAGAAAAACCAAGAAGCACAATGCCTTGTATCATTCGACAGCCGTCTATCAAAGCAAACAGTGGATCAAAAGCCAGATACCTGTTCTAGCTCTTCTGCTTTTTAATGAAATTTCCGAGGTCTTCTGAAAAATAAAGGACAATGTACACAAACAGAGAATGTTCCAACATGATTGCAATTGAAGAACATCTATACTTATCCCTGATAGCATCGACATACGATTGGCGTGAGTGCGATCTCAGTATAACAGTTGGTATTCTGTTGTTTTTTCTGAAGCCGATTCCCATAGCTTCTGGTATGTCAGCTGAAAACTTTAAAAATATGACCCTTGCTGCCATGTTATACTTGGCCTATGGGATGGACAGCATTTAGGAGATATTTGAAGGCAACATTTCATGGAATCTCTGTGCCCGACCGAAATGAGGAGCATGTCTACAAGAGGGCACAGGCCAGAATCTGAGCAATTAACCTCTGTGTGTGTGTGTGTGTGTGTGTGTGTGTGTGTGTGTGTGTGTGTGTGAAGGACAGAATATTCTCACACGATGAGGAGCTCTCTTTTTGGTCTGTGTAAAAATGTCTTTGCTAATGTTTCAGATGTGTAATTTAAAGGATTAACAGAGTTCATAGTGACTTTCGATTCTGTGTTCAGGAGTCAGGCTGCAACTTCACCGTTTAGGTCGATACTTTTCACTTTTACAGTTTAATTTAGAGCTTTTTCCTTTTCCAGAGAAAATAAACCTCTTAAGTCCTCACAGTACAACTGGACACTTTACATTAGCAATTAGCTGTAGAACATAGAGGAACATCAAGTAACTCAAATGGTTGATAGTTGAGGGGGAAAAAAACGGAACTAAAAGAGAAAGCAATACTTGACCAAAAAAGCGGATTTGACCTCTCAAGTGTTCACAAATCGTTGTCTTGAGCTCAGGGAGATTTTTCTTTCCCTCGTGCGTCGTTTCTTTGTAACTCAAGATGTCAGAAAGACAACAGAATATTTAGCTTGAAGCTAATGAATTTGCGTGGAAACTGGTGGCTAAGAACAAACAAACTGCCAAACAAAAGTGCATGATCCAATATAATCCATCTTCTTCATCCAGCGGAATCCTCAAACACTTTGAATGGAGCTTTGATTTGAACGAGTTGCTACCTCGCTGTTAGCGCTCACTCACGCTCATTCAAGGAGCCGAAAACTGGTGGATTATTATATGATATAATTGTGCATTATTCCAGACAATAAAAGAGAGAATATGAAAGCAGATATTTTTTGTGACTTGATATTTTCTAGGAAGTTGTGCTGTTGTCAGTTGCCACTAGCTTCAAGCTAAATATACATGGCTGGCTCTTACTGGATTCTGGTTTCACAAGGAGTGAAAAAAATGTCTTTGTCAGCTCAAGACACCTACGCAACAGTTAACAGGTAATATGCAAATTTTGGTGTAGTATCTCTTTGATAGTTGATGGTAACCGGGGCTGTAAAGTGATTTTGAAATAAAAAATGCATCCAATTACATGTATATTGTTGTTAATTACATGTTTGTGATGAATCTAAATTAACTGCATGTAACAATGTTTTCAAGAATTTTCAGTCCAAATAGATTTTTTAATAAATGTGTCGGTAGATGAAAAGAAACTCCTTTTTATTTCCCATGTATTGCGAACACTTTTCTCTGCTCACAGGCGACGATAGTTGTAAGAATCATAAATAGGAGCCTAACATCCTCGACGAGAGCATCTCAGCCTACAGTTCTGCAGGGCGTAGCAACAGGAGCAAACTGCTAACCTTTCACCTGCTTTCGCCGCAAAATACCAGCGCGTGTTCCATGACACACAGGGGTTTTCTTCTTTGTCTTTTGTATTTGGAGACTGGATACAACCAAGGTGTGTTGCTGCCCTCCACTGGTTACTCACAGCTCTCCATTTACAAATCCACACATTGGGTCAAGGGTCAAGTGTCAAGGGCACGATTGAGTCCACTCTGAAAACAGTTGCAAATGGCAAAACACATCCAAAAAGAAAGAGCAAAAAGAGAATGTGTTATAAAATTATGGGCTTTTGTAAGCTCTAGTTTTGTCTTTCAGAAAAAAAAACAAATAAATTGAATTAAATTAGAGTTTTGGATGGTATATTTTTTACTGCGTTAATGCTTGTGTTGTATTTTAAAGTTTGAGGGATGAACAGATTTGGATGGTAAACTCAATATTTGTGCTTTCGCATGTGTTTTATCCTGAGGGGCCCCATTTTAAAGAGCCCATTCATCAGTGTATGTTTTACTGTGGATACTGAGAGCATCAACATCGAAATGATCCATGACTGTACAGAATCCCGTCTCCTGACTGAGGGCACCAGATATGCTTACTACAGGAACTTCGATGTTATGTTATCATATTGTTTACAATGACATAACCAACTATGAAAGCAGAACTTGCTGAACTATGGCCTTTTCATCCCCTACAAATACAAGGAAAGTGGTGGCGAGCAGTGTGCCTGTCCAACAGTGGACTTAAATTCAAAGATTGACAACTTGCTAAGGTAAAACAGCATAAATTTGGTCTGTTTGTCCAGAAATGCTTGTTTTGGCCATGGTTTCATTAACCCTACACTTACCTCCAATGACTGCTCGTTGTTTGACTGAAGCCGATATGCAGTACACCAGAGTAATTCGATTCCCACGCGGATTAACTTGGAATGTTAGTCTGATTTTGACAAGTAGGATTCCAGCAGGATTTCAAAAATCCAGTTGTAGTCATACTAACACAACAGTGTAATGTGCAGACGCTGAAACTGGAAGGTTATTTACACGTTCATTGGTGAAAATGCAAACTTTGTTAACGGGTGGTCCCAGAGCAGGAGGAGCGACATCACCAATATTTTTCACAGCCAATCCCGGTCCGACATTCAGCATACACGATTACGATGTGGAGACTTGAAGACTGTAGAGGAGTCGGAGATATTGTTGCCTCCAGCCGTTAAACATGTGAAATGGAACTTTTGGAATTAATCTAATCTGGAATTTTAATAAGAAGGAGGGTGGGTTGGTGGCAATTTTAGGTTATTAATATGATGAGTCTAGTTTTCCACCTAGAACTGTGTCCGATCTGTCGGGGTCTGACATCAAGCTCCAATGGTGGACTTAAAAGCAAGATATTAATTTTTAGCTTTCTGAAGACGTAAAACATGATTTTGGAAATTGTTGTTGTTGTTGTTGCTGTTGCTTAACCACACAAATTATAACCAGCAGAATATACAGTAGGCGTCAGTTGTTGTGAATACATCAAACACCAGTGACATTGTCCCAACATAGAATTCAGGTCAACTTTTGTCACAAAATAGAAACATCCCATGATATTAGCAGCCTGCTAATTTAACACACTAACGTGACCTCTAGTGGACCGGCAGGTCTGTTCCACACTCCTGTAACACCCACAGCACTGTGCCATCGAATCAGCCCGCCATTTGGAAAAAGCTAATTCAATTATCCATCCATCTTCTCCATTAATGTTTCAGCAAACTCTTACTTGAAGAGCTTTAAACCTGTAGCGAACCAGCTACCAGACACTACATTGTTTGAAGTAAGTACATGACAAGTTGGCTCGCTAAGTAGCTAACTTGTCGCTGATGTTAATAAACATCGAATATCAAAATATTGGACGTTCATCGTCTATTGCAGAGGTCCTCAACAGGGGGTCGGCGACCCCTAGGATGTATTCAGGGGTACTGCAGGGGGTTGTGAACCTTTTGGTTGATGGGCACCAGTTCACTCACAGTATGAAGCTAGCCTGGACCTCTCCCCTCCAAGCCTCCTGTACACAAAGAGGAGGGCTGGCCCGTATCGCTGCTGTGCCAATCACGAGGCCCCATGTTTCACGCTGGGTCTGTCAGGTTACTCGTGATTGGCCGAGAGCCTGTTCAGTCCTCAGCTGACTGAGATCCCAGACACAACGTGGCATTACATTGCTCCATCTCTCCATCAGTGTCCAGTGTCATCAGGGTCCTTGGCCTGAAAAACACTGAAGACCCCTGGTCTGTAGAATCACACAGGGTTCCTCTCAAACTATCGTTGGGAAACTCTTTGTTGGGTAATATAACTATATATATATATATATATATATATATAACTATATATATATATAACTATATATATAATATAACAGGGCACTCAACCAATCACAGACATCGCCGTTACACCACAGTATTATATTGGCTTGCTCTCCCTGCCTCCCCTTCCATGAACCAGTCTGCCATCCAGTCCCCCATCAAGCTGGCTTGCTCTCCCTGCCTCCCCTTCCATGAACCAGTCCACCATCCAGTCCCCCATCAAGCTGGCTTGCTCTCCCTGCCTCCCCTTCCATGAACCAGTCTACCATCCAGTCCCCCATCAAGCTGGCTTGCTCTCCCTGCCTCCCCTACCAGGAGCTTCCTTCTTCAACTGTTATTATCATTTCCATGTTTCCCACATTTTGTATTGTAAACTGTTTTCTTGTCTGTAACAACATCTACTGCAAGTCTGTCCGTCCTGGGTGAGGGATCCCTCCTCTGTTGCTCACCCTGAGGTTTCTCAGTTCCCTGTTCAAAGGGTTTTCTATGGAGTTTTTCCTCAGTCCATGTGAGGGTCTGAGGACAGAGGATGTTGTTATGATGCCATGAAGCCCTTTGAGACAAACTGGTGGTGAAAACGGGCTCTACAAATAAAATTGCCTTGCCTTGCCTATTCTCGTACTTTTCTGCAAGATCGCTTGTAGTTTGGAGGGTTATGATATTTTGGCTCCAACTCAATTCCTCTCTGTGGAGAATAAGAATGGGATTTTCACCTCAAGAACATCATTGCTGAGTCCTATTGTAAGTGTTCTCCTGGTGCACTGCACTGGAGGAAGTGGTTATTTCCAGTGTCTGCTGAGGTGCAGAAGAAGGATGACTGACCTGGCAAGCATTTCTCACAACTGTGTGTTGGGTTAGCGCTGCTCCGTGTTCACCTGACGTGACACTCATGCAATGTCAGAGCTTTTTTTTTTTTTTCTCCCTTAGAGGAAAGCTCACACTGCTTTCTACATTTTTTTTTCCACCTCTTTTTTTTTCTCCACTATTTCCATTACAGTCAAGTTGACAGCTTCTGTATGCATCGGAGCCTCTGTTTAATTAGGCTCCCTTGGGTGGTTGTGCTGTCTGTGCTCTCGTTACTCATCAGCCATGTAGACCAACAAGCGTCACGGTCCTTACATACCTGACTAAGTAGCACGCCACTGACTGAAGACGCTACTTGTTGTCTTTCAGCTGCAGTTTTCAAGACTTTGGGGGGGCCTCTGATTGTCCAGGCCTGTCACGAGGGTGTCCACTTTAAATGTGTTCCAACAAAAGAAATGGACATGTCGGCAGGTTACTGAGCAACAGAACTAAGAAAAAAACAACAACAACAAAATTGATGTTAGTTTAGATCTTAGAGCAAAAAAACATACACCAAAAGGTACCGTTAGCTTACAACTAAGAACAAACACTAAAATATGATGCCAGCTTAGAACTAAGACAGAACACGTAAACATCATCTTACCTTAGAAAAGAGAACAAACGCCAAAAGATAATTTTAGCTTCGAGCAAAGAATGAACACTGAGGGATAACAGTCGTTTAGAACAGAAAACCCAAACCCAAACCCAAGAAACAAAAGGTAATGTTAGCTTAGAACTAAGAACCAACAGCAAAATATAACATTAGCTTAGAAAAAAGAACCAACACCAAAAGATAACAAGAGCTTAGAACTAAGACCATAAACCAAAACATCATTTTAGCTCAGAACTAAGAGGGAACACCAAAACATAACCGATTGCAGGCACAATTTCTCTATAATCTATTTTCATATGGAGGGCTATACAAAAGCATGGGGGGGGGGGGGGCATATCTGGGCCCCCGGGATGGGAGTTTAAAGCCCCTGATCTAGATACAAAAAAAGAAAACCTTGACCCCCCCCCCCAAAAAAAAATACTTATTCAAACAATGTTTTCCTAAATTTCCAACACCTGTTAAAAGTTATGCCTCTGACATAAATCTGAAATACTAAAAAGTGCCTATAAAGTCTGACAAGACGTACTGAGAGGGAAGTAGTTAAATTAATGACATAATAATTTATGGGATATGCGTAAAGATTCTGGGCCGTCCATCATCGCTCTGATGGGCCCACAAGCATGTGTCTTCAGTAAGCTCCACTATCAGACTCTTCATTAAAAGGAATCCTTCAGATCTTACAAGTGTTTTTGTTCTGATTTGAGCCGCTGTTGTCCGCTCCATTGTTCTCCCTCCCCAGTGTGCGTTTCTATCATCCACAGCACGGCCTTAATCACAACCAGGTGCCTCCCATTCAAATTAACATATGGTTCTAACTTTCCCCCTATTTTGACAAATGCATACCTGGGTTGCTGACTAGTAAAACCGTAAAATGAATTCTTCTTTTTCATTATTCACAGCACATGAGGATGGTTGGGAGAGGAAGGTAAAACAGAGCTGAGAATGATTTCACCTTGCATGCAACCCTCTGCTGCTGCTGCTGTTTTGTACATTGATACATGACTGCGATCACAGTTATTAGCATGCTTGGCTTATCCAAGGATTTCTTTTGTTGGGGGGGGGGGGGGATTTCTGTATTATTTGGGTTATTCGTTATATTTGAAGAGCGCAATAACACACAAGCAGAGAGACTTTAATGTGATATTTTTATGACCCGGGATTGCAGTGAAACAACTGCGTTAAACAAAAACAAAGTTGCAGTCTGCATTCTGTGCGCCTCGAAAGGTGAAATATATAAATTGTCCAAACGGGTGTAATGTGCTGAGAGAAGTACACACAGCGGGCTTTCATTCATCAATGCTGCATTCTAGACATGGAGCAGTTTCATCAGAGTATAAAAAGTATTAAGGTATTTGAATATACAAGAGTGACCTAAACAAACAAATGTTTTCCTCTCCTGCATTGCGTCTTTGTGGCTCCAGAACACAGGAAGATCCAGCCACGTATATTTAGCTTGAGGGCAACAACTAACAGCAGCAAAAACTGGAACTGAACATGTTTCTCCTGCTGCAAAGTCCGGTTTGGGAACCGACACCCCACTTGGTTAAGATTCTGTAAAACTGTAAAATAGTCTGCCTCCAGTGCGCATCTTTCTCATCAGTTATTCATAACTACATTTCAGAAAATATTCAAAAAGAATATTGAGCATTTTGATTCGATTTTTCTTTTGTTTTAATCCATGTATCAGTACCAACATCAGCCCAACCCAGCATTGGGCATTCAGTGTACTAATGCACATGTTTTTGGATAGTAAAGAAAAGTTTTTTATATATATATATATATATATATATATATATATATATATATATATATAGGCTGATGTGTTGATATCAGGAATTAGTCATTCCGTAACATCAGTATGGGCACCAAGCGGTTACTCTCAGTCACAACAACCACAGACATTGTGTGTACATTATTTATCTCTTTTAATAAATTACATGCTACCACCATGCAATGCGGCATCAAGACGTCATATTTTTTTAATGTATTTTCTGTGAGACCACTTTGGAAGGTCGTATGATCTTGAACAGTACATCCAATACAAAGTGAGTACATCTACGCATAAAGAGTGCTTTCATTGTCTGGGCTGTAAAATGAATGGTGGTGTAACTGTTATGAGCGTCACACAAAACAGTGAAATGACTCTATTCACAACCAGAATTTGGTCCGAAAGCATTTGGAAAGTGTAGAAGAGCTAACGAATTAGCTCACACATCGATGTTGAAGTTAGCAGAGCGCTACCCAGAGATGAAGCTCAGCATTCTGACACTCACGCTGGCTTCTTCTGGTATGCACAAACTTCATGCATCCTCCTGGAAGGGAGGAAAGATCCTCACATATATGAACTCTTTCACCTGGCGGCAATGGGTTTGATGAGCATTGTGTGAACTTGTTTGGCGAGAACCTGACAGTAAGGGATGCTCGTACATGTTGCACTGGATCTTTTAGTAAAAATGATGAACCTGCCCCAGTGTGGTATCTTTGTCAGCTCATGATCACATGGGACCTTCTCCATCGGGTGCTGCTGGATTGATTCAAGTCATCTACATCCGAATTTTTCTGAAATTCTTTTTTGTGCAATCAAGTACGGTTTGATTTTGCCAATGCATGAGATCAGCAAAAGACAGCAAGTTTCTTTGGCACATTTCGTGAACAAGAGTGGTTCAAAGTGCCTCACATATCCAGCAAAAAAAAATCCCAGTTTTTCTGGATGCAGCAACACTATAAACCCAATCTTATTGGGTTGGAGTTGAGTTCTTTTATCCTCATTAAACTATGTCAGTAAGACTTTTTACTGTTGCAGGTCAAACTCACCATTGAAGGTGAGGACAATATGATCTGAGAGTAATTCCATGCATTTTCTATAGGGTCCCGGGTGGGGTGTGTGTGTGTGTGTGTGTGTGGGGGGGGGGGGTTATCCCAGATGACATTGGGTGAGTGCGGGGTACACCGTGGACAGATCCCCAGTCCGTCGTGTGGCCTGAGAGTAATTTTACATCAAAAATTGGAAACGCATGTGGCATCTTTGAGCAGGGCCAATGAAAGCACTAGCAGATGACTTAGAGCCTGCTCGCGATGACAGAGCAAAACACGAGGAGCTTGGCGATGGCTAAGATGTCTCTTTTATTGATATTTATGTCAGGGAGTCACACACTATTATGAAGAACCTGTAAGGGAGAAAGGGTTTGTGAAATCTAATAAAACTAAACGAGCAGCTCCTCTGGGACAACAGGGCATCGCCTCCATTCACATAAACGCCGTACGTGTGATCGATATCGGACAATCATCCGTCTTTTCTCGCTTCCTTTCTCTCAGCTCTGGAATGCGCTCCTGTTCTCGCATCTGAGCTGTGAGCTGGATCAGAGCTGTATATTGTGTTACTGTTTTCATTTCTACCGTGAGGATTTCTCGCCTTGGTAAAAATTCACCGCCTAAAGCTCTTGTATCCACAATACAACACCTGGAAAAAGAAACTCTTCATTAATCTCTGCAGCCCCTAAGAATCTGTGGTTTTAAGCACTCCTGTTTCCAAACCACATGTGAGGCGGCACAGCGGCTGGTCGGCAGAGCCTTTGTTTTAGAATAACTCTGGGTTATTTTCAGGTCATTGTGGCCGAGTGGTCTCTTAATTGAATTTTGAAGCGTTTTGTTTAATATGCCACCGTTAAAGGGTTCTAAAAATAGCTTAGTGGATGCAATGAGCTAATCTTTTCCAGAGCTTTTGGAGAGATAGATAATCCGAGACGGTCTTTATCTTTAGGGCTAACAGCTGATGAGTGAATAATTGCAGAGGACTCCAGATTAGATCATTGTCCTTGTTGCTCTTCAAGGAACTAAATCTTGATACTTTGCTGATATATCATCTCTGGTCCATGTTGCTGTATCCAATAAATATTATCTGTTGTGACACATGATTGCCTTTAATTAGCTGCCTTCATGAAGACTCCAACAAATAATGAAAAGTTTGAATGGAAGCTTCTGGATTGAGCCTATAATTCCCTCTATATTACATTTGTCCCTGCTCTTATCTACAGTTCATCATATTAGTGACAATCACGGAAAGTTTAATAGCCGTCCGGCTGAGTTTGTGTTTCCAGTGGACAGCAGCTTCAAATCTGTAAATCCTTTTCATAATAATACAAACTATGAAATCATAATAACACAACCCCACTGTCCACACTGTGCAAATGTGAGTCAGACGATGGGATTACACAATGTAATCTCTGCTGTCTAACTCTGGAGCAAGCCTCCTCGACACTAGATTCATCATGAAATAAGTCATCAAAGTATTACCATCTAATAATCAAGCATTACTTTCCTCCATACGCTTCTCTGTTTCGGACAACTACTCCATTTTATTTTGAAAGTATTTAACCCCCACTCATATATATGATTGTTTTACTTTTAAGTTCCCTTGACTGTATGCCTTGCCCTGTTTGGTTTATGCTTCTTTGGTTCTTTTCGGTACTTATCCCCCCCCACAGTTTGAACTCTTGATTTGTTATTTTTGTGGTAGTTTAAGATTCCTTAAATTGAGCTCAGATGGATACAGCTGGGGCTGCACGGTGGTGCAGTGGTCAGCACTGTCGCCTCACAGCAAGAAGGTTCGGGGTTGGAGCCCCGGCTGCAGCACAGGGTCTTTCTGTGTGAGTCTCCATGTTCTCCCTGTTCCTGCTGGGTTCTCTCTGGTACTCCAGCTTCCTCGCACAGTCCAAAGACATCAAGAGGGGACGAGGCTGATTGATACTCTAAATTGACCGTAGGTGTGGCTGGGAGAGCCAATGGTTGTCTGTCTCTGTATGTTGGCCCTGCCATGGACTGGTGACCCGTCCAGGGTGAACCCCGCCTCTCGCCTGAAGGCTGCTGGGATAGGATCCACCCCCCCCCCCCCCCCACCCTGGATGGATGGATTGCAAATTAATCATCCTTTAACTGGACTAAAGCAGGAATAATTAGATGAGGCTGGCAGAGAATAACACTGCCATCCAAACATTTAATAATTTAAACTTTTTGCCTTCTTCTGCTACGAATTTACTTCTAAATATTACGTAGCTCACTCACACTGGAGGAAACTTTGCCAATCAGCTAATAAGTAAGACGCAACACCAAGAATTAGATGACCAGAACCTAATCAGATAGTACATTGAAGAAGTTAGTGGAATGCCAGGCGGGTAACGTAATATTTTATGTGTAAAGTACATGTTAATGTCATAAGTTTATGGAGTTAAACAATATTACACGACCATAACATTCCATTTTACTGTCCTGCCATTTGTTTGGGATTTCCTTGTTGAACTCTTGACACCAAAAGCATTTCTTTGAGTTGGTATCAGACAGATATGTAGCCCAGCACGTCCACCTGTATTGGGGTTTTTCCCGCTGTGATCTTCATTCCTCCAACAGCAGCCAGGAAATGGGGACGATTTGTGAGACGCCATAGAGTGGCGGCGTGACAGAGCAGCGGTCCAGGCCAGTTTTACTAAAGAAACCATTTTGGCCCCAGCTATCTCTTCCTTACTGGTTATGTGCAGCAAAATGTTCTTTTAACAGAGCCAAGGGGGCTTGTGATTGGCTGAAAGGTGAGGGGGCAGGCACAATTTATTCTACAAAAAACAAACAAACAAACAAACAGAGAATCAATAGACTGTAAATACAATGACGTCAAAAATTGCTCACAAGTCATGGAAGTATACATGTTTAAATGTCATTTTAACCACCGAGAGCTTTCTCACATCCTGTCACATGATCATTTAACTCAACTTAGTTGATTTTGTCGTTGTTTTATGTTTTTTTTTTTTTTTGTTTTTTACAGGATGTGGTTAATGAAAACCAACGACACATAAAATAAGGTGATTTTGTTGATATATTAAGAATAGATTTCCAGACAGAAGTTCCACATTTTACATGATGCACTCCAAGTCTTTATAACTTCTGTTTTGGATAAACTGTGTATTTATATTGGAAAAAAAACAAACAATTTACACATGCTTTATGTACCCACAAACATTTCCGGGGGGTTCGGAGGCTAAAAAGAGGGTTTTCCTGTAAACACTGTATCTGTACTGTTATTTCCTCTTCTGTTTTATTTCCACTCGGTTATACATCGGCTATTTTTGTTAATGTTTAGGTCAGAATTACAGAGAAGTGATGAAGGCTGGGATGCTCAGTGGGAGGTGTGTGTGTGGCCGAGGAGCCGCCAGTTTGTCATTGAGTATCATAGACACACAGCGGTGGAGTGACCTCATCTTCTTAATTACTTGTCAGTGATTGAGGGCAGGAGCAGAACACACACACACACACACACACACACACACACACACGCAGATTTATCAACATAAAAGCGAACATGACAACCTTTTAGTTCAATGGAAAAGCCTGTGACTCAGAGTTGCAAACAATCCACCCAGGGATCTGCCATCTCTCTGCACTACAACAGCCGTGGCCTGTATTTATATTAGCTGCAAAGCTATTTTAACTGTACATTCCAGCTAGGTGAACAGTGCTTGGCCCAGCCAGGCGAATATTTCAAAGCTTAACAAAAGAAAAAAGAAAGGATAAAAAAAAAGAGAACGATCGATGTCCAGTCAACACAACACTTGGCACACGGAGACACGCAGCATTTTTGATTTATTCACATCTGAGCTCACAGAACCACGGTACACCTTTCAAGACGTTTTACTGTAGTACCACTAAATATGAAAGCAATTACAAACTTGGGTCGGCACTACAAACAAACAGTCCCTGCAGTTAAATATTTTTGAACCTTCCCCTTGAATACGAGTATTTATTTCATGCGTTTCATCATGTCACGCAGGCTCGTTGGATAGATTATAAATCTGTTTATTGCCCACCGAGGTAATATTTGCCCTCAGAAATGTCCTATATCGATCAACTGATTCTCATCTGCGGCTTCACCAGGATGATGAATGAACATGCGAGTAATTTCATGGATGAATTAGCAGCTAAAAACAACAGCAGGAAAAATGCACACATTCCACTTGCTGCCTGATGCTGGATTTTGTTATGATGTTGAAGTTTTTAGGTTGATCGTGGTTAAGATAGAATTTCTGGCCGGTTTGCGGGAAACACTTTACTAAGATGGGGACAGTAAGCTAAACATTTTCTGTAGCCATTCACAGCACAGGCAGTTCTTATCATGTCTAGCTAATATCAGTTTATTACCTTCATTAAACATATTTTCTTCTACTGGACTAACAGTTCCAATTTGGATGATGATCTACAATCAAAAAGTTAATTTCCTCTAATGAAAATGAATGGCTTTCAGGGGTACACGCCGAGTCATTGTTAATCTGCATCAACAAACACGTCTATTAGCATCAGAGGCTAATCTCCTCCAGGTGAGAGCGATCTCTTTAAACCAGTGTGGTGAGGGAGCTGCACGAACAGCCAGCCTGGGCAATAAGAGCTGTTATTACTGCAGGTGTTGGAGAGTCCTGAGCTGCCAAACAACCTTCGTACCCACTCAGACCTCCTCGCTCACCTCCCACTTCACTAAATAAAAAAAAAAAAAAAAAGCCCAGATTTGTATCAAGTGAACGTGACTTGTCAGTTTGAACCAGAGAACCATCACAGCTGCTGCTGGTGCACCTTGTAAATAACCAGAAGGCATTCCTGTCAACACCAAAACAAGTTGGACTTTATTCAATAGAAAGGTTGACACCAAAATGTGCTCACTTATTCATTCCTGTCAATATGTAGGCTATGGCTGTAAATTTCCCAGTTTGAATAGCTGACAAGCATACTGGACGTAACCACGGTGACTCCGGTCCATGACATTCAATGTTTTTGGACATTTTGAAGACAATTTACAATAAGAGTTCATTACTAAATGTTAGTTAATGCTTTATTTACTGTTGGTAATCATTTGCTAATGTGTTCATGTTATCTTTACGGGTTACAGCAAAGATGGATGAACTAATTGGGGGAGGTCGGGGTTATAGGGGGATGCATGTTCCCAAATTTACAATAACAGTCACAAAGAGAATTAAAAAAAATGCCTACATTTGCTCAGGTAAGCTTAATCAGCTCTCTTATGTGTAACTAAGCATAACTAATCATGTAAATGTCACCCCATAATTCCTGACAAAAGCCAATCGCCTTTTCCCGCCAAACATATCGTGTTCATGCAGGTTGACCTCCCTCTTACTGTGAGAAGTTGCTTTTCCTGTTTGTATTTTGTATGCTTGGTGCATCACATTCGATGTCAGGTAAAAAAGCAGTCTGGCAGACAGCAGCATGGAGGGCAGCGACGGCGCTGAATTTGTCACCGCGATGAAGAAAAGTTGCAGAGGTAGAAAAACATGCTGACAGGAGTTGACAGGTTTTTCTGATCGCTTAAGGGGGCTTGAAACTGTTTTTAGAGAAATCCTTTTTTTTCTATGCATTGCAGGTAAGTATAAAGGTAAGTAGAGTAAATATATTTCATGTAGGAATATGGTTTTCTCAAAAGGTAAGACACAATGTGAAGTATTAAAAAAGAGGATTTGGACAAGGTTCAGTGGTACTACAAGGAACTGACCCTGATGGAAAAATGACATTAGATCAAAAGTTTGGTCGAATTTATTGACTTTTGAGGCCTTAAAAAGAAAAGCATTTGGAGAGCTCCTCCGTCAACAACAGAGAGAAAAATACCGCTAATAGCTCCAGTATATCCTGCCAGTTATTCTCTTCTTTCCAAATTCATTCTGCCAACAACAACAACACAAAAGAAAACAAACAAACAAACAACACTCCTGGATCCGCTACTTTAGTCAGATCCGCCCCAAAAACTGTTGGGTTTTCCCACAGCCCATCCTCCCAATGAGTGTCGAGAAAATTGGTTTAATAGTTTTAACTTTATCGTGCTAGCAGACAGAAAAACAGATCCCACAACTTCCTCCTTAGTAACAAGGATCAGCCACAGTTGAGTGTGTGTGTGTGTGTGTGTGTGTGTGTGTGTGTGTGTGTGTGTGTGTGTGTGTGTGTGTGTGTGTCCACCAATCTCTGATCCTTTACCAAGGATTAGCGGCAGTCAAGACAGTTATGAAGTGTTGCTCTTACCTCCGGTATCTTTTAAACTGTGCAAGCTAATTTGCTAAGCTGTATCTCTAAGGATGATGAGGATTAACATCTAATTCATTTGTATGATTTAGAGTTCATCAGGAGTGGTCCTGAAGGTTATTACACCTCTGAAGGGGACGACACGCGTCGTTCTGTCTCTATCAACCAGAGCATGAGCACAGAAGAGTGAAACTCTGAAAGAGAACAGGCAGCAGAGCACTAGAAACACCTCTGACAGCAAACTTGTGTTAATGATGCCATCATGTGGACTTACTAAAAGGTTTAGTAATCCAAGATGTACTAGCATCAGCATCAACTTCAGTTCAAAAAGAAAAAGTGAATCAGTTATGTGGAATCTGCACATTTGAGCCTGGTGGCGCTGACAGGAAATGCTAAATTACAGTAACGACTGTAACAAGCCAAGCAGTGAGAAAACATGACTTTAATGAGACACCAGCTCTCAGCATTGAGTTCTGGCTCCAAGCCAAACCCTAAATATGAGCTCACACCCCACAGCTCCCTTCACCTCTCCCCCTTACACACAAGCATCATCATCCATCTTTCCTCCACGTTAATGCAGACAACCTGAACGAGAACGACCTCGACTTGCTCGGGGTTCTTGAAGATCATCAAGTGCTCACTGAGAAATGTATCGCTGCTGCTCTTCATATAGGATTGCATTAGCCCCGCCCCCAGCCTGCATTCACATGCATGATCTGATCTTGTTATTTGTACTGATGAAAAAACATCGTCAGCATTCATTCCTGACGACAACACATGAGCAGCATCCACATTTCAATGGTGGCTAAAGTTACCAGTTATCATTAAATAACTACTGAAAATTCAATAAATCATCCCCTCAGTCAAACTGCTTCATTAAAAACATTATAATCCTGCATGGCAGTGTATTCGTTAATCTCATAGATGCCTTTACTAATACTTAAAAAAAATACTCGTAAGGTGATTTGAGGAACCAGCAGTCTATTGTGGGCCAACCTCAACCGAACAATCAACGAACATACACAGAAGCCAAAAGCGGTCTGTAGAAGAGCGACAACATTGTTTCCACTGTCAGGAAAAGCTCTTAATAATGTCCTTTTCTCTCTTTCAAAGAGGAAATGCTCTCCAGGGCTGATAGACGCTGCCGCAGCATCTATGCTGACCTTCCCGAACAACCCTTTATCGCTGTTGTCCCGTGCTAGCTTGTTCTGGAGGACATAATCACAAGAGGCGAAAACTACATTTATTCAACGATAAGTGACAGATGCCACCTAGTGGTCATCGTAATAATGACCATGTGCAAGCAGAAAAGTCACATTATGTCAATAAAAGTGGTGGGAATTCTGTATAAGGAGGTGGAGGCAGCAGTGAACAGCTCATGATGGCAAGTGGAGAACGCTGTTTACACGGTCGCTGTTTCATGGCTCAAGACAAGATACTTAGATACTGCACAGTTGCTGATGGGGGGGCAGGGGGGTGGAGACCATGCACCTTGACTTCATGTCACCAGTGGTGAGATTTGACGTCTGAACTGACCTTTTCCTGACCCTGACCAAGTATCTTTGCATCTAAACCTGATCCGACTAAAATCGCTAAAACTGAGTCACATCAGAGGGTCAGAACGATCGACTCCTACAGCTGTATGGCGTGAAGACACACACACGTTACTTGAAGCTTGAAACCAGCTGCCTCACCAGTTCACATGTATTTAATCACAAAAAGTTTTCATTTTCATGCAGTCCCTTATGTAGTTCTGATTTTAAAAAGAGTCATATCTGTTCGTACTTATGAGAAAATATTGGTCTCTGTCTTGACTGAATATACGAGCAGTTCACTGGGTTTGGACCGGCGGTAAACGAAGCAGCGCTCACCATGTCAGTTACGCTCTTATCTCTGTTCCACTTGTGTTTTGGAGTCTGTCATCAGGTCTTTGGCAGGAACACGAGCAGCCACAGTCTCGGCTCTTCACTTGTTTTGCTTCTCTTGTCCCTCCTGTCCAGACTCTGATTTGAAGAACTCGAGGGGCTGAATTCAAGGAGATTCCAGTTTATGTTCATCGGCCTCTTCAATTACTCTCACTCCTGCACTGCACATGACATCATGGAAAACTTTGTAGAGTCTAGAGCGCGAAGGGAAATGCTGCGTTGCTTTCACTATTCTGAGAGTCCGCAGGGATACATCAGTCTAAAAATACAGATTTAAATCACATGGTTGAGCAGATACTGTCACCTCTACCAGAAACATTTAGGGCAGGTCCATGTGGGCTGGGACGCCCCGAATAAACAGAAAGATAATTCAACATAGATTCATCGTCAGACAGATTTCATGACAAAGACTTCTCTATTTACCTACTGAATATATTCTGACTGCAGTTCAATGGGGTCTTTGCAGTACTCTACACTCAAAATAAAACAGTTGTAAACTTACTGCCAGTGACGATGAAAGACAAGAGCACGCAGAGGTGGAGCTTTCTTGTATTTTAGGTAACTATTTGATCTACTACCTGAAAATTCAACAGGCTGCCCTTATCAATCTTTGACATTTTAAAAGTGAGGACTGAAGCGCTAATCACTGCTTATTTGCCTTTCAACAGAAAAAGAGGTTGTTGATAGTTTTATGATTACATATTTTGTCTGAAATATTTTGTCTAGCTAAACACACACTGGTCTTTTGTTTTTTGTTTTTGTCTTCTCAGGAATTCCCCTGACCGAGCAGTCCCGGTCGTCGTTCTCTTTATTACACATGTAATTAATTTTGAAACAAAATTGCGATTATAAACTAGATTTGTGAACAAAACTTTCCAAACTGTAATCTTTTCTTTTTTTTTAAATTGCAAGTCAAGTGAATTTTAATTATCTTCAAGTTTAGTTTGCGAATAAAACCATTTGGTTAAGGAGTCAAAAACCTTTGCTTGCAGATAGAAAGGTTCTGTTTGTGGATCGAAAAAGTTTGCATCCAGCCCTGGGGAATCTCCTGAGCGGGACGTAAACTGGAAGTCGTAAGGTACGTCACAGGGAAAGTCTTGCTCTCCAAATTATTTTGTTCAATTGCATAATAAAAAAAAAAACCTGACCTCCAACCTGGGATGCTGTAGGGCCAACCGTTAACTACCACATGCTTCCTCCCTCAGAACTAAGAATTCCAACTAAGAATCCGACAAAGACGAAACTAACCAAACTTAACCCGACGACCTAAAAATCAACCGATTGTTCAACAAGAAACAGGAGAACAGGACGGCTGCAGGAGCTGGTGAAGAGACGAAGGAACGAATACAGGCAAAGGGGCAGGTGATCACCGAAAAAAAGGCGAGAAGCGGATGAAGACAGGAGGTGGGGCACACAAGACACAAGGAGGAACCACAAAAAAGGTCTCCTGCAACAGACGGGAGGAACACAAACTACAAACGCACCAAGGGAAAGCAGGAAACAGCACAAATATCAAATGTCCACAAGTAAACTCAATGAGGTCCAGATGGGACCTTGACAATTTGTTTTAAAGATAGAAGAAAAAATAGAAAGTGGCTCTTAACATAACTTTTCTCTGAGGTGAAAAATTTACTTAAAAAAAACAACAACAAAAAAAACCTAATCACTTTGGTTGAAAAATTACCTTTATTAATAGCAGAGTCTGTAAAATTATTAAATTATTAAAGTAAGATTGATTGCTGGACTCAGTTTGCTGCAAAATTCTGTTCAGTCTTCATCATGTCTGGAAGTAAGAGTCCATCGCTCACGGTAAAAAGCCAAATGCTGAAATAGATGTTTAGGCCTCTAAAGATCCTCCTCAGACATGTTTTGAACATTCTAGATATGAAAATTAGAATTTGCTTTTGATCAATGAATCTATGAATATGCAAGTGCTGGTTCAAAAGCGTAACAGCTGGGAACAAGATGAGCCCTCAGAGTTGGTGCAGAACAAGTTCTCCTGAGGTGAAACACTTAGAATGTAGAATTGTAGCAAGGCCGTAAAAGCAAAAAGAAATAAATGATGTGTTTTCCAACACAAGAGATTACAAGTAGAAATTTATCATGAAATGGTTTTATTTATTTGAATATTAAGCACACTTAGCTTGTCCTGAAATCTGCTTATTTCTGTAATTATTCAATAATGAAGCCAACGTAGCTATCTATGCTGTAGTTCTTTATTTATTTGTGTATTTTTATTTTAACTGGGAGTTTTCCTGAACCCGAACCATGTGTTTCTTGTGCTTAAAATCTAGCCAATACATTGCGAAATCTTAAATATTGCATTTTCCACTGAGAAGAAAAGGAATGTACATCCAGCAGCAGTAGCAGCTGTAACCTGCATTGTGTCTGACATTTGTAGCAGCGTCGACGAATCAATGCGCTAAACTTATCACAAAATTTCACGCAAATGTTTCACACACACGTCGGCAATACGTTTTTAAGTTGCATAATGGACCACGACTGGCTCTCGAATGGTCACAGATACACGTCTAACTCTCAGATTTAAGATGAGCACAGAGAATCTCTCTTTAACAGAGAAGACATCCACTCAAACTACACAAATATCACAGTCCAGTGCCAGAAAGATCAAATCATTTAAGACTTTACCTTACAGGCCCCGCTTTCTTCGAGTTAGTGTGTGCTAATTATTCATGTATCTCTTGATATAGGCCAAATATGTCAGATATCATCAGAGATTTTTTTGTTTGTGGACATAATGTCCCTGTCTTTTCATTTCCTTTCACTTGATGACTTATCCTGCACTAAGGGGCGCGTGGTAATGTGTCCCTCTGCCAGATGTTGACACTCCCAGATGTAGACACTCCCAGATGTAGTTTGATCCGCTGTTGCTCAGTAGATTCGATTACATTAGATTTATTGGTCCTCGTAAGCAATAACAATGTACAGCAGAGGCTGAAAAAGGGCTAACACATCATTCAGTCACACAACCGTTAAATGTTTCATTCCACTTCCATAATGGTAACCGTTTAGTTTGATTTGGAAAATCCCAAAGGGCACACAATTTATTTTTTCACAGTCAAGCTAGCCGAGTGCTCAGAGGGAGTAGCTGCGCGCGCTGTTGCTTCTTAGCTACTAACAGTTTGAGAGGGAAAATGCCGGATAAATTCTTTAGTGTTACACATCTTAATTTGATTTGTTTTGTCCAATAACATCGGGGAAGTGAAGGGACCCAAATAGTTTATCCACATTTGTTAGCAGAGAGCTAACCGGAATTAGCCAAGCATGATTCTCTGCTCATGCAAGGGGTATTACACACATGCAGCACTTTTGGCAAGTCCCTCCCTTGCTTTGCGTTTCTTTGGTGTACACAATAATATATGAAAACAAATAGTGCTCGCAATTCCATTTCACAGGGCCTTCAAATATTGTGGAAATACTGTGCAAATGCAGTGACAATGGAACTACAGTCCAATGCTAGCCAGTCACGAGTGCTAATTCCAGTTTTGACTCTTTTTTTTCCCTAAAACACAAATCAAACCACCAACTGCATTTATAGACCAGCGAATATAAACTCTTCTCACCCTCTGTCGATGGTGGCAGCGACCTCATTCCTTGCTTCCTCAACTCTGCCAGCTGTCCAGCGTCTCCATGACCCTGTGTAGCCCTCTGCAGGTGTCCAGGACGCCGTCTGTCTCCTGCACCGTTGGCGTGGACCTCAGAGCATGTCACTGCATTCATGGCCCACGCTCCACATCTCTTCTCCCGTCACCTCGACTCCCCTTTCAGAGCAAGATAGAGACACCTCACAGTGAGGGCACTTGACTCCGACTACAACCTCGGTCAGCTGGAACAGTTTGAGAGTTGACTAATTGAGTTTAAGCTAGCATGAAAGACACAGCAAACACCCATTAAATGTTTGCATTTTAGAAATCCTCTGCATTGCCAGGAGCTGGACATGGGCCATGTTAGTGTTTGCACAATACAACACAAGTTCCAGATTTTGGTTTGCTTCTTGTCAGAGGTCCATCTCCACTGCAGACAGCGAAGTGTGTGTCTGTTTGTTTACAGAGCTCTAAGCCCACTTTCAACCTCAGCGATGCATCCCCCCCATCAGCTGCCACTATCCCCCGCTGCTGCCAACTTATCAATTTACACAATTTACAAAGAGCAGACCTTCCTACCTCCTGAACAAATATTAAACACATTTACTCTGTGGATTCAGTAGCTTAGAAAGCCCCCACAAGGTGTCGATGTGAAAAATGAGCCCCTCACCCTGGTTGCAGACAAGCCAAGTTTTCTGCACGCTCCACACACTACATCATCTCCCAAGGCCTGCACCATAGGGCACCACAAACATACATTTCTGTTTTCTTTAATAATCTGTGTTTGGAGAAGCGCTCATATACTTAATGGACAAAAAAACAAATCTTATCCATGTATGTTACACTTTATAAAAACAGCCTGCTGCAGTAGTAGGTTGGGATATTGTCGCGGCTGCCACTTTATAGCAGATTCTTTTCAATAAAAACACCCAAGGTTGTAGATTTATAAGTGGAAAGCAATCAACTGGAAATAAGTTAGCATTTTTGGATGTCCATTTGCCTCGGTCAAATAATAATACCTCACTTGTGAATTTAGAGGTTTTTTCTATGTCTTAAAAATAGCGGTTGATAGCAAGGGGGTAAAACTACAGAGATCCATTAAACATCATCCCACTGAAGACAGAAGAAGAGCAAAAAGCTAGCTGTGATGACATTAAAGTCACACTGCAGTTTATTCATAGCATGACATTAGCGCTGTACTTCTAGCAATTAAATTTACACTTTAAACATGATGAAACTGGTGTTCCTTTATAAAGATTATCTTTCTGAACAAAAATGGTAACGTCTATTGAACCTTTTGTTTGCCACAAAGCCAGGGCTCTCAAGTCTCATGCACTGAGCATGAGACACACACATTTCAGTCCGTTCACATGCTCCCACGCCAAATCTTGTATTTCTCACGCAGCGAAAGCTCCAGGGTAACGCCCACGAAGTTGCACTGCGATTTTTTTTTTAAAAAGAACAGGAAGAAAATCCCTCCCCAAGATTTTAGAAGGCCCTCCCTACCATGCACCAGCAAATCAAGTATAGCTACTGAACAGCCAATAAGAAAATAGCATTGCTGTGTCCGGGCAAGATTTAGATATTCAATCGAAATCAAATTACAAACCAAAGAACGGGCTCGCAATGACAGAAGAGCACGACTGTCATTGCGAGCCCGTGTCATTGGCTTGTAATTTGATTAACTGTAGCGGAATGTCTAAACCTTGCCCAGATACAGCAATGCTATTTTCTTATTGGCTGTTCAGTAGCTATACTTTATTTGATTAACTGTAGCGGAATGTCTAAATCTTGCCCAGATACAGCAATGCTTTTTTCAGCAGCTATTCTGACGCCTGTTTTGGCAGGAAATTTGAGCCAATTAATAATAGGCACATCCTCTCCATTGTGAAACTATTGGCCGAGGGTATTTCCTTATATTTTATCCAGAAAACAAAGCATATTGATGAGTCATTTATCAGATAAGAACACCGTCCCCACCCACACCCCACAGCTGCCGCCAAAAGCTCGCTCTGAACTTGAGAGCCCCGCAGAGCTTATTTTTAGTAACACTCGAAATTCTACATAGGAATTCCCGCTGTTGTTCGAGGGAACCCATTTAGATGCTAACCTCCAATTAGCATAGCGTTAGGTTAGCATTAGAAAAAGTCATCATTCCTTGTCGCCGCTATATTTGTGAGTTTTATGTCTGCATTTTACAGTGGATTCATTTCTCTCACACCAATCCTAATACATGTGGATGACCAATAAATGTGTTTTTAAAAACCTGAGAAAATGCAGTCAAAGATATGTTAGCATAGTCCAGCGCAACTATGAACAAACGACAGACCGGAAGAATTTGTTCTGTAGCGTGCCAATGGGGGCCATTAACTTCAAGCTACGGTGGCTTCCAAAAGTATTCATACCCCTGAAACTCTTCCACATTTCGTCACATTACGGCCACAAACATAAATATATTTGATTGGAATTTTATGTGAAAGACCCACACAAAGAGGCACACAATTGTTAAGTACAAAGAAAATTACACGTCTTTAAATTTGTCCTACAAATAAAAAATGAATAGTGCAGTGTTCCGAAATATTCAGCCCCCCTGAGTCAATACTTTGTGGAACCACCGTTTGCTGTTAGATGCTCAAAGCTTGGAAATCTTTTTACAGCCCGACCCTGCTTTAAACGTCTCCACAACTTTATCCCTGACCTCTCTGGTGTGTTCCTTGGACTTCATGATGCTGTTTGCTCCCCAATTTCTCTCAACAAACCTCTGAGGCTGTCACAGAACAGCTGTATTTGTACTGAGATTAGATTACACACAAGTGGACACTATTTAGTCATCGGGTCAACATTCAATCATTCAGCGATCATCAGGCAACTTCTGAAGGCAACTGGTTGCACTCAGAGAAAAGGGGGGGATTAATACTTTTGCACACAACACTTTTCAGGTTGTTTTTTTTTTAAATTTAAAATCACGTATGATTTTCTTTGTACTTCACAATTGTGTGCCACTTTGTGTTGGTCGGTCACATAAAATTCCAATAAAATACGTGTATGTTTGTGGTCGTAATGTGACAAAATGTGGAAAAGTTCACGGGGTGTGAATACTTTTGCAAAACACCAAATACACTGCTGGCCTTTTCTGCAATATGGAATCATGAACTCAAGATGCCTGTTTGAGAGCACTTGAAAAGCAAAACACACTTTATGAGTGAGGTATCTGTTTGGACCCTTCTTTTATCTATAAGAGTTACAGGACATTCTTTTTAAGCTTATTCATCATATTTTCTATGATAAATAAGAAGCTCAGTTTTCTGGGATTTGTCTCGCCTCTTCTAGAAAGCACTATTGAAGACACTGCATCCACTCAACCCGTATCTTGACACAGAGATTACAAGCAGCCTGGTTGAAAGAACAAAAAGGGTTTATGCTGTAAATAAACATCAGCTGGGGCAAACAGTGACATGCATTTACCTCAGACACAAGAAAATAGTTTGAGTAAATCATAGTCTGTTAAAAGGGTAGAGGAGGCCGAGACTCCTCCAGGCAGCATCAGGACTAACCTCTTCAATGAAGCCTTAACTGATGGGCCAGGCTTAAAAGCCCACCCAGAGACAGATAGGAACCTCTTTGACAACTCCCACTGGGAATAGGTGGAGGAAAACACAGCCTCAAAGTAAAGTCAACGGCATTGACGCGCAGGTTACTTTTCATATTTCACACAAGTTATCAGGTGAATCATTTTTACAACACGGTAACTAAAGCATAATGCCCGTTGACTGAGAGACTGAAAGACAAAAAAAAGGAACATGTCTGCCTTCAAAAGAGCCAGGTTATAGTCTGATGCTATCTGACGCCTGAGCAGTGGTCTGTATCTCTGTGTCAACACAATAAGAGCCAAGACACGTGGCACTTGGAGCTCCATCAAGATCAACTGATAGTGGGGGTCCCACTTAACAGTTGTCCTCTTATCGATTGCCTCAGCCTGGGACAAATGAAAGCCCATTATCTGCCAGTCCTCTCTCTAATGACTCACAGATTAAGAGGTAACTAGAAAGACAAGTCCTTAGCATCAGGATGTTTACAGATCCTCCCTCTGTATCTTCTGCATGTAGGGATGTTCGTCTTTATTGCCTGCTGTTTAAGTTATTTGTAGCAGTGGTCACTTGTGTGATGTCACACTTCAAAATGCCGTGTTCTAGATTTTGTGGGTGAGATCGTCTATGCAGCGATGCACGTTTGCGTATGCGTGTGTACGCATCATGCCTTGCCTTTTTGTAACCAATTAACTTCAAAGCAGCATTTTGGCCGGAACTACAAATATGGTCTTGTCTTATCGTCTGGATCTGGATGTGCATCTGTGGCTGTTTGTGACAGAGAGTGGAACATTATAGGCGGAGAGTATCAAGAGTTTGCAATCACACTGAAAACATATCGTTAAGAGCTATTGTCTAAGAGCCAGTAATACGAGTCAAACAAATCCAGGATATTTTCAAGTCAAGTGGGTTTACAAAACCTTATGACCGCACTGACCGATACATCATGATGATGGTTACCAACTGGAAATGTCAACTGGACCTGACTGATATTGATATATCGGCCGTTATCGTTTTTTTTTAATGATTAAGTCTTTTCATCCATCCATTTTCTATACCACTTATCTGTTAAGGGTCACGGGGGGTTGGGGGGTGTGGGGTTGCTGGGTTGCTGGGTCCTATCCAGGCTGACGTTGGGCGAGAGGCGGGGGTCACCCTGGACGGGTTCAGTATCTTGCTTAAGGACACTTGGACATGTTCACCGGGGGAAGTGAGGATCAAACAAGTCTAACAATGTTCAGTATTTCTTAAAAAAAAAAAAAAAAAAAAAAGAATTAGCCCTTTCAGTACCTTTACATGATCATATTGGTTCAGAATTGGTGCACAACAAACATAGAATGGGTCTATTTTCAGTCCAGTACAAAAATTCACAAAAGCGGTTGCCCATCTCTGTAACGGGTGAATTTTTCCGCTTCAAAAAACAAAACAAAACAAAAAAAACTGTATCTGGCTCAAAAGTCGGTTGGGCCTCATGCCAACCCAGAATTTCCAAATCTAGTTTGTTTTTACAATCATGTCAAGATCAAGAGCCACATCAACAGGAAACATGCTCACACACTTCCATGTTCAGTAACTTGCTCAAGGACACTCCCACACAGCCACTCTACTCTCAGAGCCGAAGCACCGATGCCATGCTCAAGAAGATCTGAAGAGACCTAAGAACAACTAGATAGGTCATCGAAACGAGAGGCGAAAATGACCTGTGTTGACATTTAAGAGACAGATGCCATCTAGTGGTGATAGTAGTCGTAGGAAACCAGATGACATCAACTATCAAAGTAGGATGGCTCAAGCAAATGTCTGACTTGATCACCCTTGCTAACCGCACATGGAGAAAGCTGTCTCCTGAACTTGACTTTGGTGAAACAGACTCATTTTATCCCCATTATGTTCGATCCCACCTGCGTTTTATCCAGACTTCTGTGTTTTAGACTTGCGTTTGATCCCCGAAGCCCAAGGGGAGCAGGGAATTCTGCTTTGGCAGTTGCAGCAATGGGCACTGGACGGCTGCTCATTTTGCGCCCTCAACCTCAAGTCAAAACAAGTGTTTTAGAAACTCTCGTTGTACCTCAACCTTAACCAAAGCGTTCATTTGCAACCAAACCATGATTCTTTTGCAACCCTGACCTAGGATTTGTGTAACTGAACCTAACCAGACTTTAACAAAGCCTTGACTAATCCGAAATCGTTATTTTATGAAATGGACCCTGCCGATGTGTCGTATCCCAGGGTGGAACGAACCGTTTGTGTGGTTGTTGCTATAACCAGAGGCGTGTGTTCCTCTGAGCGACTGCCTTGTGTTTTCTCATTGTAAAACAGATCGTTCATCTTTAGACGTCTCCTCGTAGCGGTTGAATCATCTTGAAAGTCTGAACAGGCACTCTGAAATATCATCTAGTATCACAGTAAATAAGATGCTGAAGGTCGTGAGGTATTCCAGTCAGCAACATGCAGGTCCTCTCTGACTATGTGTACTGTATATTCATAGAATAAATGAAGACAGAAGGTATTCCTGGGACCATAAAGCTCTGACATTATCTGATCTGACATAGTTCAGGAGAATTTGCAGGAACTCCTCTTAAATTAAACAAACACCAAAGGCCACAAGTAGTTTACTTCCTATTATAGCTGTGCACCAACAGTGTCACTACACGATATCTAGAGGCATTCACCAAGATTTCTTTGTTTGACTTGGACTACAATCACAGCCTGCACTATTTCATGGTGAATTATAATGCACTTTCTGTTTCTAGATTTGCATATTTTCAGCTAAAGGTCAACAGGTTTAGCCTTTATTGAATCTCTTCATCAGTTCTGGTAATCTTTCATTGATTAATCATTTGAGCGGTCACATCTGGCACGGTTTCTTTCATTTTGCCTCCTTCATCCTCTCTGACGCCCCGGGGGCTCGCTGGCGACCACCAGCCGAGCTGAAGCCAAGCCAAATTTTACAGGAGGCTTTCATGACCAGGAATATTTACACTGGGGTTAGTCCAGGATTTCAACTGATGATTTTGAATTTATGTTGCATTCAGTATGGGGGTTCTTCCAGCAGAGGGTTCGGCTCTGTGTTTGTCAACTGAATGGCGTGATGAGCTAAAATACAAATCCACCGGTTTATGACCTCCAGCAAAAGCAGAAAATTCTTTACTGGAATGCTTTTATCTTAAAGGGCTGACCTCTTCCTCGCCACTTCAGCGTCCAGCGCTGTATCATGCATCCTCATGTCTCATGCTGCTGGATTAAAGCAGCATGATAATACTTAGCAGGGTGGAATGTATCTGTGATGGGTGACATACTGTGTTTGAATGAGATGACGGGTCTTTTGACAGGCCAGAGGTATGCTTTTATCCTCCTGTGGGATGGAGCCAAAATTAGAATAAGCAGCGTTTGAGACGCTCCGCTCTAATCGCAGCTTTTACTCGGACTGCTGTTGAAACAGGTGGTGTTTCTGGATTTGTTTGAAAGTAAATAGACCTGCGAATTATGAAAGGAATCAGTTCAATGTACATGGCGCTTCACTTTAGACACGTTGTTAGTAAATGATTTTTTTAACAGAGGATTTGGCAAGATTTAGAACTTTTGCCATTCTATAATAAACAATGGCATGGCCATAATGAAAATATTTACTTAATTCTCTAAAGTGACTTATGGCAACTTTGGCCACAAAATAGATTGTCATGAGTGTTATGGCGTCAGGTGCCACAGTCTGTATAAATACTGCCTGTACACTTGTTTATAGGAAAACCCCCATCTGGCTTCAGAGCGCACAGTCAGACACACTGGTGACCCCTGGGATTTTTCGAATGGAAAATATAACAGACGTGTTTGCTAAGCAGGAGGAGAGTGCAGTGCAGCAGTCAACTGTCAAGTGACAGACAAGACAACGTTGTAAAAGACTGCAGGCTCCACATCCCCCGAGCCCAGCCCTCCCTCAACCTGTAAACACAGACCCCAGCTTTTGAAGAACCTTCCAAAAAAAAACCCGTGGCCCTTTTGTTTTTTCTCGTTCCCCCCATTTACGGGATTTATAAACGATGACAGCGTTATAGTGATGGGCAAGTTCAGATAGTTAATAAGTGAAGGAATGAGCTGAAATATTTACAAGAAGAATCCCGGAACGGCGAGGAGACAGAGAGCGTGACAAGGAACAAAGCATTAGATCAAATATTCTATCAGTGCACCTTCTCAACCTGCCCCCGGACTCATTCTAGGATTTATTATAAGAGTCAGAGTTCTTCTTCATCTGAAACTGTATTAAACAAGCCTCACATTTTTTTGTTACTTCTACCTATTTTATGACCAATGTGGTTTAGTCTAGAAGGCCCCTAAAAGCAGCGGGTGACAGTTGATGCATACACAGAGCTGCTGTAACTTATAGCAGATAGAGCGTTGTGGAGAAAGTTGAAAGGTCGCATGTTTCAAATAAACAAGAGGAGGCTACAATAACTTTTTTCCACCATCTGCAGAAAAACAAGTAAAAAAACAAAGGCCAGATCAAAGACCATGGATGGATAAGCTTTTTATGTCACGTTCCCTCTTACCTAAGTAGAAGATTTCTAAGAAGAAGATATGGAAGACACTGTAAACGTGTGCAACAGCACAGCTCAGCGAGAAGCTGCGTTTGAATCCGTCAACCTATCTCACGCACAGACAGAGACGAAGTCAGGGAAAAAGTCTCACATCCCTTATCCTCCTTTACACCTGTTGTGCAAATAAAGAATAATCATCATTCATATTTCCTTCCTGTCAAACAAAATATGACACGAAGCAGCCAATTTCAGCCAATCATTACCTGTCAAAGCCTCACCGCCGACTGAAGTCTGTAGATTTCTGAATGTCAGGTAGTTGCTTGGCTGACAACAAGAGCAGCTACCAACAACTGTTAAGGACACACCTTACGAGAAACTCTGCTCTTAATTGTCCTCAATAGTGAAACAAACAGGAGATATGGTAAATTACTTTGTAACACACACACACACACACACACACACACACACACACACACACACACACACACACACACACACACACACACACAGCAGAAGTCCAGCAGGGTGGATCAGAATAAAAGATAGACGATGAATGTTTCACCACAAATGCATCAATAAACATTGAAGGATCTTTTTGACTGCAGAAGGAACTATAATGAGGAGTTGCTGGTAGGACGGTGTTTACAGCTGCACCAACAGTCTGAAGACAGTGATGCAGCTACAGTGCAACTCTTTATTTTCTGCTTCAATCTGTTCATTCGCAATAAAACCTTAGAGAATGTTTACAGTCTCTGTCAGAGATGGAAAGTAAGTATTTTTACATAAGTACTGTATTTAAGTACAGTTATTGCAGTATTTGTACGTTATTTTTATTATATTTATCATACCGATTATACTATATTAGGACTGTATTTTACTTCATTAGATTTTAAGGAAATATTGTACATTTAAAATCCACTACATTGATCTGAAGTCAATTAAAAAAGATGAAGGCAGGTACCAAGATAAGACCTGATGAAGATGACGTCAACAGATTGAGCGCTGCTACTTTTGGAGAAGCATTTGGAGTGGAAATCTTTACTTCTACCAGAGTATTATTTAACCTGGTACCTCTGCTTTTGGGTTACAGGCCTGCTGACTACAGGTCAAATTATCAAGCCAAAGATTCCTTTTTTTTGTATTGCTGTTCATCTAAAACAATGGAATATTTCATAGTCCAGTATTTTGCATTTTGCCTGCTGTTTCTTGTTCTTTTTACATCCATGTGGGACCGTGGAGGCGTCCTCTGTAGTCTCATCGTGTGTCTGCACTGAAAACCAAACCGTCTGTTTACTTAAGTCACGTGCAATAAATGTTGTTTCGCTTCAGCATTTGCAGACTCCTCCAAAGTATTTCACTTAAATTTTGACAACCTCTCAGTGGGTAATAACCTAACTGTAAGGACAAGAACTCAGATTTTATTTTTATTCTAATGAGAGAATTTCCTTCATTTGTGGTTTTTGTTTGTGTTTTTAAAGAAAACTATGGTCTAGCAAATATTCCAGACCTCTAATTGGTCACCTGAGAGTTTTGACTTTCCAGTACAGGAAATATCAGTGAGTTCTATATTCCATGCAGTCTTTATTGTGTATTTGATGTGGAATGATATTGTCTCTTAGCTTTGGTCTGCAGGGTCTCAGCATGTTTTGCTGGGGTCAACGGTGTGGTTTTTTTGTGTGGTTTTTTTGTGGTTTTTTGGGGTTTTTTTTGCATTTCAACTCAGATTCAGACTTTTAATCTGTTCATTTTTCTAGAATAATCATATCCGCGTGGTTCTAATTCATCTTCCAAGCTTCTGTCAAATGCTAGTGGTCGAGTGTGAATTGTGTGATTAGTATGACAGGGTAAGAGAGAAGCTGTATTCAGGCTGACGTGTTTCTCTTCTTGTCAATGCAGCTGGCTTTCTAATGTTCCCCTCCTTCAAACTGTTTAGTTTGACGGCCTTTATCCACAACACTCACATGAGGAATTGAGCCACAAGCGTTTTATCAACACTTTTCCCTGTGAAAACAATGGAAGCTGTCCCAGACCCTGTTACATACACATTCAGCAGAAATTAACTGGAATGGTTTGCAGCAGCTTCAGCAGCAGCAGCGGCAGAGGCAGCTTTTGTCATCTCTTGTCTGGCTGCGCATGCCAAGAAAGATTAAAATATTCCAGAGAAGAGGATACTTTCATATTTTACAGCTCACCGGTCCAATGTGTTAGGAACAAGGGGTATTCGATGAATCCATCATCTTCAGATGACTTCAAAGGAAGCGTCCGGCACTGGATGAGGAGCTATTACCTCAACGTGAAACGCTCCCTCCCACCCTGGTGTAAAAGATGTTACAACACCAAGCTGAGGACGTCAAAGGCGTTAATGCACCCATGACAATATACAGGCCAGTCACGAGGACATGCTGTGTCACTGCTGCAGTACAATTATGCATTATCTGCACCACAGCAGAGAGAGTGAGCGTGCCTCAGGCCTCCTCCTGTACCTCATCTACTGGACACGTTCAATAGGCAGGGGATCGAGACTCAGGTCAAAATTTCTTGAGGCAAAAGCAGGAATTGAATAACGGTGCACTCAGAGTGACATACTCATGCTCACTTGGGGCCAATATCACGTTTGTGGTACAGCTGTTCCAACCATGTAGGTGACATAAATGGGATAATATAGAAAACTTTAAAAGACCTTAAAAGACTTCTATCCACTGAAATATTTGTATCATATATACTGTTTTCTTTCCCTGTAACTGCTGCTGTTGGTCTACACACAGAATAATATGTTATTTTCTGAGGCCTCAACTATCGGTCACTCGTTTGTACAGCGAGTGAAACAACAGTGGGAGCAACAGTCACCTCCACTTCCTTGCAACTGATCCCGGATCAGGCCCAACAAGGCAGACAATAAACAAAGCCACAGTAAATGCAAAGCAAGATAAACGTCATGGTATAGTAGACAGACTGTGCAGTGTCACAAGATGAAGGCCACCGACCGCTCAGCGAGTGTATCATCACAGCTACCAACTGAATATCAGCCTTTTAGCCTCCCCCATAATAAATCATGATAAAAGGGACCACACAAAGAAAACTGCAATTACACAAGAAATCCGCTGTATCCTACGGTCTCAAGTCCAGACCACCATATCAATAGTATTTTACTGATGAAAAGTTCCAGATCCAGACTGACTGCTTTACTTTGAAATTAGCCTTGTTTGGCCAGAAAATGTTAATGAATTATTTCATATGCATTCCAACCCTTTCTGTAAAACCCCTAAGCTCTTAAAAGCGGCCCACAGTGTTCCTGTGAGTTGGATAAACTTGAGCCCAGTTCAGAAGAGGTCATGGCCACTTCTGCTTCACGGATCTGTGTGTGTGTGTGTGTGTGTGTGTGTGTGTGTGTGTGTGTGTTTTCCCCTTGTTTTTTCCATCTCGTTATTCAGTCTTAGCTTGTGAAGAACGGGATGTGTTTTAATGCAACTTTACATGTGTATGTGTTTTCTTTCTTCGCTAGAAGTACAAAGCTATGACAAAATGACACATTCTGATGTTGTCTCATCTCATGTCATGAAGTTTCAAACTGATGAGTAAGAAATAAGTCAGTTTGAAGCATTAAGGCAGGCTAACACTAGCAGTCTACACAGGAGGGGGTTTGAAGAGGTTCTGGTTCAGCTGAGGACAAATAACAGTCTTTAACCACTCCAGGACACACATGAGCTAGCAGCAAGTTCAGGACAATTTGCAGTAATAGGGCAGTTTGTGATGGCAGTGCTCACTTCAGCTAGCATGCTTGGCCACTTGCTAGCCGGGACTCACTGGCCTCAGGTGGTTGGTGCCGATGGTCCATGGCTGAGAAGAATCTTATATTGGCGAATCAGCATGAGATTTGCCTCTGATTCATTGCTGTAGTGCTTAAACATGAGATGCTAACAGAAGCTTGAGGGCCAGCAGATATTTAATTAGCATGCCTCATCACTGGCTCACAGGCCACGGCCGTAGCAACGGGATTTATCGAGATAAAACAACCAAACAGAACACTCTGAACTGGACTTGAAGAATCTCTGTTGACACTGGGTTTCCTGACTGATAATTGTCACCACCACTCCAGGGTCTCAGGCAGCAGGCTTATTTCATAGGGGCTGTGTGTTATTTTTGTTTTGCCGTGATTTACTTTACAAAATACCGCACAAGCTTCAGATTCCTGCACAGCTACGGCTAATTATTATGCTGATAATCAATTAAACCAGTCTGTGGGCCGACAGTACATTTATTTTTATGTATATTCAACATGTTTTGGACTAAATGTTTGATTAGAGCTGGATTATCTGGACTTCTAATAATATAACAAGACCATTCATGACCCCTGGATCATCTCTGCAGCCCTGCTGCTGAGTGGCATTTTTAGCTTATGGTTCGTTCGACTGGTGAATAACCACTGTAGTTGTTGAATCTTGAAGAAGTTTACATTCATTTCTTTGAAAGGGTCCTAGCTTTCGAATGATGCAGTATGACTAACCAATAAGAAGTAGGTTTGTATTTGTGGATGACATTCCTGGGGTGCGTCATTCAGCTGTGAGTGTGACCACAAACAGTTTCAGGGATGGAGTTTGAGAAAGCCCCGTGGTCGGCGTCAGCACCTGTCAAAGTAAATGTCAGCGGAAAACGAATGGTTTGGAGATGTGGTTTCCCTGCATGAACTCACTGTTTGTCAGTATTATCTTGACAAACAATAAACAGGTTAATTCGCAGTAACAGTCGTTATCTCTGCAAGACGTCGCCATCATTAAACAAACACATGTATGGATTTATTCGTTTGTTAGTATTATAACAAGATACAGAGCTAATTGCAAAAAATTGAGCAGTGAAGATCAGGTCTGCAAATACCTGTCCTGCTATAACCCCTGTGACATCACTGCGCCTCTGTCCAGCGGTTGCTGTGCTGCTGAACAGACTCCCAGCTGGCAACATGAATAATGGCCTGTGTGTTTAACTTGCTCAATACAAAGAAGCCATGTAATCTAAATACATAAGGTAGTATAAATACAAAGGAACGGTATAATCACACACAGTGTGGCTGTGGACTCAATTGTGTGTGCAGATAGGTGACATTTTGTCTCTGCCCCCCTGCTCCATCTCTGGTCGGGTTGGCTGGCACTCTCTGTGTTTAAAAAGCTCCCGGAAAGTTTACAGAGAGTGTACTTCTGCTGGACTTTGTGTGACAAGCTTTAACGCACCATACCCATCAGCAGCAAAACAGCCGCAGACCTCCCTGGAATCCACTCTGCCACTTTCCATTCATGCATTTCCATGCAGTCCCCTGCTTCCTTTATTGCATCGTCTCAGAAAACCTGTGTTGACCATTAATACTGGATTTGTTTGTCAGGCTGCAGGCAACCACGCTACCGTGTATTTACCTCACTTTTGTCTTCCATCTTTCACCATCACTCTGATACGAGTTAGACAAACAATTTTCCAACATAACCGTCTCAATATTCCAATCACACTCACGATACCCACCCTGGCCTCTAGTTTGAGGTCAAAGTGGCACAAAGGCTCACGCAGCAACAGCATGGCATCAACATTCCTGATGAACTGTACGTTTTCATTCAGTATGGAAATAAATCAACAAACGCTTCAACTAGCGACTTCAGAGAAGAGATACTTCCCCATTTCCAAGACGATACAAAGTTCTGTATTACATCCTGGAATACGCAGCATTTTGCTTGTGTGTGAGCCAACATGAACTTTCTTCTCAATCTAAGGAAGAACACCGTTACCATTACCTGCTCGTGTGTGCCCCTCATGCAGCCCATACAGTTCTGACCCACTGAGGCCTGGACTGTGAAGGTATCCTATGGTCTCTTGTTATCACCACCACCATAACCAATCAAGTCCTTCACGGACCTTGTTTTTGCAGGAAACCCTAAAAACAAAGAAACAGATGAAGACCTGAGGCAAAGTATCATGTTTTTCAAACCAATCCCAACCTAGACTTGGTTCCAAACCTCGCGCTGGAACTGAACTACCCTGATAGTATACCAACGTACTTGTCTTTGCCAAATTGAAGTACTTTAGGAGTCAATATCATCAACATAAGCAAACCAAAAAGTATGCAATGTGCTTAGCAAACTCTAATAACATTGCAGGTGCAGGGTGTTTCTTGAAGCAACAAGTGGTAATGTTAGTAGAGTAAACTCAGCTGTCAGTGCAGCCACTGCAGAAATATACTCAATAACAGCAACTGAACTGAGCAGTTTCTTGGCACAAAAAATATTTTCAACATTTTTCCACCTGGATTCGGTGTGTTTTGTTATGCTGATTGTCAGAAGAAGCTTGTCGAGGCAAGTGCTCCGCCCCAGCTGCAGGACTCACCACCTGGTGAGGCCATCCGTCATATGTAGGATGTGCTACTTTGTAAAGCTCAACAATGAGACGTTTCTGCCATCATGTGCAATATCATTTTCTTTTTGCTTGAATTGATTATATAAACAAATATTCAGTCAAGAATTACTCAGGAGCTGGTATCTCAGTCAAGGTGTCAGTTTTGATTAGAAGGATGTTCTGAACGATGTTGCCAGAGCGGCTGGTGCATGACCCTGCCACTTTCATCTTGACGAGATGTGCAACAATCTTTCCATCTTCCCATGATGCAACCTGGTTCTGTTTCTTCTTGTCCAAATGTAAATTTTGGCTGATAATATATTAGGGTATTGGATACTTTATTTGATAAGTCGACTACTCCTGGAATGATAATAACAAGATTTTGGTATCCAAATAAAAAATTTTATGTTTATGAGAGCCGTCTATTTAATTTTTTAAGTACATGTGTTGGACGTTTTGTTTGTGCTCCGATGTGAAACGCTCCACATGAACCCTCTGACCAGGATGAACAGATGCAGTCGTGCTCAAGCAGGACGGCCCATCATCGATCTGTTATTTCAACTAATCGCAGCTATTTCTAATTATAGCAGTTCCACGTGACATCATTTCTCAGAAGCCACATCCTTCAGAAGTAATATTTACTTTAAGTTAGGTGCTTGGAAGCCAAACACTATTCAGGCTGATGCTCACAGTAGCTGCAGGAACACAGTCAGAGGTAAAAGTGATAACACAAATATTGAAACTGAAATGAAAATATTATCTGACTACATGGAAGCTTGAGTAACAAGCTCTCTCATTTCAGAACATACACCCCGGGATTACGTCACTTCCATTTTTTGCACACACACACAAAAACAGATTGTGTGTCAACAGTCAAGTCCATATGTCTCCTGCTTTGTATTCTCATGAAGCGTTCATACGCACAGTTATTGGGTCGACAATCCTAATGTACAGCAACATGAACAACGCCGAAGTGACTCACCAACACTTTAAAATCTTGTGACCACAACAAAAGCTCATTCCTCCAATTAAAAACGGCAGACGTTTGCCTGAAGGTGCCTGGCTGGGAGAGTTTGACATCGATTTGGAGGAGCAGAGTTTGGTGGCTATCATGCAGAAGTTAAAACATCAGCACTTCCTCCCGTCCTCACTCTGGGTGGATAGAGACTTAGGGAGAGAGGACAGGACTGCCAGATTTACAATCAGGACATCTTGACTCCTCCGTTACAGTTCAGTACTAGAACATGTAGGTTAGTCTTTGTGGTAATACTGCCACCCCTCCTCAGCTGGACAGTAGTGAGTACTAGATTGTAGCCAAAGCTGAACATTTTTCAGCTCTCTGGGACTGGAAAATAACAGCTCACGTCAGCGCCTCATCACACTACTGCTGTTTGTTGCATAGAGAAAAAGGTGTTTTTTTTTCATTCAATAAAATAAAGATGGTAGGAAAGCATTCTGTCTCAGTGGGCCCGGTGCATCCACCTCCCAGGGTTAAAGGTTAATGTGAGACCGGCCTTGTCTTCACACCTGTGAAAACCCCTGCAGTGAAAACCACAGGATGAATGCTAAACATTCCTTTTCTTCTCAGTGGGAGAAATGCATTATAAGATAGTTGTGAAAACTGTTAAGCTCTGGTTAGGTTGAGTTTAAAGATAAGGTGTCTCAGATATAAACACCCAGTTTTATTGCTAGGAACAGCTCGCAATGTCTCAACATTTCCCCAAAAACACTTATTTTTGTTAAAAGAAACAAATGTCCTGACAGTGAACAGCTTTATTTCAGCTGTAGTCTATAAAACAGATGCTATGCTAAATATGCATTTCCTGGTTAGAGCTTCATGACAAGCATGCTAGCAGCTGGTCTACATGACAACAATGGTTTGCCCTTTTCATGTCTTTTGTGACAATTTTCAAAATTCATTCAGTGAAATGGAATTATGGTGAAATGTCTGTCTGGCCATGATGCGTCCATTCAATCCCTCCTACTACAGGAAACATGTGCCGTGAGAATTCCTTCAGGCCCAGAGCGCTGATGTAACACTCCCTCTGAAATGCATTTAGTGGAGAAAACAAACTGAAGTGGTCCAGGAAATGGCAGCAGTGGGGTGACAATAATTATGAGTGGCAGCAGAACACATTCACCGCCTGCTTAGGTCTCCCCGTGTTAAGACCCGTCACTGACGTGAGCTCTACAATGAGAGCTGGCAACGCCACGGCAGCTAACCAGCCATTACCTCACTGCTGTTAAACAGCTCTCACAAGTCCTCCCCTCGCAAATCCAATTTTTCCACAAATGCTCATTTTCAGATCAATTTACTCTCAAATGGCTGACCTCTATTCATTCTGGGAATGATTAAATGGACTGTGGGCATGTTAAAATCATCACAACAAGAAATGATACCACATAGTCTCTTGCTATGTACCGCAAACATCAGTTACATTCACTTTGTAATTACAACTCCCATCACCTACACAGCAATCGAGTGTTTCACTGGCTCGATCTCAGGGAGCACAACAGCCCATTGTTTACTTCCAGTTCGAATAACAACTTTACTTCTCATTCCCTTCTCCCACATTTGTCTGGCCCACCTGTCTTCATTTTTGCCACTCGTCTTTTTTCAGGCTTTTGTCACCGTATTCCTACATCGAAACAACAAACTTGGTGACAAATAGGAAGGAGGCTTGCTCTCGTACTTTTACCACAATTACTACAATCTGTATAGCAAAGACCATTAACAACAATATAGTGATTATTGTCCCTTCATCCAAGCACTACTTCCCACATGGCCAAAATGATGCGGCCCAGCATTGGCCCAACGTCAGAAGGCCGGAACGAAATGAAGTGGGCTACATTTGGCAGCCCACACAACTGAGAGTCCACATGAATGATGTCCCAAACTCAGGCTAAAAAAATGGCCTGATTTTGTCTGCAATGTCTGAGTCAATATTGATACTGACTTGGCCCAGCAATGGCTAAAACTCAGCATGCCAGAAAACATGAGCCAGGTCCCGTCTGATAGCCAACTTGGCTGAGGATCAAGATGATTTGGCTCAAATGAAATGGCCAAATTTTGGCACCGCAAAAAATAATACGGTATCAATAATGACCTGGCCTAATATCAGCCTGAAATCGGCATGCCAGAAGAAACAAGCAGGGCCACATCCAGGACTTGAATGACAAAATCAGGCCAAATATATTAGCTTGAATCTGGCCACTGCCATCACTGGGCCCCAATCATGCCACCAGCATGGCAAAGGTACACTCAAAGCTGCTTTAAAATTTAGCAGAGGAAGCCTTAGAACCGCCGTTACCAAACCACGAAGGCAGAATAACAGCCTGGCTCTGAAACGTGCAGACAGGATTGTCAGGAGGTCAAGGAGTGGAGTCAAGATTTCATATTTGAATGAAAGAACTAACTGAGGCCACTGCGACGTCACCCATTAGTTAGCAGACTACAGTATTGAAAACTGGATGAGAGGATCTGGTTGGCAGTCATAGACTGCTCCGCCTCTCTTTTGTTTTCATGCAGTATTGACCTGTCAATCACAAGGAAGCCACGCCACGAGGCAGTCCTTACTTTGTCTATCTTACTCTAAATAAAAGGTTTAGCAAAGTAAAGTCAAATCTGAGAAGATTACAGGAGCGTCACTAAGATACAGAGCTGATTCATTCCCAATGTGATAGCAGCTGGACAACCTGCTCCACGGCACTGGAAATGTCCCATACCAGTAGACAGAGCAGACACACACCAGTACATTCCTCCACCCAAACATTTAAACGTGACACGCTGCAGGAGCGCCTCGCCCTGACGCGACTCTGCGTAGCTTGACGAGGGCCATGTGTGGATTTTTTTTTTCTGCCAATTTTTTTTTTCAAGAAGCTTATGAAGAGATGTAGAACTGCAAATTGTTTAAAAACAAAAGAAAAAAGGATGGGTCCTCTGGAGTGCAGCGTGTCCTGCAGATGTGAGTCTGTGCGGGGACGCAAAGTCGAGATGCTGCTCTTGTTTAATAGGTGTCACATCAGCTCCAAAACACTACACCTTCTGCAGAATACGACAGCCAAGAGGGCTTTTTCCATTCCTGAGGCTCCACACCGACGTAGCCTGTGTACTTTCACTGCTTCATAAAGTGAATGTAGACACGGCTCCTGTCAGGGACGTGGTGCGTGAGTATCCAAAATAAAACCGCTGCTTCACTTTGTTCTATTTATTCAAGAGGAAATCATTTTGCATTTCGGAATGTTTTCAGAGATTTAATTCAGATAAGTGCGGCAGAAGTGGATGATGTCATCTAAATTGAAGCCTGTTGTTTCAATTACATGTTGCTAATATTATAAATAGCTGTTTTTTTGGACAGAAAGGTTGAAAAAAAACTTCTCTTTGTGATGAGGGCAGATATTTGAGGACTAATATGGTGATAGTATTTGGACATAAACTTCTTTCAGTGTATTGTTTCTAATTGAGTGTTTGAAAATGCTCCTCTGTCTTGCCAAAAGACTGCAGATAGTGCTGGAGTGGTGATACCACACTGCGTGAGGACAGCCATCCCAGAAAAACAAGACTCATTTCTGGGCAGTGAAGTTTTCGGGTGTGAAGAAAGAAAGCCGTAAAAACAAAAGAGGGCCTGTCACACTTGTTTAATGGACTTTAGCTGCTCTGACGCGTGCAACATCTTATCTCCTTTCTTCTCTCCCTTGTGATTTGTGTTGTATTTCCAAGACAAGCAAAGCTGGTGCCAGTGGAATTTGATGCGGCCTGGATGGACCCTCCTGGGGGAGCAGCACCCAAAAAAGCTGTGTGAGCCCTGAGGTGGCAGGAGTTTGGCCCAGGACTGACGGGGAGGGAGAGGATGCAGGGGAGACGGAGAGAAGAGGAGATGAAATGAAACGAAGTGAGCTATTATCTGGGGGACGGGGCTTGTGATGTGATCTGGTGATGATATTTAGGGTGTTTCCATGGTGTGTTTTATTGGTTTGAAGAGATACACACAATAAAAACCCACCGTTTTTGCAGATGTCCTGAATTTACGACTTTTCTGTTTTGGCAGCTATTTCTTCAATTAAGTCATGGTCCTGGGTCCAATACCCTCATTAGTTTTCAGTGTCATTTATGTAGTCAAGTTAGGAAAAGTGACCCAAGTTCCTATCAGGTTTTTGGTATCTCGCTCAGACTGAGGAGCAGCGATCCTGCAGAGACTCGCTGCTCCTCAGTCTGAGCCTTTCGACTAGAATGCAGATTTGTTTTCGTCAATTTTACTCTTGCTGTCGTGCATCTCTAGAAACTGCAGTCATCAATTAATCTATTCAGCAATTCATCCATTAATCAGCTTAATTATTGCCAGTTTTAATCTCTGAGATGAAAAAGGATAATCGATAAATACTCCCAGCCTAGTTTTATTAGACGAAATTAACGTGATCTTTTTTTAAAAGTGAGATCTAGGGGTGACAGTTATGTTATTTACCTTTTACAATTTAACCTTCTTGAACACGGATGGGACAATGATACAGAGGAAATACTAAATCAGACTGCATACTATATTTTCAATGATGATGTCTCTGCTAGGAACATAGATATATATATATGTAGAGAGAGAGAGAGAGAGAGAGAGAGAGAGAGAGAGAGAGAGAGAGAGAGAGAGAGAGAGAGAGAGAGAGAGAGAGAGAGAGAGAGAGAGAGAGAGAGAGAGAGAGAGAGAGAGAGAGAGAGGAGAGAGAGAGAGAGAGAGAGAGAGAGAGAGAGAGAGAGAGAGAGAGAGAGAGAATACTGCTGTGAAGAAGTTATTGGCAGTTGTTCATTCCTTTTTGAATCATACAGCAAATACTAGTTATTTCCAGCAGTATTTCAGTGTTTCAAGGTGGAGTAGTATTGCAGTAGAAGTGTGTTTCTTACTGTGCTCATATTAGTTTTGTGGACAACTTTTATCTGAACATAAGGTATAAATGGTCACTCCTGTATGAGAGGCTAAATTAGAGTCAGATTGTGGACGTTTAAAATACATTTTAGTATATATTATGATCTAAGATGGAAATGCACAAAGGTTTGTTGCTGTTATTTGTGAGAGCCAAAATGAAAGTAATTACTTTAATGATAACATTATACACTGATTGACTTGCAAGAATAACAGATTAATTAATTTTGCTGGAAAAATAATAAAACTGTCTGGCACCAGCCTTATAAAAATGAGTCGAATCTAAACTTTGTGTTTGGATTTGTGTGTGTGTGTGTGTGTGTGTGTGTGTGTGTGTGTGTGATGTAGAGGCCCTTGTGTTTACAGGACCAGTGAGCAGCGAGCCTCAGCACAACCACGGGTGCTGGTAGGGGTCAGATTGGTCCTGGACCCTCCCCAGCAGGAAACAAACACTGTGGTGTCCTGTGCAACCTCTGCATTCTAATTGGCTGCTAATTAGCTTAATGAGTCTGACCTGCAGGCTCCTGAGTTGCCTCCACACAGGCGGACAGTCCGGAATTCTGGAAGTCAACATCAGGTAATCAACAGCCTCAGAGGTGCTGAACAGACAGCAGATAAAAGCCCTCAAAGCCGGAGACAAAGACCAGCACAAGAGAGCAGAGGAGCAGTCCATGACTTGTACAATGGGTGGATGTTCAAAGCCAACAAATGTGAATGACGTGTCCCAGCCAGAATAGATGAAGAAATGAGCACCTATGTCTAAATGGAGGAGGTGCTGACCTGCAGACTCCTCGGTCAGGGGAGACATGCAGGCCACAGGAAGGAAGATGGCTGGTCCGTGATGAAAGCTCGCTAACTGCATCACCTCCCTCCGTTTAGCCAACAGTAACATTCAATACACCAATCGTATGGCATTTTGGATGAACCACCTATTGAAATATTTAATATCCTCTGGCACACACCTGGAGCTCCTCAGCTCTACGCTCCACCCTGGGTCATACATTGACTAGCATGGGTTGTCCATGTCTCCCTGGGCTAACATGGGTCATCCCTGGGCCACGACTTTAAGTAATGCTTCATTCTTAGCTTTGTTCAGTGTGCCAAAAACAGACAAAAGAAGGGATACAAAAAAGACATTAACATATTTCCATATTTGTTCAAGGCTGAGGTACATCTATATATCAAAACTCCTTGAGGGGACACAGTGTTTCAAAAACTTTATTACTTGAAATGATGTTCTAATATCTGTCTCTGCAGTCCAAATTGGACGCCAAATGTATAAAGAGCAAGTGTGTGTGGAAGAATGTTGTGTATAACATTCCTGTGAGGCGGGCCAGTGACAGAGGGAGAAAGATTTTACTGGTTGCAGCTTTCTCGCGAATACAAACAGTCATAACAAAATCAGTCTCTAACGTGCAGAAATCAAAAGTGAGTCTGAGACACTGATGTGAGAGCGCAGAGCAGAAGACACGGCGATCCATCTTTGCACCGCTGCACTCAGACAGATAAAAGACCTGTTGTCACTTTATATGTCACAGCAAAGCTCTTGCTTTGGGAGTCCTGGCGTGAATCTCAGCCCCACTTCTACCACACATGCACATCATCATCATCATCATCATCATCTTCCAAATGTCTTTGTAAACCAATTTGATTCCCGCATTTTTCAGAGTTCACATTTGGAGTACATTTGCCTCAAATTCTAAGCCTGTCTTGGACAAAGGGATACAAATACAAGACGTCCACAGACAGTTACATGAAAGGCTGAGTTGACTCCTGTTACATGAAAGGCTGAGATGACTCCTGCTTCTGTGACATGTGGAAACTGATCTTAGGCCTTATGCATAATTTCAGACTGGAAGGACTAAGAAGGAAGTTTCTTGCAATAGTGAGACTTGATAACTTGTCTCTTTAGCTATGATTTATTACAAAGTCAAAAAGGTTGTGTTGTTGCAGTTCCCTCCTTGTTAACTTTGTGACATTTCACTGAAATATGTAATCAGTTACAGTAAATAAACTCTCATTTCAAACATTAGATCCCTGAGAGTAGAAAAGATTGTGTGACTTAGCAGTCAAGATCATGACAATACGGTGACGAGGAGCGTGACTAATAAGGGCCTGAGCCGGGGCGAAGATCCTATAATTATCAAGCTGTTTTTTGTTTTTACTTTAAAAAAAAATCAACTTATATTGTTCACCATTAAAGGAATACTTCAATGAAAAGTGGATTTTGCCTTTCGAGTACTGATGACTACGTATTTGAGGCTCACATAGATGCTTTTCCCTCTTGTATTTCTTCTTTGAGACGATGCAGGAAGGAAGAGCCAGGAAATAAAATGAGCATCTCTACTTAACCGTTTATAAGTGACGACTTACAAGCCTAAACTGGACCTTCTGTGAGGGCGTGATGCTCCGATTTATTTTTAGGTAAATTAGCAAAGAAGGGCTGCACGGTGGTGCAGTGGTCAGCACTGTGGCCTCACAGCAAGAAGGTTCCGGGTTCGAGTCCCGGCTCGGGCGCGGGATCGTTCTGTGTGGAGTCTCCATGTTCTCCCTGTTCCTGCTGGGTTCTCTCTGGTACTCCAGCTTCCTCCACAGTCCAAAGACATCAAGAGGGACCAGGCTGATTGATTCTCTAAATTGACCGTAGGTATGAATGTGAGTGTGAATGGTTGTCTTTCTCTCTATGTTGGCCCTGTGATGCACTGGTGACCTGTCCAGGGTGAACCCCGCCTCTCGCCCGTAGACGCTGGGATAGGCTCCACCCCCCCCCCCGCGACCTTTCATAGAAAGGAATAAGCGGAAGATGACGATGGATGGATTAGCAAAGAAAAGTCATAGCTGTGGCTCAAAGGAGATATAAAGGGGGACTGTATGGTGTATATTGTAGATATTTTTGTATATTATGTAACCTTGTGTTGAGTCGTATAGTGATGCCCTTTTTTAATGTAAAAAGAATACTACAATCTTGACATATGTCTTGAATATACCCGTGTGTATATGACATTCCTTGAGATCTGATGTACACTTGATCATTGGCTGTTTGCACTGTGCATTTACACATACGTGTATATTTCCTGACTCACATGCACTTGTGCCAACTACTTGGTCCTTTCTGTTGGCTCTGTATTTTTTTTTTAGCCAAGACAATGTATTCATGTGCATTCTGTGTCCCTCCGCAACAGCACTTTTTGAATGAAACAGCTGATCTGCAGTGCCGAATGCTGTCGAAATACAAAGGAGGTTCTATGTTCTTCGTGTGTGTGAGTGCTGAGTGTCAGAGCACCGCTGCAGCTGGCTTCCCCGCACAGGAGACGCGCTGACCCACATCCTCTGAGGGTGAGACCCGTACCATGACCTATGACCTTGTGTTACACCTCTTCAGGAAATCGGAACGTTCCCTTAAAGATGACTTGTTACTTCAATAAGAATTACAGTGCTACAACTTCAGCCTAAGAGAGAAAATTTATTTATTGAGGTACTTTGTCACTGTGTCATGTTACAGTTGATCATTTATCATTATGCCATGTAATAATGTGTAACTGTGGCCAGCGCTGCTCTGTAGCAATGTGAACTGTGCTGCTGGAGGTTCTGGGACAATGCAAGCGAAAAACAACAGTCGATCTTGATTGATGTGTCAGTACAGTGTTTGTTTTCACTTATTCTACACAGCCAAATAAATGGAATCGGTCCACTTCATGAGAGCCCCAAAATAAACGTGTAATCATAACAGAGAGGCTCGATCTAGTCAACGTCAGTCAGTATTAAGTGAGAACGGAGATCTTTATCCGTCTGCTAATCAGAGCTGAGAGCGGAGCCGCCACATCTGGGAGGAGCTGCGTGCTTGCGGGTTTCTTATACTTGCACCTGTCGCTTTCCCTTCATAGTTCTTCACTAATATTGTCTTAGAGAATAATTTGATAAATAAACTCCAATAAACATAGTAATCATGATATAAATAATACAGTTCATGATTAATTAGCTTTTGTGAGGTTTGTCCTGGCAGGTTCAGAGCAGGCTCATTCTATCCTACTGTCGTAACTTAATTAGATTACTACATCGGAGTAATTTAGTCATGCATCGATCAGTTCACAGCTACTTTAGTGTTTTTGGCTCGTATGCAGTCTGTTGTTTTTTTTTAACCGTACATTGAGTTATAGTTTGGTTCAACCTTGGAACATTTATTCATCGGCGTGCATGATTTTTATGGTCACTTCAACATCTAAAATAAAGTGATGGGCTCTTCTTGAATGCTTCACTTTGTGATTCCTGAACATTTTGTGCAAAAAAAATAAAAAATTTCAGTTTAATTAATCGCAATAAATAAATCTAACCAAAAGCAGCCTGTCTGATCTGAATGAATAAATGAATGTTCAATGTGTGATCATCCAAATCAACTCAAGTGCACGGCTGCCCAGGACTTTGCAGCTCGGGGCTGCTGGTGACAGATTTAAGTTGTTTCTTGCACCCACAGTATTTAGCAGCACACAAATTTATTTAGAAATGACGTTCAAACTAGTCCACATTGTAACCTACACGTAGCTGCTGCACCCCAGCCCAGGCCCGCTCTTTATAGCTGAAGTTCACGCAATCAGAGATAAAGTTGTCACTTTTGGTGAGCTGTATGTAGCAGGCACAAACAGATTCTAAATGTGATGAGGGACGAGGAGCAGAACTGTGCATTTATCTGCATATTACAGCCCATAATATGTTGTTGCTGTCACTCCATTCCTGCGGCTCAACGTGACATTTATGTTTTGATGAAGTAAACCATAGACTGCTGCCTGGGTAATCCCAGATTTCCTATGGTACAGCTCCGAGCTTAGCAGAGGGCTTGACTAATAGCTTTCTTTTCAAATGATCGCTTTGCTACACGACTTCAGACGAGGGCAGCGGGCGTGAAATTCAATTATGGCGCACACGCTCCGCAGCCTTGTCCAGAGCTGTCCACTTTAATCCCTCGTTTGCCCTCAAGGATTCAACCTCTCTCAGACCTCTTCTCAAGTTCTCCCCTTTACGCTTGGACTTGTGCTGCCCCTCTGCGTGCCCTGTACATCTTGTATTTTCTTCTGATGGCCTGCTTTGAACTTTACGAGCCCCCACCTTAGGGGTCTTTCTCATCGCCACCCTCCAGTTCTGCTGACCTTTGGCTGGTACAGTACATCCCTCTTACCCGCACTGCCCTGATCGTCCCTCCATCACTGTTTAAGAAAAACAACAGCAGTGTTTATTTTGAGTAATCAACATTACAACTGTAACATTGTTGTATCCTTGTAAAACTTTCTGAATGAACGTGTAAACATGACCTTTAAACTTAACTTAGTCGGCCACCATGTGGTTCCTGTTTCCCAGTAAACAGTGTTTTTTTTTAATCAACCATAACCGAGCAGTTATTGTTAAAACCACCATGACAGAGGTTCCTGAAAATAACTTTTTCAACCCTGAACTATTAAGGACATTTCAGGCAAGGTTTTCCAACCCGATTCCCAGTCTGCAGTCCAGCGGTGACCATCTATGACCTGAGTCACATCCATAAGTTAAGATGAAATATCACATATTAATATCAAGCTCCGCTGCTATTCATCAGAATAGAGACATTGTGAGACGACTTCTTCAGTAACCACCTGATGCAGACCACATGATGCTGCAATGTGGGCGATACCAGAGCAAGTGCACAAAAAACAACAACAAACAAACAAATATATATATATAAAAAGTATTCTTACAAAGCTTGTGGATATGAAAGCTGGCAATATAAAGCCAAATTAAATAAGCATTTTTTTTTACATAGATGAGGATGAATGTATGTGTGCGCACTCAAACACACCCATTAAAAAAAGCTGATTATGTACAGTATAAAGTCACCCACATACACCTGGTAACACAGTATACAGTATGTATACATGTGTATGACCATCCAAACAGACACACGCCATCAAGTATCACACTTACAGAGATGTTAGATCAATATACACACGAGTATAAATACACGTAGGCAGTTGGTTAGTACTCTATAGCGCCAACAGGCTAATAGCTCGTCTTGAAGTAATATGCATTTGGTTACATTCTGACCACAGCCATTTTAGAATTGGCATATATGTTGGCCGATGTGTGTTGACTTGAAAATGAATTGTTGAGATTATAATGCAGAAAAGATTCAAATCACAATCTACCCACTGCAGACATGACTACACAGACGCGGCGCCAAGCTAAGGCCAGGGTGGGGGTATACTGGCTAATGGAGGCACTTGATGGAAATGGTCAAGCTGGTGGCTGAGGGTGCTCACGTTGGTCATATTGTTGCACTTCACACACATGTAGAGGAATAAGTATTCAAGTGACACTCCAAAACCTCCAGGGAAGTGCTGGTGACAGACTGAGCCAAATGCAGAAGTTCTGGCCTCCTCGCTAGCACGTCCTGGGACTGCGCCTCCCTGACACAGGTTAAACCCCAGCGGTGAGAAGCTAAATGCCAGATTTTCCTTTTCCTCTGAGTTGAAAATACAAAATGTTAAGAGAGTTTTGACAACTCTGAGGTTGAGGCCTGGTTAGGTTTAGGCAAAGAACCGGCTTGCTTAAGAAAGCTATCATTTGGGTTAAATTAAAAATGAATGAATACATAAAAAACAGCTGCAAATTCCAAAACGTCTCACTAAAAAAACACTGTTTTGTCACAAAAAACACTGCTCCAAATTTCCTGATGTCTCGCTCCTGGCTCATGATAATCAGGAAGAGCTATTTATAAATATTGGTGCATTACTTTTAGGTATGACTATGAAGAGCAGTCTGTGAATAATAGTGAAACCTCTGATCCCAAGATGTCCATCGTCCATCGTCATCTTCCGCTTATTCCTACACATTAAGGGTCGCGGGGGGGTGGAGCCTATCCCAGCGTCAACGGGCGAGAGGCGGGGTTCACCCTGGACAGGTCGCCAGTCCATAGCAGGGCCAACATAGAGAGACGAACAACCATTCACACTCACAGTCACACCTACAGTCAATTTAGAGTATCAATCAGCCTCGTCCCCAATTGCATGTCTTTGGACTGTGGGAGGAAGCTGGAGTACCAGAGAGAACCCACGCAGACACGGGGAGAACATGCAAACTCCACACAGAAAGATCCCGTGCCCGAGCCGGGACTCGAACCCAGAACCTTCTTGCTGTGAGGCCACAGTGCTGACCACTGCACCACCGTGCAGCCCTGATCCCAAGATGTGCCACACTTATTTAACTGTATGTGGGACTTGATTTTGGTAGGATGGGGCTCTGCAAACACTAATTGCACTAAACTCTGAGAAGCAGTCTCAGAGTCTTTGTCTCTAACAAGGTCACTCCCCTCCAATGGCAGACTAGCTATGCTGTGGTGTCTAGATCTGGGGTCTGTGGGAGCAGTGGAGGGGATGAAGTGGGCCAAAGCCAGGCGCCCTGAGCGGTCTAGACCTCCAAGAAATGCAGGGGAGGTTTCCTGCCCCGGATCCTGAGCTGGGAACACACTATCCCACATCCCTCTCCCATCCTCAGACCCCCAAGAGGACAAGAGAACAAGGGGGGAGTCACGCTGTGTTCCTACACTCAAAATACCTCCACTTAGCTCTGTTGGCTCTGCGCTTCTCTGCTGCCACATTTTATTTCTTCATTTCTTTCTCTGTCTCACCCTCTGGCGCTGTCTCGCCATCCTGGCCTTGGACTCTCATTCTCACTTCACCTCTTATTTCTTCCTATCTGGCCCCCCTTCATCTTCAGTGTGCAGGGCTGTATATGTGCGAGTCTCAGAGGGGTCGACTGGAAGCAGCACTTGTGGTCTGGCTTGTGGTCAGGCACTGATTTGCAAGGGTAATGACATAATACTAGGATTTGTGTAACAAATTGTTGAATGGTAAAAACATTCCCAGGAGTGATTTAAGTTTTGATAAATGTCATAATCTGAAATTGTGGTGCCTTTAGACTGCAACATCTGAAGCCAAGAGCTAAAACAGCGAGAGAGCTCCTCAGTTCAAGTCAAGAAACGGCTCTATTATTCTTCTAATGTGATTACAAGAGAGACAATGTCAGAGATTAGACGCTCCACTGAGCCAGTTCACGCAATCTCAACTGGAGGCAGATGATTGAGACAGTGAGCCTGATAGGGGACATTACCACTCCTTTGTCAGGCTCTATGGGAAACCCAAGCTATCTGCCAAACAGACAGTGATTGTGTCATGATGGCTGAGCGACTGGGGACTCACAAATCACTCCTACCACTATTAGCTCTGAAAGTCCAATATGATGTCCAACGGCTCCACATGAACTTTCACGCTGTCTGTTTACTTGGCCCTGGAAGTCTTCGGCTCGTCCAATTATCTCACTTTAGTTTAAGTGACGGCTAGTAATGACAACAACAACAAAAAAAAGACAAGAAAAAAAAAAGCCTCTGGGTTGATGCCAAGATAAGGGACTCCCAGGGGCTGCTGGTGTAGGGTTGGAGTACGGTGGATGGAAATAGCTGTCCAGACCACAGGGAAAGCCCCTCTAACAGCCCTGGGACAGTGACCGCAGCCCGGCTGATGGCCTTACAGCTGTGGTAGAGGCTGTTATTGGTAGGAGAAATATTACGTGATAGGCCTTTTGGCAACACTGTTCAACATACTTTGTTTGGGTCTTTTTGTGAACCAGCAGATGGGAAACAAGCTGCGTCCATGTTCTCGAGACGTCCTAGGGGAGCGAGGGACCAGAGGGAGGAGATAATGCCAAAATGCCATGTCTGCTTGTCATAATGACGGCAACTACATGCGCAACATACCACAATACTTCTGCTCAGAGGTCTGGCTTTGTCTTGAACACAAGTCAGCAAGAGGTAAAATCTGAGTCATAGGAAGGTCACAAGGTCCCAGTAACGTGCGGCCCAACAGTACTGATTATAGTACAATTTCCTTTATTTGCTGCCAGTGTTGAGTAAAATCACTGGAATACCAAACATCGCACAGGTATATTCTCTTCAGTGTGATACATTGTGTTTGATCTGGTAGAAATTTTTCCACGTTATATCGAAGTAACCAGACTGGCCATTTCAGAAACCCAAATGAACAATACAATATTCTATGAGGTTGTGCAGATATCCTTAGTGTATGAAATAGATGTGAATGAGGCAAGACTGGCGCTGCATGAAGCCCACTGACAATTTAAATACTGACAAGAGCCAATATGTTGGTATATTAGAAACAGTCTTTTTAATTTGCTTTAATTTAATCTTTTTGGAGTCTGACTAGCACACCGCGATGATGAGGTTGGGCAGCGATGTTGACAGTGCAAGAAAGTATCGTCATGGCAGGTACTCAGGCGACAACAACACATGGTCCTGTAAAATTAGCCACCGTTTGAGCCGGACGCCATTTGCTGCTTGTTTGATGTATGACACAAAAAAAATCAACTTGGAGAAGTTTGGACTTCCTCCTCTGGAGAGGTAGTCTAGAGGAGGACGGACTACCATCCACGATGCAAACCTGCTGAGTCAGACAATGTGCTCAGTGACTGTCACTCCACCATCTGAGAGGACTCTGCATGAACCAGAGAAGGTCTGCCATGTTGGACAGCTACTTCCTGATTCCTTAAAGTGTCAAAATAAAATTGACATATTTTAAACTGTCATTCCAGCTGTTTTACGGTTGAAAAGCTGGATAGAATTTTATGTCAGAAAAACAAAAGAGCATGATACATTGGAAAAAAGCATGATTTAAAGCATAACTATGTATGCAAATGAATGATTTTATAATAAGAAAGGAAGAATAAAACAGAATTTAAAACTGCACAACATAGATGATAGAGTGCAAAATAAAACTCATAATCCTCACGAAAGATTTACCCAATCTCATCAGTTAAAGGTGTACTCAGCTTGTATGTGACTGCCAAAATGTTTCCAGTTCATCCTTGAATCCCAGAGGACAAATTTGAAAGAATTCTCTGTAGGCAAAAAAAAAAAAAAAGTTTTTCTTTGTCAGGCCCAACACCAGGATGATGTGACTGGCAAAGAGGCAAATCTTGACATGTCTTTATATAGTAAAAATAGTGTTAACCCCCAGCTATGCCTTTTTCCGCATTGTTGCATCCCGTAATGAGTTCATGTGATTGATGCTGTTTGTCTATCAACAGGATTACTCAAAAACTATGAGGCAGATTTGAACCAAACTTGGTGAAGGCGTGTAGCAAACATGGGCTAAGGAGGAACCCATTTGACTTTGGGGCAGATATGTTTAACACTGGTACAGCACAATAACAAACCCTGACTGAGAGGAACCTACTTTAATCTGATTCTATATGTACAGAAAACAAACAGGCTTGATTTAATCTGTAATTGCATTTACAATTATTGTTAGATAGGGGTAGCGCTGTATGCTAACTCAACATTCATGCCAAGTCACCTGTTTCCATGGCAGCAACATCCATAAGAGATCATTTTTCATAATGAGAGACCGTTACCAGATGATTCCCACAGTGTCTCGAGCACAGCATCTCAGGATGAGCAGCGCGTAGCTATGAAATCATCATTCACCTGTGAGCAAAAATGTGGAAAGCATCGTCCCGAAACATACATCAAGGATGCAAGCTGACAAAAATGCAACGTCTCCATCATCATGAGAAAGTTGAATAAATATCAGCAAGATCAGCTGGTCAGCGCTTTCGTGAGTTTGTCTAAGGAGGGAGTGACTGATATATTTGGTCAGAAAAATGTGCGGGTGATAGCATGTGCAGCTGGCAGTACCATAAGCAAACAGTGTGCCCTCCACTGAGCTATGAATCATAAGTAGGGGGAAGTTTGCAGACAGAGGCCCTTGTGAATGTGATGGTGTGGATATAGCTCCGGTCATGTCAGACTGTGTGGGAAACACAAAGAGGGGCAGGCAGAGTCACATGGGTCGTCCTGCTCCCAAAGACATGTCTGTCTGTCTGTCTGTCTCTCTCTCTCACTTACTCACTCACACACACACTTCTCCATCATTCGCTCTCTTTGTATGCTATTGACTTTATTTTTTGCTTTTTTTCCATCTTATGAAGCCTTTTCTATCACATATATGTTTACATAGTGTATCGATTTTGAGTGAGAGGTGAAAAGTTAAAAAGGTTACAAACCAATTACTATAAGACACACATATACACACTAATTATATTACTTATATAGATCTATCTATCTATCTATCCATCTATCATCTATCTATCTATCTATCCATCTATCATCTATCTATCTATCTATCTATCTATCTATCTGGGAGAAAAATATTCAAGACACTTTGTGGGCAGAGCAACAGTTGAACTACAGAGTTATCACATCGCCCTTTCCACTTAAAACAAATGGAGCCTCTGCCACTCAGTGTTGAGTTCTCCCTGCAGGGGTGTTGGCCTGCTCATGGCTGGCGCGGCTTGCAGATGGAGTAGCCATCTGGTAACTGAAGGGTCACAGAATTGGACTGTGTCAAAGAGTCCCTGAGCAAAATGGAGAAACCTGCCTGCTCCTGATGAGTGCGCTGGTACCCTGCATGGAAGCCCCCACCATTAGTGTGTGAGTGTGTGTGAATGACATGACACTGTAGAACACTTAGTTAGCTTTTACATTAGAAAGGCATCATCTAAAGTTACATAAGGTGACATTTGTAGGATAATATACATCTCTTTTGGCAAGATATCACACAAATATTTCATGGAAATAAAATGAATGATCTGTATTTGTGTGTTGTTGTACTGTAGCACAGTAGATAGGTTCGGTAAACCATGATGCACTTACACAGATGTGTGTAATTAGTTGGTATGTACTAAGTATTTGAGGGTGTATTTTTCAGTTCTGACATCAATAACTTTTTTCAGTTAAATTTGAATTCCATTCTAATGTGAATTAATTAGTATTTATTCAATTTTTTGGGGGGGATCTTTATTTGTATCATTTCATTTGTCATCCCTTTTTCTGGTGAATTACACCACAGTTTCAGCTCTTTGCAGCATTTTTGTGGCTTGCAAACAAACTTAGCTTGACAGGTATTTGACCCTTGCTGTGAACGCACGATGGAGAAAAACACACATGGGGGCATATTTCTGAAGAACTTGGTCAGTTCGTTAGTAATTATTCTTACGTCAATCATAAATGAACTAGAGGTGTGCATCCTCCTAATTACGATTAGCATTCTTCTAGGTACGGTCTTGGATGCTGAGCGTGCTGTTCTAGTTAATAACGTTGATCAGTGATACAGCACATTCATCACAGGAGAAAATCATGAGAATCGTGAGAAAATCATACGACCCCCTCCTTTTTCTCTACACTCCAAAAGCAAACAAAAACACGGATCAAGCTGTTGAGAAAAAGAAAAAAAAAAAACGAACCTATTTTAAAAATCCTTCTGGTCACATTGCACCTGTTAACAAACTACTGGCACTGGTTTCTGAGGCCAACAGGAAAAGCTCTTGAAATAGCTTTCCCATGAGTCTCCGGTCTAAAATAAAATAAAGGGGCTGGCAGGAGCCGCCCACCGCGCTGGTGCGACTCTGTCATGGGAACCATGCTAAACTGTCTGTGGAGATTTGAATAAATGAAACAGCCATCCTTGAGTTCCTCCATTTACATGACTGATCCAAATGCTCGTTTATCTTTTGCAAATAAAACACACAGGAGAAGGGAGGCTACTTCAGGGGGTGTGTGTGTTTGTCTGCGCAGCTCGCACACAGGTCAGACACGCGCTCGAGCTCGTCCGGACGACTTGTTGACTTCTCTCAGACGCGTTGAGTGAGAAGAGGAATAAGCAAATTGCATTAAAAGTGTGGGAGGGAAGAGCCAATAAGACCTGTAAACAGAAAAGGGCATGCTAGCCGCGAGTGCCAAAGTAAACACACACACGCAGCATGCTTCAACAAAAACATTTACATTTAACACAACGCAAAAGACCATTTATTAAAAGAAAACAATATTGCTGCACAACTTACGAAGCCAAAGCATCTCTGAAAAGGCTATAACAAGTGAGAAAAGGAAGGATTCCGCTGAAATAATTGGGGTTTCTTGAGGCGAGCTAAAGCAGAATCACACACCAGCCTCACGGCGTTCACCTTTCTCTGATTCATTCTCAGACTGCACTCTATTTTAGGGACTCTGATGACTCTGTCTTGGCCACATCTCCCTTTTTCCACTGTAGAAAAAAAGTTATTCATAATCCTCCCAATAACTCAAGCCTGTTTGTCCAGTGTGATAAAGCAAAGGGAGCATTTGAAATCTAAATTTGCATTCTTCTGAAGTGAATGGCTTTGTCAGCTGGAGTAATACAGATTGGTGCTGGGAGGCTGTTTACATGGGGATGGCTTAGAGATCCAGAGAGGAGACAACGCTTCTGGCCTCCTCCCCACAAGAAAGACCTCCGTGGGTGGGCAACCGCTGATGCTCCAAGATCATCTCCAAGAGGCACGAGAAGAATAAAACTTTCAGAGGAATTGACAGATTTTGTGCCAAATAGTCCATTTTATGACAAGGCTGCATTATCTGGCCTTTAGAGGCTGTCACTTTAAAGGGAAAATGTTGAAAAATGAAGTGAGATTATCCTTAAAATAGCAACAAAATAGAAACAGAAGGTCACTGATGAAGGGAATCCCCTTTAATCTTATGTGGGGAGTTTCAGGAAAGTTTAGGATGACCAAAAGGTCAAAGGTTAAAAGGTCGGTGATTGATCTGGAAGGCAATGAAACAGGACCTCAGAGGCTACAATTATCTCAGCTTAGGTAATGAAAAACACAAGCTGGACTACCTCCTGGCTGTAGAGCTCAGCCTTTAAGTGTGACACACCAAACATGCTCTTTAATTATCTTCTTCTTTCAGTGGAAGTACACCTGAGTTCTAATACCGGGCCTAGGAAGAAGAGTTGGATACCTGAGTGCAGTGAAACACCTGAAAATGACTTCTACCCGATGATGCACTTGAGAATTTGCACCATCGCATTTTTGGACAGCTCTGCTGCTGTTACCCATCAGTTGCCACTGTCGTCAAGCTAAACATTTGTGGCTGGCTCTTTCTGCATTCTGGAGTCACAGTGAAAGGATGCAGGAGGGGAAACCTCTACGTGGCACCTATTTGTGAGTACTTGAGAGCAAATAACAATTCTTAGGACACATCACTTTCGCAGTGTAGAAACACTGCAGATAAAATAGTATGTATGTCTGCCGACAAGCCTTTGAGCATCCTTATCTCCTCCCTTTCAGCAGAAACATGGCATCATCGTTTTATAATGAGCAATATTTCAACATCGATACAAAGGAATTGATAAGCTCGGAGGCACACGACGCGAAAAAGTTTGTTTGAAAATTCCAGTTCTGATTCCCATCACGATTAAGAAACTGAAAAAAAGAAAAAAAGAAGAAAACAGATGTGGCAACATTCCTCCAGGCTCTTACATTCAAATATTAATCACAGTCACGCTTTTGGCCGTCACGATCAGGCAGCCTAATTGATGATGATGCTGGGACTGTATCACTTTGTTGTTCTTACAAGTTATCTATTTCTCATGAAGGACCAGCCAGTTGTTGTGGACCCAAATGTTAGACAACGTTCTGACTCACTTTGTTTTTACACACACACACACACACACACACACACACACACACACACACACAGTGCTGGTACTTGCTGCTAGCTCACTCAGCTAGCATTTACTGCTGGCCGGCTAAATGGTTCAGTTTACAGAACAAATCTGTTTACTTTTTTTTTTAATTGACTAACTTTAGTTTTAAAGAGGATATCAAGGTCCATTGTGCTTTTAGCAATGCATTACGATCTAACTTTCTTTACTTGTATCCCAACTCGGCTTACATTGTATAGAGTTCTGGTGCAGTTGGGCAACTGATGCTGTGTTTATTTCACGTTATATTACCTGCAAAAAGATTTACTCTGGCTCATCTGCTGCCAGAATCTTTGCTACGCTGTGTGAGGATGGCCTGCCAGGGCAGCGGCTCATCCCCTCCAACCACCTCGCTCTGAATAAACTCGACTTCAGCATGACTTTTTCTTGCAGCGGGGAATTTGCGGGCACAAAAAAGTGAAAACACTTTGTTCGACACTGTCTCTGATTTCCCCTGCAGCTTAGAAGCTGTACAGGAGGCAAAGCGTTATCCTGCCACCTGAACTTCATTACCCTGCTGCTGAGCTACACCTCGAGTCTTGTCTTTCTGTGTTTGTTTGGTTTTGGTTTGACGTGGGTCACAAAGTCAGGCTTGAACCTGTGATTCGGTCAGCATCCTTGCTGGCCCTGAAGCTTCTTCTCCCATGGAAAACAATACTTTTATCTCAGAATTTCTGTGTCATTAAACGTGCATTTCCCCTGAATTTCCATGACTTGGAACGGGTTTTGTATTAAGTTCGACCATTATTTCAATATAGACAAGCCACTTGCAATCATATCCTCATGAGGCACCAAGCACTTCTATTTTTAAGCTCATATATTACACTCCAATCCCAAGTCTTTGTTATAAGTCGACTAAACGGACAAGACCATTTACTATATAGCAATCACCCCTTGCAGCACAGCAGACAGGGCGCATACTTGTCTTTATTAAGGCTAAACATAGGGAGCGCTTCACTTTAAAGTACAAATAAACAAGATATAGCACAAGAATGTTTAACATTGGCACTGTCACAATATATATATGAAAAGGCCTCCATATATGGAGCTTTATATTTAACAAGGAGAGACATTTGAAGTCATCTCCTCACTCATGATTCGTGCACCACCATTCCCTCCAGCCACGCTCACATAAAACGCTGCGCACGTGGGCATCGCTGACAGCAAAGTCCTCCCCTCCATCACGATTCACCCTAAGCAGAGGAATTAAAGAATATCGGCCGATGATAATCCTCTCTAAGATTCGGCTGTGATCGCATTACATGTGCTGGCCATTTGACAAAGTTCTACCCAGAGTGTATCTTGGTGAATGGCTCCTGGAATCACACTGCTTGACCTCTCTGCTCTCCGTCGACCGAGAGGAAGTCCGGAAACGGCATTAACTTTTCGAAGGTCATGCAACAAAGCCACCTCCCAACATCAAAATATCATGTGATGAGATAGATAAGCTGGTTGTGTATGTGTGCATGTCTGTAACGCTTTCCAGGAAAATGGAGAAACCAGAGGGATGCTTGAGTGACATGGAAATAAGCCCCCCTGAAGCATGACAATAAAAAGGCTCCCCCTGCTTCTCTTTGACAGACTGCTATAAAGTCTGTCTCACACAGACACACCATGGAGCAGGTAGCGCACACACGAGGCCTGCACAACTGCTACTGACAGAGTCAAAGTAAACAACACAGATCCCGCAGATTAATATGGATGACGGTATTTTGGGAGGGAATCTTTTTTGATGTGGAAAAATGTAGATAGTCACATTTCACCTGAGCCAACAATGTTTAAATCCCTGAAGAGGAGCCAAGAAATCTTGCTAATGAGATAAACGAGTGTCAGAGCTTTTTGACATAACTGTTCACACGGGACAAAAGGAAACAATAGCTGGAAATCTTATCGAGGCTATGGAAAAGTAGGCCCATGTCAGGGTAGTTCAACGTACTATGAGGGTTTACGGATGAAAAGAGCGAGTGCTAAAGTTGTAGATGACGGCTCGCACGAAGTGAAACAAACAAATCTGACAACATACACTTGGGGGTCAACCTGCTGTGTTTGGATGGGAGGATTTAATAAATAGACCCAAGATGCCTCATTCCTCTTGACAACATTGTGAGGCAATATTCTGATATGTTTATCACAGCAGCAGTGGTTTTACTCCTGTCGATGTCACACATAAGTTAACCCTATTTTTGGGCGTTATATTGTTGTATCATTAAAATGAGCCCTTTGTGTGTCAGTTGTACAGGTGGGACACAACAGTCAGTGATACGTTGGAGGAAGCCTGATTCAGATCTCACACTTGATGCTTCGCAGTGGATTTAGATCATCACAGGTGCGCAGGTATTTCATGTAGTGTTTGTAGTGTGTACCTGAGTTGACTAACTGTACCAGAGCTCCATTCCTACTAAAGTTCAGGCCATAACCTGCAGAGGGCAGTAGAAAGCATTCGCCAAATCTAGTTTGCCACCTGTATCCCCTGAAGAAGACAGCGGTGAGCCAGGGGCGCAGTGCACATCAAGAGGAGCCCACTGGCAACGTGGTGTCACGAGGACATGTCACACGTTCTCCGTCATGGCCCCGCCTCCTCTGAGCTTTTAGCTCGTAATCACATCAGCTACATTTAGGAGCCATCTCACAGTCTCTGCTTAGAAACTAAAACATCTGTAAATCTTCGTGTCTACATCACTGACTACAAATGACTTGGTGCAAATGTGCGCCTCGTACAATCTATATTGAAAATGGCTACGAAGTTTGGTCTTCCTTTGTTGCTTGTTTTCCTTTATTGGAATGTATTGATCTGTTTTAGCTGTACCTTTTTTAATAATCACAGAAGAAACTCATATATGCCAATAAACACAAGATAAAATCCAGTTTTAGCAGCAAATCCCATATTCTTGCAAAATAACCTTCTGAGTTTTGATGATTTTTACTGCATTTTTATCAATTAGAAGGTGAAATCATATCAATATCCAATCTATGCGGGTGATCAGTTGCACCTGTGCTGTGACATCGGCTGCTGTGAAAGGACCTGGTGGCCAATGTCAGGGCTGCATTGTAGGAGATGGAAACAAAAGCTCAGAAACACTTCTGTTTCTGTCTCACAACAAATGGTCAGGAACCCTATTTGTGCCTCATATTCAGGGCCGATGCTGGAAAAGTGTCACCAGTGTGTCATCGTACCTGCTCACTGGGCCGCGCCGTGGCTCGCTGCCCTCCACCTGTCAGACAGAGATGAAAGGATCATTTATATACCACGCTAAACTGTGACACTGTTTTGCGTAAAAAATGGCGATTCTTGAATGTCCTTGAATGTGGTGAACTGTGACCAAGCGCTCAGTCACATTTCCCTTTTTGGAACGTTAATGGGCTGCATTTGATTAAGTTGCTAAATTACTGAAGAAACAATGCTACCCCAGGCGCCTAAATACACCCTCTAAACATAATTCTTTCCCATGTGATAAGAGGAACATAAACCCTTTCATGGAAACAATGCTGACATGACGTCATGTTATTACTCAAGTATTTTGTCAAGCCAAACAGCCAACAACAATATCCTCAATTTTTCACGATCTCCTTCTCTCCTTTCATCTCCTTTCCCTACGAGTTCTGAACGTGTTGTCTTGACTGATTTGTGTTTTGTGAAATCATACGCATCCCCTCCCACCCCCGATTGATGGATTCAGTGTAACATCTGTTTCAGGATCCAAACAACAAGGCTGTAACCCGGTGGAAGAATTCACGGTCTCCTCATCCATCTCCATTCATCCAGACCACTGCCCATTCTGGACAGTTTTACTTTGGTCTATTTCAGCGCTGTTATTTTGATCTATGCATGCAGGCCGCTTAAGGCAGAACTACACAGAGAGAATTCAAAGCAGGCGAACCCAAGACCTCTTCCTACTTCGTTAGTTAACACAGGCACATCGTGTACCCAAACATCACAAGTCTCCCAATCTTATTGGACTTTACCCTGGGGACGTCTTGGACCATTTTGTTTATTTTTTTTTTGTTCGCTTTTTGACGACTAGTGCTGATCTGTGACAGTCTGTGCTTCTGTATCATGTTGAGAACTTTGAAAAGTTATCGAGGATCTTTTGTAAAAACACGAGGGATTCTCACAACTTTAACTCAGTTTTAAATGTTTCCACGGGTGTCCAACTGGATTCTAATCAATGCAAATTAGTAATTGAGAATCACTTTGATCTGTCTTAGGGGAACATGACCTGACAGTCCATGTCCCATTTTTTTTTTAACTACCATCCAGAATCCAAAGCTACAACCTCTATATCTGAAATGAGACTAGAAAACACACAAACGTCTGCCCCTGGGCTCTCTCACACTCACAAACTAGTAAAAGCTACAAGCAGTGATGAGACCCCGACTGCTGGTCAAGATTTTCAAATCATGGTTCTCTCTGCTGTGCTGACCCGCGGTCTCACCAGATTTGGGCTGAACCGTCACATCCTCAACAGAGGGCGTCGCACATCAGAAGTGGTAACGACACAGGTAAACAACTCAGTTGAAGAGGAAATATAAACCAGGAAGAAGATTCCTTCCCACATGGTCTGAACAGAATAACTGCGTTTGAGAATTTACAGAACGGTTCAAAAATGGTTTGCTGACAGCGACCAAGCTCAAAGCCTAACGGGGTCATTTTGATTACATCACACTACAACTTAATCCAGCTTTAAGAAGTCTTCAGGCCAGAATTCTCATCGATAGCGTGGATTCTGTAAAGGATGTATGGAGGATGTATGGAGGATCATGAGGAGTCAAGTCACAACAGCTTCTTGCTCAGTGATGAAATATCAAGCAGCAATACCTCGCCACGCTAGTGCTGTAACACTTCACCAGTGCCTTAAGGCATTTTTTTCCACCAAATATCAAATGGATCTAGTCAACCCACAAGGATGACATCAAAGTAACAAAACGTGTAATTCTCTGCTGCCACCAGGTGGTGCTATGACTAATAGGCCCCCGAAAATTGAATGTGTTCTTCCTTGGCCTGTATTACACTCCTCCTCCACCATGTTTGCTGAAAATCTGCACCAGTTTTCTCATAATCGTGCTGACAGACAGACAGACGCCACCAACAACATGACCTCCCAAGCGGACGTAATCATTATTAGCGAGCAGAGATGAAACATTAACCACTTCAGTGATAAGCCGTGAAGCCATGTTTGACTCATCTGCTTGGAAAGAACTCACACTGGCCAATCAGCATGTCCAACATCAACCAGAGTTTGCAACAGGCCCCCAGACATACAGTGGGTACACATCAGTGAAAAAAGATAACATGGGGAATTCTCAGGGAACGCAGAGACAAGCGAGACGATGGTCAGCTGGTTCAAGGCCTGTTTGGACGATGAAGCCTCGAAATGTTAATCTTCACCTCATGTCCCACTCACCAGCAGATGCACTGACACCAGAATCACGCAGGATGCTTATCTTGACAATAAAAAGAAATCATCTGCACTTCACCTTTTTAGATGACATCAGGATACAGCTGATCAATTTGGGGACTTTTCCAGGTGGAGTGTGATTTAGAAAGGGAGCACTGCCGCATCCATCACATGACATGACTTCACAATGATGACTAGTAATTGTTATCATGTCTCTTATCCTGGCTTGAACGCAACATCTGGAGGCAGGTTGTGTGTGGATGTCTCACGTATCTGCTGGAAACTACAACTGGTGTTGCTGTGGTATTGATTTTAGTGTTCCCTGCTCTCTCTGAGCACCTGCAGTGGGTGTGGTGTGGGTGTGGCTTCCCTCCACACCTGTCTCCAATTCACAATCATCAGTCCTGTAGAGGAATACTCTGGTTTCTCATCTACATGACACCAGGTGGCGCTAACAGTGTTGTTCAGTTGGGGTTCTCCCAAGTCTCAGTTGCTGTTCTCTGCAATCAGGAACCTTCTGTTGTAGATGCCTTGCCACCCTTACCACAAACCTGCCTGCTTCCAGCTCAGCCACTCTGGACTGTGGATTCTGTAACACACACTTAACTTTGCCCGTCTTATAACTCACTTGTGTACAATAAACCTCTTAAACCCCTCATCTTCTCCTGCAGTTAATTTTAGGTTCAACTGTCAAAATATAACAACTGGAACAAAGCAAATGCTTGTCTTAAAGCGTCACTTCGCCTCAAAACGGCGTTTTGCCTTTCAAGTCACGATAACATGTCTTGACCTCAACAACATGACGTGTTGGTGAATCTGTAGGAGAGAGCCAGCCATGTATATTTAGCTTGAAGCTAAAGGTGACTGCTAACGAAAGCGAAACTCTCAACCATCAGCTGACAAACTAAAATGGGTCATATCTTCTTTTTCAACTCCAGAAAACCAAGAAATAATGCACATCCAGTTCATCAGTGCTTTTTGTACATAATTTTGATCTAGAATCATGATAATCGAAATTCATTTCATTCATTTGTGAGCATCTAACAAAAAATAAAAGAGCATTTGTAAGTTGATGTGTTTTGTCTCTTTTCCTTCCTCCCTCGGCTGGCTGGCTACACAACTGTGCTGTAGTCTGCACCCACATCCACTAATCATCCTCCCCACTACAAGAACCCAGTCGGGTTTCCATCAGTGTACTTTGAAATACCGCATCTGAAAAGATTAATGGAAACAGGAAAAAGAAAAACACCATATGCTGGTGGAGGTGGCTGCTCCCATTTCGAAAAGAGTAAATGTGCCAAACTGGAGATGGAAACATTTTAGGTAAGTTCTGACGGAGCGCGTCCATCCACGTGGCTGGGTTAGCTGTGTACGAATCCCTTTGTTTCCTTCGCCTGACAGCAGCAACGTATCTGATACAAGCTGATCGTTTCTCAAGACCACGCTGCAGTTCCACTGATCGAAGGCTTTTCTGTTAGTTAGAAACACAACAATGCGCAACGTTGCCTGTACCGACATCCTCTGGTGCCTTTATGTTGTTTGATTTGCGCCAAACCTGCTGATTCACACAGTTTGCTTAAACGTCCCAACCCAACTAGTGTTGCCCTCTCTTCCAGCCAGCCAGCACGCCAGCCATCATTTCCCCATTAGCATATTTTCACTGTGCCAATAAATACGTTACGCAATCAGCAATGCAGTCTAAAACACATTCTATTGTTAATCAACCCCTCTGCTCCTGGTTTCTGATATCCAGCCATGATGTGATGGTTTGAAGTACATGAGTAAGAGCAAAAAAAGCAAAGCTACCTAAGCCGAATTATTCATTCTATCACGGATAAAAGATCAGAGTAGCTGACATGCAAGCAGACGCAGCACACCTCCCTGTAGAAGTCACTCTTCACTGTCGTTTTCTCCAATGACACATATAATTTCCTCGCCACGGTTCATGACCAGATTGACTTAAGTGCTGCTCAATTACCAGTCTTAGCGACCAAGCATGGAGACGACCACAAAAGAACCAGGTAGCATTCAACAGGAAATAGCACCTCAGCCAATTACCCATGAGCTCATATGTTGCCAAAACAGCCATTAATCCGAGTGGTGAGCTCACAGAGGGCCAGAGCAGCTTCGGCCACGGGTGAGTGGACTCAGAGAGTGACAGACAAAAGGGGTGGAGGGGGGGTGATGTGGCAAACACAGGAATCGATCATACGTGTCACTAATTTGTCTGTCTGGGATGTGCAAAGAGAAAAAATTGGCGAATCAATAAATAAGACATCCTTATATAGATTTACAACTTAGCCTGGACCTGGAATGACTAAAATTCCCCCTCAACAGACACACTTACCAGAAAAGCCCTTCCCTGAACTGTTAGGAGACGAAAAGCATGATGTCTAACACGGCCATTCCTCACAAACCTTCCAAAGGTATGCGTACGATGATAAATGATGACGGCTCACGCGTAAAAATGAACAGAGTACACAAGTGAATCCATGGAGATTCAGCAGACTCATACCACACTTCAGTGCCTGGACGAATCATGGTAGAAACAACAATTGTGTCACAAATCTCCAGGGAGACACGTGTCCTGTCATTGCAGAGGTCAAGTGGCGAACTGGCTGGGTACAAATAATGTCTATACATGTATAAAACAAGTTGACAAGGCCTAGGTGTGGTGAGCCAGGTATCAGTCGGAGTGAGAACCGTCAGATCCTGACATCACATCCATGTGAAGTACAAGTTAATAAAGGAATTGTTTGTAGGCTGTAGGGGCAAACTTAGGGAGTCAAGTCAAATCAAGTCAGTTTTATTTGTATATCTCCAAATCACAACAAAAGTTATCTCATGACACTTTACAAGTACAGCAGGCACCTCACTCACTCCATCCATCCATTTTCTATCTCTTATCCTGTTAAGGGTCGCAGGGGGGTGGAGCCTATCCCAGCAGCTTTCGGGCGAGAGGCGGGGTTCACCCTGGACAGGTCACCAGTCCATGGCAGGGCCAACACACAGAGACGAACAACCATTCACACTCACAGCCAAGCCTACAGTCAATTTAGAGTATCAATCAGCCTCGTCCCCTCTTGATGTCTTTGGACTGTGGAGGAAGCTGGAGTACCAGAGAGAACCCAGCAGGAACAGGGAGAACATGGAGACTCACACAGAAAGATCCCGTGCTGGAGCCGGGGCTCGAACCCTGAACCTTCTTGCTGTGAGGCCACAGTGCTGACCACTGCACCACCGTGCCACCTGTAAATAAAGTTTTATTTAGAAAAACGTGAAAACTTGAAACTGAAAAAAAGGTTAAACCACTGATGAATGTATTAGTTAGGGGCAGTCAGTGTTATGCATCAAAAATCTCCACCCCATGCGACCGTGAACAGGATAAGAGGTAGAAAATGGATGGATGGATGGATGGATGGATGGAACTTTATTTGCATCTGTTTACAGTTTCTATCAGTGAGCATTAATGGAGGTTGCTGACTTAATCCTGTTCTTAAACATCCAACATCCTGGAATACATTCAGATGTTCAGGGGAGGTGCAGGTTTAGAGGTAAACTCTTGTTTGAAGAAATCTTGGAAGTTTTGTGGACAATGTGTGTGTTTGTGTGTGTGTGTGTGTGTGTGTGTGTGTGTTTGTGAACCAAAGCTCACGACCACCTTCGTCTCAACTGCCATCAGCCCCTACGTGTGTGAATGTTGAAATAAGACTTGAGTAGTTTCAGCTATATTCTCTGAAGAATAGGTGTGTGTGTGTGTGTGTGTGTGTGTGTGTGTGTGTGTGTGTGTGTGTGTTCAAAAGGAAGATTCAAAATCGAACCCAGAGGTTGGATTATGCAACCCTGCATTTTATTCATTCATCACTTCAAAATGGACAAACTTTTTGTCATCATTATCTTTCTATATTAAATACTACCAGAATAAACAGGCCATTAAAGAACTTGACCCAGATACACAGCAGACACTCACAGGTACAACCTCTTCATCCCATTTCACAGACTTCTTCCTCTCTCTTTTCGTTGCTCCATCTCCTCCCTCTCTTTCTTAAGTTGCTCTGTCTCCTCCTTTTCCCTCTCTTTGTCCTGTCTACCTCCTTCTGGAGCTCAGCTCCTTCAGCCTGCTCCTCATCCTGCAGCACCTGCACCGCCTTCCACAGTTCCACCCTTTTCTCCGTTCTGCAGAGCCCTCATGGCCACGGCCTTCCTCCTGAGCTCAGCAGAGATGGCTGCAGCTGCCTCCCTCTGCTGCTCAGCCGCCACGTCGACCCGTCGCTCTCAGGGACCGTCTCAGGTGTCATCTTTCTTAAACTGGCTTGCGATAGAATCATGATCTTTTTAGAATCAGATGTTGAAAAGTGTCAAATGCTGAAGTCCTCTCGAAAAAAAAATCTCAGAATGAGGTTCACTAAAATGTCGTCAAGGGACTTGCAAAATGCTAATATCACATATATAATATAATATAATTCATTCTTCTGAGTCAGATTTCCGACAGATTTGACAAGTTCTGCCGAGAACTGTCCGGCACAGACGGAGTACAGGCAGGAAAGTCGGAACCCGTGTCCGCGACAACTCTATTGTAGCTTACAGTGTTGAAGCAATTCATACTTACATGTTACTGTCTTTCCACACACCTGATATTCTCCAACACCCATTCACATGTTCTACCTAGAAAGGAAAGAAAGAAAAACAGATGAAGATGTAGCGCCGCAGCAGACCATGGCACTGTGACACTTTATCAACTTATCTTTCCCCAGAAGTGGCTTGTTGCAGCTTTATCCTCTAACCATTCTTATAAAACCAGACTTAAACAGATGTCTGAGGCAGACCTATTCAAATAAATGCAAAGCTCTTTTTTCAAACAATAAGAGAAGATGCACAAGTTTGGTCTCTTCTGAAAGGTGACGATCTGAATTTTGCTCTCACCGCATTGAGAGAGAAGTGTTGGTTTTATTTCCATCCTTGCTATTGGTAAGCAGATGGCTCCAGATAAGTGTATCTGGAACATATTATTAGCTGAACAACGAACACAATGGAGCTGCAGCATGAAGTCTTATCTGGCCAAAATTGACTTGATTAAAAAAACAAACAAAACAAAGACAATAAATATACTTCTCAGAACACGTCCGTGCCCAACCCCCATCTGCGGGCCACATCATTTTTCTGAGGTTACGTTTCCATTAAATGAAATCAGTTGCAATATTTGCATTAGCCTAAAGCTAGCCGTTAGCTGAACTGCGGCAACAACACCGGGCCTCCACCACAAGACCTGCAGTATCTTAGCATATAGCCGTGGCCCAACCATTGGGTATTGTGTTTGATAACCAGGATCAAAGCGGCTAGCTGGCTAGCTGGTGCTAAAAGCCAAATCTGTCATGCTATCAGACACACGCCAGTCTTTTTCAGCCAATCAAGAATAGAAATGCCTTGACATCTGCATATTCTTCATTAAACTCAAAATGAATTTGACATCAATATACTTTACTACTATATTAAACTAGCGTGTTACTGTTAACAACATATTTTGAAAATCATAAAACGTACCTCCTAACTTTTAGCCACATTTGCCCCTCAGTCGGTCAGAGCAGGGAAGGTCTGGCAAGCCTCATGAGAGGGAAATCCTGCCCACCTTTGATTGAAAAACGGTTCATTTACTCTTGTTTGAAAAAGAAACGAAAGCACAAGCAAGCACAGAGACATTTTTGCAAAACTGAAGGAGTTTTTTCATATCGTGCCATTTCCATCAACAATTTCTTCAGTGATTCTTCAGAATGTGCATCAAAACATGCTGATGGAAACGCGACAAAGTGGGAAGCCTGGAGCACACTGGAGGTGGACGGGATGCGTTCCGTACGTGGCGTGGAGCAGGTTTTTTTTAACCCCCTCCTTATTTTAGACATACTATTCTGGCTTTCCTGCTGCACCATCTTAAGTGTTTCTATGTAGATTTTGTCATTTAATTTTTGCCATTTTTGTCTTTGAATGTCTGGAGGATTGCGTGGTTGCACGATGAGGAAAGAAAATAGACCTGCCACAAAAAAAAACTAGCTGCGTCACTCAGTGACATTAATGATGGCGTGTCAGACATGATGTCACTGAATCACTGCAGCACCAATCACTATGCTCATGTTACTCATCGCAGATGGATCCAGCTGTCAGAATGGAGAGTGATTTGGCTGGGCAATAAATTCTTTTTGGTCCTGTTTTGAATGTCTTCCAAAGCGCTTTCGTCACGTCCTCACAGCCACGGTGAATCGAGGCCTGGGGACCAGCACTGGGAACATCGGAGTGGGCATTCTGATAAGCACCATCAACACATAACTATTCGGATCTCCCTGTGACGGCCAGCCAAACCACAGCAATCCGAACGTTCACAGCAGAGGTTGTAACAGAAAAATCCTCTTACCGTGTCCAAATGATACCTCTCCTTGAGCGAGGTTCAATGGCTTGTTTATATCAGGCCACCAAACAAATAGCACCAGCACACTGAAGCAAATACATGTTTGTTTACTCGGGGCAAGTCACTGGTGGGGAATGCAAGCTGTTTAGGGCGGGACGCTGCTGCTGATATTTTGTTTGTTTATGTGTGTGTGGCCATGAATATGTACAGTATGTGATTGGCTGTATATGTATGTATACACATTGTTACCTTGGCCAAACAGTTTCTAGCCCAAACATTTGTAAGCACTTCAGAGTCGTTGCATGTAAACTCTGCATGAAAACCAATTCAGCATAGTAAATAGGAGATGGACAAATGATTATGCAAATGTAATTAGCAAATTAATGGGCTTTTGCAACAGTAAATATTGATTAAGAACATCTGCTTGATGTGTGGGATCATAACATTCTTCAGCAAAGGTTTCATTACAACACCGACAGGCTAATCAGGCGTGGTGAGCGCCGAGCTGCCAAGTCAGAAACCCAGTAAGAAAAGTTCCTCGGCGGCTCATCGCCGTTTCACATCTTTTCACAGAAACTTCACAACAGCACGGTGAGATCAGTGTCTACTCTCACAATTAAAGCTCATTCTATAAACACACACTATCCTACTCTAAACAGTGTATATGTTTTTACAGAATATGCGATAGTCATCAATAGTGTTCACTGGCCAGAAGGTTGGACACATTCCTTGGACAGAATTTTAAACACTTTTAATTACAAGTGCATTAGAGTGGAAACCAATATCATCACATTCATCTGCTGATCTTCATCTCTGATGTCGACTGATGTTAAGAATAAAACTATGTAATCATCGCGTCAAATCAGCCTCGGCTGAACGGTCTCACTGCACTAAGGCACTACAGCGCCTTCTGTGGGGTCATTTGTGTTTTCTCATTAATCTTTCATCCAACGACCAGAACAAGACGTGTGTGTCTCCATGTCGCAGACAGACATGCAGACATCTTGCTGCGCACGTGCTTTGCTGGTGCCTCAGCAAAGTGCAGCGTTGAGTCATGTGGATGAGCCCTTCTCATTTTCAGTCAGGTGATAGACTGAGATGACGGAGGACGCCATTTCCGCTTCTGTCCTGACGTTCAGGGTTTGTTTTCCGTATTCAGATGTCTTTATTTTTAGATTAAAAAGAGATTAAAAGGTTTTAACATCATGCACATGCATGGCCCCGCCCCTAAAACAACAGGTGCGACATTAGTTTCAGTACTGTAGGTCCTCAAGTGCTGTGGAAATACAAGTGAACAGGAAACGGTTAATTCACTGGATCAACTGGTTCCATTTTTGATGTCATCAGAAACACCTAAACCTGTTGACCCAAGGCAGCCCATTTCACCGTGGACCAAGTCACTGTCGTCTGCCAAGTCACTGACTTAAATCTTTTCCAGACTCCACCTATTTGATGAGAGTCCTGTCCTGAGACCGTTCACAAGCTGAATTGAAATCATAGCGCCACCTGCTGGTTACAGGAAGCAAGCCTGATGTGACAAACATCATTTGATTGACATCAAGTAACACTGTTGTCTTCACATAACATAATATACAGTGTAGTAGGTGTGTGCTCTCTAGCACCACTTAGCAGCCACAGGAAGTGACATTAGTCTGCTCCGTCATGTTAAATCCAAACATCATCAGGTCTTGGCACCTTCTCGCCCTGCAGAACTACCAAACATGACGTGCCGGGGTCATCACAGCCTGCAGCTTAGTACCAGAGGCCGGAAGTCCAGCTACAGTAGGAGGACATGAACTCTCTGAGTTCTTAACTTTAACCTGAGGATACAGCAGATAAAAGCCCGCCCATCACCAAGACTTGTCAACATCTCTTCCACTTAATATATTCAATAGTTGGAACCATTTCATGAGACCTTGTGACCCACAAGGTGTTGATTGATTCACTACCTTACATGCTTGTCACCAGCTATGCGGGCAACATTCCACCGTGACAGTTACATGTTTTACAGGTTGTGATGAGCAACGGCTGGATCTCACTCCAGTCAAACTCCCTCTCACAAACTTCAAACATCTTCAGACAAACAACTCCCGTTAGAGAATAGCAGGAATAATTGATCTCACACACAAACTCAGCAGCCTCACACAGTTTCTTTCCTAGACTAAAAAAGGCTCCCGTCATCTTCTGCACACGCTGACGCCAACATTACTTCACATCGGAGCCTTTGAAGTCAGCAGCCAATACAGGTATGAATGTGAAGGAAGGGGAACGCTGAGCATTCAGATAAAGCATCTCAGTCTGAACATGGATTACATCTCATGAACTCAATCCCTTTAAGCCATGTCACAAACCCAGCAAAGTATTAGACAGATTCCGCTGCAAGAATTCATAATGACATCCTAAAACCATTTTGCGCACAGCTGCAGAATAAACTCATTAGGCTCTGTAAAGGTGTTGCTTCACCTGCCAGATATGTCTGGCTTTTTGATGCTTCATTCCTAATTTTTTAATGCGGTACATCCAAATCTGACCTCTGTGATTGGAGGTCTCTGCCCATATTAGGCGCCAGAATGCTACCGCTCATCCTTGGGAGGATTTCAGAAGAAATGACATGCTCTGACGTAGCAGCTATTTAGAAAGAAAAGCAGGCAAAGTTTGTGAGATCGGTTAGAAGATGTCAGGCAGAGTCTAGTTCATATGGATCGTCACGTTTGATATCGTAGCTTCTGTCTTCCTTTCCTTCTGCTTAATCCCTAACGTGTTCTCTTATTTCTGGGGTGTCCTATGAAGTGAGGTTTGTACTTAGCATTGAACTTGGCTGGATCGCCATGGGAACTTCAACCGCTAACCTAACCTGCAGCAGATAATTTGAGCATGAAATCAGCCCCTCATCTCAGTGGAGTATGTGAAGATGATATTCTCCATCAGCAGTATAGATGCTTATGAACATAAAATATGCAGAGTTGTTGAGTCCTACAGTCGTAACGCAACCAAATGCAGCAAATCCAGTAGCGCCAAAACTGTATGCATTGTTTTGTGAAATATTTGCATCCACACATACTCACATTGCTCAGATTGTTCTGCATCGCCAACTGAATGAATGTCGCCGTCCCTCTCTCAAGTCTTTCCAGCTTCTTTTCTCCATCAATAATAGGGATCAGAGTACGTTATGTCTCCCCTCTGTTCTCTGCTACTATTGTTGGATCTTACTTCACGTCTAGACAATCAGAGGGAGAGTCTTGCTGAGGGCAAGTCTTCTCAAGATTTCTAGTTCCCCCTAAATTGGAAAAAAAAATAAGGCTCTTTGGCACTCCATATATTGCCAGACTTGCTCAAATATGGACGAATAGTTGAATCGATCTCAGGCGAAGCCCGAGAGAGCAGCAGAAACTGTCCCAACTGTCAAAACAGCTGCTAGAGTCTCCATTTAGCTCAACTCACGTGTTTTTGGTGTGTGAGAGGAAGACAGAGCACCCGGAGCTGTAAAAGCTAAATGCATTTTCAAAAATCCTCCATCAAGTTTAAAGCCTTGGGGCCCTAAAATGTGCAGCAGCCACGGCAGAAATAAAGAAGGTGTTGAGCACTTAAGTCAAGTATCAGTCGAAGCCACTGATTTACACACCAGCAGTTTCTGGGAGCTTCCTTTTCTTGTGCATCCTGATGACGAGAGCTTGGGTTGGCAGAACACGTTGGGGACCTCCGTCGTGCCTCTCGTTATCTCTGACTGGTTCTTTAGAGTTTTGTTGACCCAGCTCACGCAAAGAGAGGCTGACTCTGTCAAACATGTCTGATAGTGTAGCCCTCAGGTGTTGATCATGGGAAACATTTCCCCTCTCCAAGATGTTTTTACTTGACTGGGCAGGTGGTATTCTCTGTTCGGTGTGTTAGTTTATGCATGATGTGAGAAGCAGAAGTTCACCGATAACTGTGCTGACTCAGCAAGAAACCTAAAGGCCTCATGCTATGGTTTTTAGACACGCGGTAATACTGCTGTGAGACAATGCAATTAATTTACACTTTTAGAGCGTGTGTTGGTGCAAGCATCTCCTCCTCCAGTCGGAATATTACATAAGAGATGTGAACTAACCTGACAGCAGCTCTCACAATACCATGTAAAGTAAGAAACGCAGGATCAAAACAGATGTTTTACATCTGGACTGACTTCTGCATAATCTAAACACATTACTTATTATTGCAATTACTCGTGTCTTACAATGTAATTAGACATCATAGGAAACCCATAGGCAGCATTTCAGCAGCCCAAATCATGTAGCATTTGTGTGCCAATTCAGTTTACTGGAAATCTAATTGGATACATGTGGCAAGAAGTGTTCAAGTACTAATTCATAAGCAAACTAGAAACATGCAGCCGCTCTGTCTGGATGGCATTCAGCTGTGAGTGAGAGGTGAAACTCTCCAAACCTCAGCTTAACCCATCTCCAGCATAAACACAACATCTTTTTACTGTTCTGACCCAAATTAGAGAAATGGTTTGCAGGCTTTTGGTTCATATAGACCATCAGAACACTGAAAACAAGGGACTTGACTCATGCAGGGATGACAGATGCCAAGAAAAAAAAATTCTTGATGCAGTCTTTAATTAAGAGGACTAAGGCAAACAATCTAAGAAGAAGCAAACAGGATGTCCAAAAACCTCTAAGTGGTAAATTCACAGAAGAGTCCTGCAATGAAGGCAAATGGTCCAAACACACAAGTAATAACTGGTTGAGAATTCATACATCCAACACACGCAAACACACCAGAAATCAGGGAATGGCAGAAAACACCAACAACACAGAAAGACCAACCTGGGGACTGGAGGCTACAGAGCCACGGATATGCACAACGGGCTACTTACTGTAGGAACAGGACACAAGAAACTTAATATTGTGCAAAAATAAACCAAATATATCGCTCAAAAATGAATGGATTACAGGGATGAAATCTTATGGAAATGTGGGGAAGATTAAAAGAAGCAGGTGATTAATTGAAGGCAATCAGGTGACTACATCCACTGTGATCAGCAACCATTTGCAGGCTGGGATATGGCTGCAGCACATACTGGTTTTACAGTGGGATTTCTCACATACTGTTTGACTTGAGCACATATTGTACCCTGGTAAGTCTCTGTGAGTGGCCAGTATCGGCCAATAACATGATCCCACCCCATTACATCAGGCGGGCTCCAGCTCCACATGTTAGCATCATCAGTTAGCCAGTCTTTTGTTGTCATGCACCTGTAAGTAGAACTGTCTCTGTGGACAGATGCACACAGATGCTAAAATGGCACGCAAGCTAGCAAGTTAGCATGGCATCTTTTCGAAAGACAGTTGTGAAATGCTGTGTATTAACTACCATCATCTCAGATATATGACATGTACTTGGATGTATCAGTAAAATACTACAGTACCCACATGTATCAGTACTGTGTTGTTTGTATGCCCCTCATCAGACTCACACAGCAGTCAGGTTATACTGTCTGTGCCTCAGTGCAGAGTCCAGCGCTCAGCCAGCCACTCACCACCAGTGTAATGCAAGCAACTCCCAGTAGAAAGAGAACATCAACACATTTGAGTGTTAAGTGAATATGAGTGTGTCGAGGGAAACCAAAGAGGGAGTCTTATCAGAGGGAGATAAGAAGGCACATAGCGGCTGAGAACAAGAAACAACAAAACACTAAAGTGCAAGAAAACAGTGCAGGAACACATTTAAAGCCACCTTTAATATGAAAGAAATTGGTAAACAGCATACCAAACTGTGAGCTTGAGCCGCAGAGATGATGCCAGGATTGATCTGATCATCGGGAACAAATGAGAGAAGAGAGCTCTTTGAAATGTGAGCGCAGCACTCAAGCTAAGCCCTACCAGATAACAGTCGATTTAAATGATTTGTCTCCTGTCATTTGAACAATTTACCTCCCCGTGAAACACGACACTGTGACTGCGACATGTTTTTATCTACTGTGGGTCACAGCAGCAACAGAGGGAAGAACACCACACAGTTATGAACAATTGGAATGACTGACCTCAAAGTCATGTGTTCCTCCTCTGAAGTTGAGAAGATAAACATGAAATTCTTAAGAAGACTGGAACCCTCTGGGGAGCCCTTCTACCACTGGGAGTGCTACTGCAATCAGTGGCAAACAAACACACAAACATGCCACTGTAAATTCCCATATACTCTAGTTTCAGTTCAGGACGAGCTGCTTCTTTTCTATTTTTGAGAAAAAAAGTAATCCTTGCAGGCGTAACTGTGTCATTTGCTGCTCAGCATCAAACATCAGGTTTCTATGATATTCTACTGTATTTGGGATACTAAAAACACAATGTATACAGAAATCTAGAGGCTGCATCACAGGTGAGGTCCCGTTCATTTCTATCAAGCCTTTGTTTCACTTGGAGTCACAAAAAGTTTTGATTTGTGTCTGAGAGGCCCTTAGAGCAGGAGCAGCAGAGGTTTCAACTGGCTAACATCCTGGGTAGCAGCGGGCTAACTTGAATGCAGCTCTTTTAGACTTTTCAAATGTTATCTGAAACAACACTTCAAATGACTATCATTCAACGTCATTCAGTTCAATCGTTTCAATCAAGTTGAAAGCTACAACCCTTGCAGTCTCTTTCTTTCCCCGTGAAAGCTTGTGATACACATCGGTACACATGACTGAAGGGAATTATTCATTCAGGTGTGCAGCTGAATGGAATCATGAAACCACTGACCTACATTAACATCAGGAATGAGACACCGATAAAACATCAACAAACAGAGAAGCCCCTCCACTGCAGTCGACAGTCCAACCGGGCCCACTGAAACCGGTCTGAGCTGAGCTGTGATACACGTGTGGGCCGGTGAGAAAGGTTTGGAGGCAAATACAAGTTAAGGTTGCGTTTAACAGTTTATAAGTCAGCACAACTGTGGATGGAACGCTGTTTCCATCATGGTGGTTTCACTCAAGCACAAGAACTCAGCAGAACCAGTGCTGGGAGTAGTGTGCTGCATGGTAAAACAGGAATATAGTACTTTTATGCAGTACCAGAGTCATATAATGTGGGTTTTTTGTAAGTTTGAATAACTTTTCATTTCTTTTCCATAGCACTGTGTTCATTGTTGACACTGCCATAGTTTACCACCTGACGCTGTTGACCAATCAGTGCTGTGAGAGGAAGCAACCCAGTGTGCAAGGAGTTGTGGGTAATTTGTATGTTTTCACAGACAAGAGTACCTCTTGATCCCGTAAATGTTACCACAATGTGTATACAAGACTGTACAAATACAACATACAGCATGTAAATGTATTCATCTTTTTCATGATCATTTAATAAAGCTGAACAAAAATTTCAAGCTGAACGTCCTGAACAGTTGAAAAATTCCATTTTCCCCATATTTTTAGGAGTGAAATGTTCATAAATGTGGCTGTGAATTATGCACCTCTATTATTTAATACCTAATCATACTTCTGCTGTTGTTTATTTGAAACTGAATCAAGAGTAGCGTGATCAGTAAATTAATACTTAACAAATAAATGATTTTTATAAAGTAACATATTATTTCTAAATTAAGATAACAAGTATCATAAATTAGATTTTGGAGGGAACTTGTCCAACTAGGAACAGAACACACAACCAGTGTCCTCTTGCACATCGCCCCATATTTTTGCATTAAACTCCATTTTCTTCTTCACCCGTGTAAGTGGTAAGAGATGCGTGTACATCCACGACTGTTCCACTACCAGGTGAAGAATAAAAGAACATGTGAGCATAGAAGAGAACCGAGATCTGTGAAATCATCTGAGGAACAGGCTCCAAATGTTGTGTTGTACTCAATACAGCACTGGGAGCAGAGATCCAATCGCTGCACTTTTAGCTAAGGGCAGTCTGGTTTACCATGGTGTGTTTTTAGGTACACAAAAGTGTGGTAAAGTTTTTGAAACACTTGACCGCAATGGTGACACCTCTGCCTCCCAAGGTCTTGCGATTTCTAAACACCAGAAAGTAGCTTGAATGGCGACTAACAAACAAACCCACGCCCTTTATTTAGTCAAGGATGCATCTTAGCAGAAATGATGCTCACCCTCGACTGTCCTCCGTTGTGAGATAGTTTGTCCTAAGGCCCACGTGTTGCTGGTAGGGTGGACAGTGTTTACAGATATACCACTTCTGCATGTCACCACCCTAAAGACTTTGGATTGGTTTACCCCGCCCACTTTTAGCAGCCAAAACTAGAAGATTATCTTACCACCAATAAATTGATTGAATTGTTACATCCTTCCAGCCATCCAAACATTTTCCTCTGCTTATCCTTTTAAGGATCACTGGGGGGCTGGAGCCTATCCTAGCAGCCTTTGAGCAAGTGGCGGGTTTCACCCTGGACATGTCGCCAGTCCATTGCAGCGTCAGCACATACAGATAGACAACCATTGGCTCTCACATTCATACCTACAGTCAATTTAGAGTATCAATCAGCCTCGTCCCCAATTGCATGTCTTTGGACGGTGGGAAAAAGCTGGAGTACCAGAGAGAACCCACGCAGGCACGGGGAGAACATGGAGACTCACACAGAAAGATCCCGTGCCTGAGTCGGGACTTGAACCCTGAACCTTCTTGCTGCGAGGCAACAGTGCTGACCACTGTGCCGCCTCCAAATTATCGCAATTTGACTAAAATGAATACACATATTCACATCCACATAACACTACTGGGTAGGTAGGTGGTGAAATGAATGGTTGCGACATTGAAGCTCTGCTGTCAAAAGTGTCATCTGGAGGAGGAGAAAAACACTTCTCAAGAGCCTGCACCTCCTACTTTGCACCATGCTTGGACACTATAAATAGACCATCATGCACTGCAGCATGTTATCTGTGAAGCGGCACACTGCTGTTGCTTTAGGTTTCCTCAGTACTTCACTTATCAGCCACACAAAGCTTTGGCTGCTTTCCTTTTCCTCATGTCGACAGTGCTGACCTGCGAGAGGGCAGATTCTTTTATTGGGGAAAAGTCACACGGGTAATGTTTGTTTTTTAGTCGGGATACTGCAGCCTGTGGAGCCAGGACACTTCCTCATTGAGATCTTTTAAAACTCTAAAACGTAAACTGTGTCATTACTCTAAATTGGGTTTTTGCCCCATGCCCATAATAGCAAGTAAACTCTATCCAAATCCATGAAAATATATGAAAAGGCTTGGGCCTTAGCTCGTACTGCCATGGCGCAATCATGTTATTAATGGAAGAAGCCAGATTGTTTGGATATCATATCCCCATGATAATTAAATCCAAATGTTTTGAAATGAAAGCTTATCCAGTACATGACTGTTGGCTGTATTACAGATGAATTGATTCAGTGTACGTAAATAAACACATGGATAAGAGGGTTTGTACGCGACTGAAAGCAAACACTAACCTTGTTTTTCTGTAAATCCGTAGAGGCAAGTTATCGTGTTGTCATGACATCAGATTACCCTCACGGGGTGTGAGTTGGGACGGGGAAAGGAACGATTGCACATGGCCGTTGCCACCTATGTCCATGTGTGGTTGGAGCACGATAGAAAGTCATTATGATGAAGGATGAGCGGTTTCATCGTTTCAATCACCAGCATGTGCTGCTCAACCAGCTGCTTCCCATAAACAGTCACTGGACTCACTTGTTTTCATTTGCTTCACTACCGTAGGCTCCATCCATAACTCACTTCAGACACACAATGGTCCAACATGTCATGTCCAATTTCCGTAGCAGCAGTTGGTAGAGGCGAGAGACCTCACAACTGCTGCTACCTGCTCCCAAGTCCAACAACTGTCAAGCATGCAAACACACGCCTGCATCCCCGCCCCCACACTTGCTTTGCATAACGCAGATCTGACAGGGACTTCCTTCCTTCTGCTGCCATCACTGTCAGGGAGCATCACTTTTTCCTGGCACCGCTGGCTTTATGGAGGAGTAATCAAATATTAAAACAATACTTCACCCAGAAAGTGTAATTTCCTGTCAAGTACTCATAGATCGGTGTCTTGAGCTCAGAAAGATGTCCCCTGCCATACCCCCACCCCCCTATAACCTGAATTAAGAACATAAGTAATTACCATGATGCTAATGTTGACTGATGACTTGCAGCAGCAACAACAGCAAAGCGTCAGTTTATGAATTATCAAGTGTATCATTTGGTATAATCCATGTCGTCTCTATCCAGCCAATTGCTCAGTAACCCTCAAACAGCTAAACACTATGAGACACATCCGGTTAGTTCTACCAGCTGGTCATCCTACATGCTTCCTCACAGTAGCGTCAAACCAGAACTGCTGTAGTTCTTTGTTTTTAGCTAAACGTTTGCAGGTTAGTGAGAATACAGCTAAATAAAGAAGACATGGAATATACAGGATGATGCACTCGGGAGTTTGTATCATGGCATTCATGGACAATGATGCTGTTGTTAGCTGTCAGCTGCCTTTAGCTTCGAGCTAATTAGGCTATGTCACCGGCTCTTTCTGCATTCTCAAGAAGTAATGAGGAGGAAAAACATCTTCATGACCAAGCAAGTTAAGCTTTGGGGGGGGGGGGGGGGGGGTATCTCGTTGATCCAAGCAAAACTTTTGAGGTTGATGCCATGATGAACAAAATCCTCCTCCTCCAGTTTTCAGTAATTTTAGAAAAGGTCTGTAGGACATCTGGACCTCATTATTAACTTATTAATTTAATATAACATCTGTGATTGATGTGACTTGCCAAAGTTTAGCTTGTGAAAAAAATGTGAGACCTATGTTTTGTAATTAATTTGAAAAGTAAGACCACTTTTAAGATGATGATATCCTTGAAAAGGTATCTGCGCACTCAGATTCCAAGAGTTAACGGAGCGACTACAGGGGTGGTCTTGATGAGCTCACTAACGAAACAAAACAAGTGCCATGTGACACTGTCATTTTTTACTTCTGGAATTTAATATTTTCTGTTATGGAATCAAATTATGGGCTTTGTTTAATTAGTTATTGTAGATTCAGTGTTATTCTTTAGTATGTTTTCTCCGTATTTTCAGATGTACTTCCTCGATTGTCCAATTGACTTCCAGCTCATTCCTCATCTTCACCTGGGTCCTGTTGGTAGCTGAGGATTCATTAGACCCCCCAGTTCTCTTGCAATGTTTCTCATCCAGTCCGCTCCCTCCCTGCCCTCCTCTTCCCCCTGCCTGTTTCTTGTTGTGTCATCCGTTCCATTTGTACTTTTAGTCAGCTCTCTGTGTCCCACCTCCGTTCTGTTCTGTTCTTCTTGCCTTGTTCATCGGGCCTGTTGATGGCACTTTGTTTCCTTCAGCTCTGCTCAGGTTAGTTGGTAAGATTAGTTTTGGTTTATTAAATTCTCACGATTAATAACAATATTGATCTCTGCTGATTTCTTCTAATGTCCACCTGCCTCCTCACCACTGACACATGCTGGATTCTTCATGAACTGGAGGTTCATATTTACGCTGCACAGTTACAGTTTCAGGCTTTTACTTCCTTTGAACTGGAGCTACTGTACATTCACAAAACCTTGATATTTAATTAGATTATTCTGAAAACAAAATTTAAGAAACAGTCTGAACTGGCTGTTATTTTTTTTTTTTTTTGGAAAAAGTGACTTGAACTCTGTTAAATTACATTATTAGGTCATTCCATAACCCAACTCGCCTTTTATCAGCCCTCCAGCCTCCAGCCTATGACTCACAGAAGATGCAGATCTCAAAATATCTCACAAATGTCTTGAATGTCATCTTGAGAACTTTTTAGAATTAAGAATATATTTAAGGTGTTATTAAAAACAACAAATGATGTGTTCTGTGGGGTAGCCCTGATTACAACCTCTGTAACACGCAATGAAACATTTCACAAATGAGGCTCAGGTCAAGTTCAGTCAAGAAGACGATATATTGCAATCAGGTTGCTTGGGGGCGTGGCCGAGTTCGGCTGTCTGCAGCTGATCACTTCTATCCAATAGCGCAGTATCGCACTGTCATTGTTGGCCAATCATATTGCTGCTGTCTTTTTAAATAAGTCTCTTTCTGCTCAGTCTTGCCACTCCTCCTCCTCCTCCTCCTCCTCCCTGCCCGGTCTTCATCTTATACCAGTCTCTCCATCATCATCTTCCACCAACATCACTACGCCTGCATGCATCTCAGCCTGCTGCTTCATGTTGGATCGACTGAATCAATGATACTCGCCTCTGCAGCTAGGAGGGGGCAATTTCAATCTAATCTACCGCTTCTACAATTCTCAACTGTCAAAGTTAACCGGATTATTTGTGGCAAAACTGAAGATCTCATTCATTTTTAATTTATTGTGAGGTGAAATATTAAGACAATTCCTTAGGGATTTTATGTGAATGCAGCCATTATTGATTTTTCCTCTTTAATTTTGACTGATAGTGTAATCACACATGTAGGGAGACGCTTGGTTCTTAAGAGAATTTATTGATTCTGACCCCAGTTTTCTGATGCAAGCACAAAATGCACAAACACTTCACCAGGTCAGGACTGACCATCGACAGGAGTTCATCTTTGACCTGCTCAGAAGTAAAGCTTGGCCCAATGTTTTGGCGCAGGAATCAAGTAAACAAACTCTAAAAATGTCACTCTCCTGACTCTTTATTTTCTTATCGAAACAATAAACAAGACACTTCAAGTCAAGTGTGTACGAGAGTGATGTTTCAGAACAATGAGAATCCATGACGGATCCTGAAGTTTTTCAGAACAACTCCAGTTCTTTTAATACAAAGACAGTTTTGGAGTAAAGTGCATTTAATGACTTTTGAGGCATCTTTCTTTACTGCCCCGCTGTTAGCATTCACTGTAGCTAAGCTAACAATCAGTCAGCCTAGCAGTGGCAGCCTGGAGCTCCAGAGAGGACAGAGGGGCGTCTGCTTGTCTGGCTCTAAAAATTCATTCTTTTAAATATTTCAATAGATGCGGGTGATTTTGAGATGAAAAGTTAGCATAAATATTTGTTTGTGTTGCTGTTGATAGAGGAGACCAGGGAAAACACGTAATGGTTCAGGAATGAGGGAAGCTTATCTTAGCTGCCTTCAAGTGCTGTCAAAAACACTGTAATTATCACATGTTCGATTAGCCAGTGAACACAAACCTGGCTTTTCCATGCTTGTCAGGCCATCTAATAACTGCCTCTGCCTGGTGTAAAGGCACTTACATTTGTCAGGTGAAAGAATGTCTTGTCAAAAGCCATGATATAATTATTATATAATATTATGAATATTACAGAGGCAACAAAAGCACATGTCATGCAGAGGAAGGGACCTCATGAGAGTATAAATGCAAATTGCAGCTATTCTTACATTGTGAACATTCTTGAGTGTCTAAACTCAGAACCCTGCAGCTGCTCTACTGGGCCTCGTATCACCTTCATCTACCTCATGTACTACGGAGAAAAGTACAAATGAACCGCTGAGAGAAAGTAAACGAGCTCAGACTTGCCTAGTTTAACCCACTTGGTGGAATCAACTGCTTATTATTTGTCACATCTTTCTTTCTTTCTTTCTTTCATAAAACCAATGTTTTAACATTTGGGAGTGTTGGCAGTGGATGTTTTACCTGGCATTTTTACACTGTCATTGCACAAACAACCAAATTCACTCAAAGAGGAAATGGATGACTCATTAATGAAAATAATTGTTAAAAAAAAGGAAAACTAAGTGAGTTCTTTAAAAATCAACTATTTCTCTAAAACCTGTGGAGTAAAAAGTAAAATACTCCTCTAGATTATGTGCATGTTTCTCTATTTATTTATTTATGGTAGCCACCAAAACATAACGCAGAATTGAAAACCGATTAAAACCAAGAACATGCATGAATACAAAAGCTGAGAGCAGCCATGCTATTAATTAAATATTTTTATACTATCACGAATGCACTTGTTTTATTTTAGTAAAGGTGAATTTATCTTGTTAACTTGGGAACTAACCATATTATCACAAAAAACAAATAACTTTTATGTGATACTACAATACTTTAACACTTGGGAACGGTCGCATGCATCGTCACGTCACATCATCAGTTCATGTAGGACTGTCGCAATCACTGCTCTTAAATATATTCCCTGTTACTTAATAACATTGGAAACTTAAAAAAAAACAAAAAACACATATTTCAGAAAAGTCGTAATCTTTGTTAGACTGAATTATTTACTTTTTAAAAACCCAAACCGTTTGTTTTGCAGCAGCAGACTTTCTTGTGTTAAAAACCTGGATAAAAGTAACTTTAGGCAGGGCTGCACTCAGCGTCTTTACAGTTTGATTTCCACTGAAGTAAAGACACTAGCAACCGCATATCTGAGTCTCATGAAAGCACTTGGCTAAGTAACAATTTGTATTGAATGATGACAAGCTGCACCTTGACATGTCTTCCATCGTTTATTTCCTCGTATCCCAAACTGAGGAGCGGTGCAGCCAGAGAAGCATCAGATAGAGAATTCATTACCAGCGACTACAGCCGCTCCTTTAAACACATTTTATACACTCGTCTTTGATTCTGAAGACTTTCATCTCACTTTTATCCGCCGGTATTTCAGAGATGAGGTACCTCAGTGAGCATGGTCATGATTCTGGCCTTGTTTATTAGAGATGCATGGCCCGGTATGGACCACTGACAGAGGTTAGGAGATTACCCACCTTTTCATTGACATCACTATCTGGATGGAAGTCTGAGCTGAGTAAGAAATTGGAAGCATGTGTTTCTTGCATGCTTCATTATGTCCCTGCCTGGCGTACCAACCGCTGCTTTATCCTGTTACATGTTTGCGCTGCAGCTCATACACTTGCTGCAAACAAATGTTATGAAGTGCTGTCAAAGGCAGCCGCAGCATCATGACAGGAACCAACGTGAGCTAAACACATTAGCGATCAGGCCTCTAGGTTCTACCTGCGCCCTAAGATCCGGGCATCTGTTTAAACAAGAAGCAGATTTAGGAGGATACGGTGCACGTTACCTCCTGTGATTGAATCAGGTCAGTGAGGCCAATATCACATTTTTGATCTGAACATGGAGGTGGACAGTATGGCAGTAACGTCACCACATAGTTTGCGGTGAGTCATAGGCTGGAGGCAAGAGGGCAGGGAGAAGGGGGAGTGGGGTTATGGAGTGACCTAATGATGTTGTAATTTAACATAGAGCATGTCACTTTTTCTAAAAATAACAGCCAGTTCAGCCTGAAATAGCAGCTCTATTTCTGTTTGGTGTTTCTGTTGGACGCCGCTGGTGCGCTCTCTCTCCGGGGGTGTGCACGCTATAGCGAGGGGGAGCGGGACGAAGGGAGAGAATGTGTTGTTTTGTTTTTCATTCTTTCCCCAACTTTTAAAAAGAGGAGGGGAAAGATCCGGAACCCTTTCAATCATCCCTGCAAACTATCCGCTGTTAAACTTCCAGTCTGACATGAGTCGTCTCTTCCACTGGCAAACACACAGAACATTCTTCTGGGGGAAAGCGGGTCATTTGATTTAAGACCGGGGTCCCAGCTAGCTTGGCTCTAGACTATGTCATTGCCGTCAACAATGTGCTCTAATGACTGGAAGTAAATTGATACCATTTGTCTCAGGAAACTCCCTTCGGTCTGGAAGAAGGAGGTTAAAGCTTACTGCTAAGCCCCCGATGTGTTACGTGATTACTAAGAGGGTCAGGAATTATATCATTTGTCATGGTGACTCTTTTACTGCAGTCCGGCTGAATACATAGAGCTATGAATCAGTGCAGGTTCTCCTTAAACTGACCAGTGAAGCCATCACTGTGCCCCCATCCCCCACCCCCACACACAGCTGGTCCACATACTCCGCTGATGTAAAGGAACCCCCGTTTAGGTTGACTTGCCTTTCAAAGCAAGACACACTTCCTCTCATCTTTTTCTGTCCCAAACACAGACGGAAGAATGTGTGTTTTACGACAACAGATTAAATCCTCCATGCAGAGCATCGGGCCACAACATAGGCGAACGCTGACGTATGGGGAGTACAATAACAGAGCTGTGGCAAATAGCTATTCTTAGCAGTGGCAGTTCATTGCCAAACCCACCCGTACTATGGGAATATGCACAATTCATTTGCTGGATCAAATATGTTTAGCAGGAAATGTCACAGTGTTATGATCCTTGTTTTTTTTTCTTCCCTTGTCCAAATAGCAAGGATTTTTGTTCTTTCAATGAATCACGAACACCACAAAATGTTCTTACTGAATAAGTATGCAAAAATGTTCCACGTTTCATTCATCATTCATGTCATATCTGCTGTTGGCAAATCAAAACCAATCATGTTTGAATGGTTAAGCAACTCAAACCCTGTAGTCACAGGCCGGGACGGACCGTGGACTGAGAGCGGGACCTACAGTACAAACAGAGATGTTGCAGTACAAAATGAGACCTTTACATCAAAGTAGAATGCCGCTACATTTCTACCCCAGCCCAGAATGGACTAAGTAGTTAGAGTGGACACACCAAGCACCCGATCCCTTGGGGGGAGTCTGATTTGAGTGCCAAGCTCACGGCAGATGTATCTCAGTGGCTTAAAATCATCAGAGGAATGAAGGTTATGAAGGTCAGCGTGCATAGGTGGGGGCGGGGCTAGTAGTTTGTAGCTGAGCTGGTGTCAGCTCTACAGCATCTTTATTGTTACGAGTGATAAACCTCAGTGTTTTCATCTCATCCAAATAACGTCACACTGGTGTCAGATGTCAAGGCAAAGGTGCTCATCGCTGTCCTGGAACCACCCCCTCTGCCCTTCAGACTGATCTCAGGCTGACGTCAGAAATTGTTCAAAGTAAATCATGGCAGTTATGAACAGATTTTTCTTTGAATGGGAGAAGACAACAAGTGAAAAAGTGGAGCAGAAGATCATTAAGACAGAAAACAAAACCTCCTTAAGACTGATCCTTTAAAATGTTCTTACTGCCAGTGCACTAAATCCTGTTTGCCGCAGCCACATGAACAGTTTGACGTTAAGAGCAGTGAGGCAGATTAACGATTATGCAGAAACACTTTAAGACACTTCCTCTCCGGGCAATTGAGAGCAAACTGACCAACACATCAGATAACTTGTATTATTTGCACGTTATCTGATGAGAAATAAGAGGCCGGTCCAAATGAAAACTGCCAGAGCCGAGCTCGTCCATCCGTGTCTGTATTTGCATACGGCGTGATTGCCAAGTCTTGGCCCCTTTTTATGAATGTACCCTGCTATCATTGTGGGTTGTTGCTGGTCTCTATTTGTAAAATCACAAATCTCCAGGATAATAAGAGATTTCTTTCATGCATCACATCACAGGTCCTTGAGGGATGCCGTTGGCCTCTGGTCATTTCTTCCTGGAATGTTAAAAAAGGGCCCTTTAGCATCCAATGCTGCTTAAAATACTCAAATACTGACGTGTCCTGAATGTCTGACAGAACTAGCGTGCAGGCTAGCCTAGCCACCGGTGGAGGCAGAGGGGTAAACAGTAGACAGTTGAACTTTTCAGTGGAGCAGTATTTTTAAAAGTTAAGGGACCACTAATTCGATGCAGGTACAGAACACAACGAATTCTAAGTGAGAGTTTTTCTTGCCTACAAGTAAAACCTGGTGTCCTGTGATTTGAATGCCAAACTACAGTAGCACACTGCCGCCATGGTCGAAAAGAAAACTGGTCCAGTATCACGTGTTTATCGTGTTATATCAAGAAACCTTGTTTTAACGTGAAAATTTCATGTTATAATGTTGTTGTAATCGTAAGTTCTCTTTCCTGCTAAGACTGAGACATGCGAGAAGCTGTTATCCTGCTATAATGAGCTACATTTTATACTATAGCCATATCTATCTATAAATTATGATGTGAGTCTGAGCTATACTCTTTTTAATGGCATGGCAGGAATACGCTGGCGTTCTAAACGGCCGCTGATGTCACACTTCCTGATTCAATAGGACCTTGCATATGAAGGTAAATCAGAGAGTCTCCTACCAAGGAAATGACTGGTTTATAAATGTATTTTGTCAGGGACAGAGCCGTAAAATCCAAGGATTATGGTTACAACAATGTCAAATCGGTTCAGTAGTCAGTCAGATGAGTTTATTTCAGCTGAGGCTTCATTTGTTTTCTTTCGTGACTCAAATAACCAGCGAGTGTCTGGCTTGAGGATCTACACAGGCCTGCTCTGTTCTGTGCTGTATATATATATATATTTTATGCTGTCTCATCTTTCTTCCTCCTCGTTCATCCCCGCATCCATTTCTCAAGTTCTCTCGTTCTCTCTGAATATATTTCCACAGACTCCATTAATAAAGCTGTCAGGTGAGAATATAAAGCTTATTTTTTACCAGTAACACCATCCGTCGTGTAGAATTTGCGCTCCAAAAAACAAGGATAAGTCTGCCCTATGATTATTTAGTCTATATTATGAGAAATATTGACGTGAAACTCCATCACCTGGTTCAAATATGAGCTTCAGCCTCTGCCAATGCTTGTCTGAGAGGGAACCTTTGGATGCCAATTGAATGAGGAGCTCCTTGTGAGATGGTCTGATGACAGAATTAGATTGACTTGAAAGCTTGGAGAGGTTCATGTCTGGGTTCACGAGTGCCAAGACGTGATATTGCCAGACGTGCAATCACTGTATGGCTGTTGCATCGTGGTAAAATTCATGCTGTGCCCCGAGACGGGTTTGAACAACACTGCAATGGCACTTCTTCGCTTTCAAGCGTGATCCATCGGTGATCTCATCACTAATGATAACTGACTCAACTCCAAACACAAGCGGGGTGAGAGATTAAAGCACTATGAGGCACCTAGAGTGCAGCTACAGTAAACCAGGTCCATGATGTAATGTTTCTCAAAAGCAACAGGGCGAGGTCTAAACACATGAAAGTCCAGGGCCAATCTGAAACAGATTTGACCTGACAAGTGGGATTGCAGTCTGTTGTTTCAAGAGAAGACCTGTGTGTGTGTCAGAGAGAGAGAGAGAGAGAGAGAGAGAGGAGAGATAACGCTGGGGAGTTAGGTGACAGACGTACTTTTTTTTTTTAACCATCCATGAAATCCACAAACACCACGCAGCCAGAGGTGAGTTAAGAGACAGAGATGAGCCCGGAGGTGGAGCTGATGAACGCGCAGGACCAGCCAAGCAACATAAAAAGAGAAATCTGCGTAGCCATTGAAGTGAATTTCAACCAGTTGTTTCTAATTAGGTGCGGCTCCTGGGATCAGCCTAGAAGATACGTTCCTCCTGAACGTCTCAGCTTCTATAAACAACCCTCCTCTGGCTCTTGAGCTGACTGGGGCCTCAGACCTGGCTCCCGACGCTCACCTACACCCACACACAGACACACACACCCACACACCTACATGGCCTCACTGCAATAAAACTAACAATATTCATGTGTCTACTGATGACATACAGAAAAAAATCCATCTATCTCTAATTGCATTATTTATTGAAATGGGATTTTGCAATTATTTTTGGTCACATTTACATTTTTTAATGATCAACTATCGATTTGAACTGAGTCGTTGTTTTTTTTTTTACTACAGTTTATTTAAAAGAGGGAACCGAGAAAATACAGAAAATGAGGTAAAAAGAGACATCAAATGAGGTGCATGAGGTCAGCACCACCTTTAAGAAGCTGCCTTAGCAAACACACTTCCTGCAAGCTTCACACAGTCATGATACCTGGAGAAGTCATCGGATTTTAAAATGATCATTTACCAGGCCTGTAAGATTATTTAAAATAGATAAAGCCAGAAAAATTCGGAGAAGTTATGGAACTTTTCTTCTGAAATGCCATTTATTTTAGAATACGTTTAACCAAGAAAAATCGATTTGGTTTATACTGATTTGCCTTATTTCATTTTAATCTAACCATATAGATTATCATTAATTTTAATAAAATATTCTATGGCAAATTTTGACATGAATTTCCAGATTTATTTTTCATGTTTTAATGTGGAAATTTTGCTCAAATTCATTGTAACCTCATGGAAATGTCTCTCATAAATCACTGAAAAAACACATCTCCACTTTATCGGACAGTAAAGTGTTGAACTGAAAAAAGGGTTTTGCCTTTCAAATACTTGCAAATTAGAGCATTTTGTCCTCCATTAGCTCTTTATGACTCCAAATGCTAGCCACACATATTTAGCTTGTTGCTAATGGAGACTGGTGACTGTCAACGGCTCGACTGTCTAAATTGTGATGAAAGAAAAGCAGCATCCCTGCAAAACCCAAAACTGTGTTTGAGAATCCAGATCAGAGTCTTGCAGGCTTCACTTCACTACAAAGATGGAGGGCTCCAATCTGCATGGATGCCAGTGTAATGCTGGGCAGGGAGAAGGTGCAGTCAAAGTTCATGTTGTTTTTGATCCAAGGTGACCTTTGTGAGCACAGTGAATCACCAATGACCAGAGCTCACTGACAGAAAACAAGCTCTGGTTCTGAGTGAGCACAGAATAACAAACTCCAACCCCAACAAAAAAGATCAAAAGTTCATTTGATGACATGTAAGCTAGCATGTCCATTACGATAGCCCGCAGCTGGCATCGTAACATGACATGTCGTTATCACAATGCATCCTGGGAAGAGAAGATCCGAACTATAGAAATACTTGTTTATTTGATGCACTTTTCGTCAGGTAAATGATGCGCTCTCCAAACAACGCAATGACAGCTAGCAAACTCGCAGTAAAATGCTACGGCAGCAGACCTGGTTATTGTCGCTTTCGCTTATCTTACCATCACTTGCTCACATCTGAACCAGAAGGAGACAGCCTGGAGTTTGACATCACTAACTTACGCAACCTTTTAGGTTTTTTTAATTTACCCTTTTATTACTCCTTTCCTTCGCCATTGCCTTTTCTACCTTCTCATAAGGACGAATCACCAGCACAGCACCGCAGTTAGTGAGTTGACCTTTGCATTATCACCTAGAATTCTGCTCAGACTACAGTCATCTTCTGAAGTTACCTTTCCAAAGCCCACAGTTATGAATCTTAATACTCGATGCCTTTGAAGCAGGTATCACAATGCATACTTTAGTGAAATATCTTCATCCATTTCTACCACACTTTGATCACTGAGAAGGAGTGAAGTACAACACTACAAGAACTGAAATTGAATGAGTCAAGCAGAGGACAGGCAAAGTTTGCAATACTTTATGAATGACACCTCACAATATTATTTCACCATTATTTATGTTTTAGCTTTGTTATTCCAGATTGCTTCGCTTTATGAAGCTGAAGTTCTGAATAAAAAAGAAGTCAAACATGTACAGTATTGTGATTCGGTTAGAAATTGGCTTCCGTCCACTCCTGACACACCAGATAAATTGCATAACTCACACTGAGTCGTCGGTGGAGTCTTGATGCAGCAGCGGGGTAATCCTGATCCAGCGAGGGGGTGTCCTCACCCAGCCCTTCTGCTGCTTCACATCTACAACTGTGTGTGTGTGTATTTGTGTGTGTGTGTGTGTGTGTGTGTGTGTAAAGTGTCTCTCCTCCCAGTAGTCTGACGCACTCCTTAAGGCTATTTATAATCATAGTTTTTGTTTGCAGACTGGGTTGTTACCTCCACTCTTATCTGAGTAATTTGATAGAGAAGTGAGGTCAGTGGATAAGAAAAATTTCTAAAACAACAAATTGGCGTGTTCCAGTGGCTCAATGGCGAGGTAATTCAGGCGAGTGTAATCACTCTTTCGTTATCTGCCTTGATCTCAAACAGTTTGTTCACCCATCCACAATAGCTCAGGTTCAAATTTGGGGAAACTGGACACACCAGCTGCAGGCATCCAGTTTAGGATGATGTAATGTACAAGAGAACTTTTGTGCGTCATCTTCCTTTCAGTCTCAGTCTTTATACACCCGCATTATAGTGAGAAACACTACAGCGCATTCCCTGCTCTCAGCAGTACATTCACAAAATAATGGTTGGAGCTTTTTGGGAGTGGTTCACCCACAGATAAAGAGCAGGCATGGCCTTCTTACAGCTCCCTTCCACATTGATGCCTGAAAATACACCGAGCACATCCGTGACACAACACAACGCTCACTGCACACGCCTCTGTTATTAGAACACAAGAACAAATGGGCAGGAGTGTGTGTCTGCAGAGCACCAGCAGATTTGGGACAGAAAGGCAAAAACGCTACCAGACAATCCTTTCCAGCGGCTCGTTCTGGCAGAACTATGGTTAAGGTCTGGTTTGGTTTAGGAACTAATTTGGTTTGGTTTAAAGGGGAACTTCATAAACTGGACCTTATTTTCCTAACTTTTTTGTCTAAGTGGGCAATGGAAATAATCATTTTTCAAATCACTTGAGTATGGAGCGAGTGCAGAGCAGGTTATAAGGTAATCCAGTGGAATCCATATCTGGTAACCATCAAATTATGCTCAATAAAAGTACATTTGTTCACACTGTCAGTTTCAGATTGTAGGTACAACTGACCAACAACATAATGGAGAGGAGCAATTAACATCTGTTGAGTTGTTGCAGGAACGTCACCAATGGGGAAACCAAACACGACTAAGAGGTGGAGAGAGACAACAGAAATGTATCTGAAGTGTTAAATAAAAGTTAAAAACATAAAAGGTTTGGGAGTCCACATTTCTTTGGCAACAAAAAATTGTCCAGCAACACTGCACGTAGTTACATGTTGAAGTAATGCTACAAAGGGCTGCTAGCACTCCTATCAACACACTGCATATTGCCTACCATCGGATCTGCAGTTACTAGTTTGACCAGAAGGAGAAAAAATCCTTTGTAAAATACTGTTCTGAGAGTGGACGGACCTGCTACATAAATTCATTTCTCCTTTACATTATGTTAAACAAGGCTGCATGGTGGTGCAGTGGTCAGCACTGTGGCCTCACAGCAAGAAGGTTCTGGGTTCAAGTCCCGGCTCCAGCACGGGATCTTTCTGTGTGGAGTCTGCATGTTCTCCCTGTTCCTGCGTGGGTTCTCTCTGGTACAAAGGCAACCAAAGGGGACTTGGCTGATTGATACTCAAAATTGACCGTAGGTATGAATGTGAATGGTAGTCTGTCTATATGTGATGGACCGGTGACTTGACCAGAGTGAACCCTGCCTCTTGCCTGGAAGCCGCTGGCATAGGCTCCAGCTCCCTGGGATCCTTAACAGGAATAAGCAGAAGAAAATGGAGGGATGGGTGGACTATGTTGAACAACAGTTAGAATATCAATATTAGCCTGGGGGCTAATATTAGCGTGCTTAATTTGACAATGGAAGGCTGTAACATTGGATGACATCATGTTGTGCTGTGGTGCTGCGGGTAGCTCTGCCCTTGCTCCATACATATACAGTAAAACTGGTTAATTCCATCACTCTCTGATTTTGTGAAGTAAAACTTGCAGTAAGTTACTGACAACTAGTTATTTAACTAACTACACACACACGCGCGCGCGCGCACACACACATTACAATTCCACACCTCTCATCACACTGGATGAGTATGGCAGCTCCGATAGTTTTGTATGTCTTTGAAGCCATCAGTGCACAAATTAATCTTATCAGTTGCCCAGCTCATTTGTTTGAAACACAACCGGGGATGATCCCATCTGCTGGTAACAGATTAGGCTTTTTGAAAAGGCCGATTCTGCTTAGCCTGTTTAAATCCTTCTGCTGGAGATAAAACTGTCGGTGCTGAAAAGAACAATTAAATGGAAGAGGGAAGGAGTATCAGCAAATCTAACCAAGAGGGTTTGCGTGACGGTTCTCGTTTGTGTCTCAGGGAGAGCGGTGGGATCCCTCATCGGGAAATAGAGGTACCGTTGAGGGAGAGAAAAGAGAATTAATTAATAATAATTAATTTTTCTGAGGAAATGCATATAATATGGAGATCTTGTACATGCTGTTACATCCCTCAAAAGTTCAGGTGATGAGGAGGACACAAGGGATATCTGTACGCATTAATTGATGTCATCCAAGTTTTTTAATGCAGGTTTGGTAAGAGGAATTCTCATGCGCGTCATCAGAGTGGCTTTGCGTCAAAGTGTATAACACTAAGGTGTTGCTAATCGCCCACATTACCCCCAGCAGTTTCCCACCGGCAAACCTCCTCGTTTGCTCTTTCAACATTTCTCTCTGCTTGGCACATCCCAGCTGCAAGGCCTCCACTCTAAACCTGCATTCAGGCCTCTGCGCATGAACACATGGCGTCTTCGACCTGCTAGTAGAGGCTGATCGTTCCTTTTGTCACTGGGAGGAGTTCCCTCTCAGTTGGTTTTTTTTTTTTTCTTAGTGTTCATGTGAACATCCTGAACACGACCACTGCACTGAACACCCTCCAGTCTTCTCAAAATAGCACCAGAGAGTAGCATCTTGGGCTCGTATACAATCTTCGGTGGCTGTAGTAAAAGCAGCATGGTGGACAGGGCAGTCTGTTTTTTAAACTCAGCGTCTGAACACAGATGCGTTCAGTTAGTGGGTGAGAAGATGTAAATGTGTGGAAGCTAGCAGAGGAGGCAAAAAGCTTTTATTCTGATGTTTATATTGTTGATCGCTGCGCTCCGACCACTCACCACATCACTGGAGGCACCAGAGGCCATCTACATAATAACAACAATCATCGGGGATTTGTGTTGTTATCAATACCGACTGGAGACAAGCCACTACATACTTGTCTTCAGCAGGAAAAAAACACTTGAAAGCGTTTTTGTTTTTTTTTTCCCACTGGGAATTGGGCCTTTAAGACCCCTTAGGAGGGGCCATGCTCACGGCCCCCCCTTCCTGTCACGCAGCGCAGACATGTCCAGTGATAATCACCTAACCACATTCCCACTTAGGCTTCCTGGCCAACTCAACTGTTTGATGCACATCCACGTAGGTGGTTTCTTTTCATGCAGGGGGGTCCGTTCTCCAGTAAAACCCCAATCTCCAAGTCTAGCTGGCTACGTCCAGGGTGGGGGATTCTCCACATCCCAGTGCAGGCAAAGTTCCCCTAAGTTACACCAAGAATTCCCTCTAATAAACAAAGAACGTTCCTCTCAGTGTTCTGAACTTGTTGATTTGGGGACATTTTGTTTTCCCTTGAGCATCTGGCAAATTGTCTTGCGATGGTCCAAGGACTAGTTCCTATCCTAGGGGTAGTATTTTTTCCAAGATAGGCATTCAAACATAAATCACAATTTTATGATAAAATGCTAATGTGTTTCATTTGAGGGTTGAAACACACCACTTACGGGTGGTTGGAGGATGTGTTGGAACTAAGGCTTGATATTTTTCTCACTCCATGTTGTTACCTAAGTCACTCTTACTGAGACATCATCTGGCTGGCTGACATCAGCAGTTACAGAACTTTACAGGACTTGTCTGCCTCTGTCACATTTTTGTAGCCCACTTGCTATTACGTACGTTTCTGAAAAGTACCAATACGTGCTTCCTCTTCCCATTTTTGTGCTCGTGACCACTCATCGCTCTAGTTTGGACATGCTCATTCATATAAATAAAATGCAACGTGATATTTTACAATTCTGAGAACCCCAACCAGACGATATCATGGTGAGAATATAATTGACATTTACATTTTCTGGAAATGTAAAATCCCTGCAATGATGTGATTTAAGGGAAAATGTGTGTCTGTTTATTCCATGAAAATGTTCAATAACATATCAGTGCCATTGGTTGGCCAAATGTAGTGGAAATGCTGTAAAATCACTTAGAAAATCAGTCATCAAAAATGCAAAGACAAGTATTCAGAGGGAAAAGAGGATGGTGGTTGTATTGTTGCCAGTCTGACAACTTCCTCTAGACGAGGTGTAACAGAAATGGCTGCCACATGTCAGAAAGTTTCAAGTATTTCCACCATACCATGTCTGACTTTCGTCAGGTGTAGCATTGCAGCAAGCTCAGTCAGCCAGGTCTTAAAATGAGGTACAGTATCTGACTCCCTCAACATTAAAATGATGATTATGCTCCATATATAATGGTGTGGGGCCCCGAGGCATCGTGAAAGGAGAGAAAACCCAGGCGTCAGATAAGGGCCCTTACCTTTGCTGGCCAGTAATATTCGAAATATTTTCTTTTGGTCTCTAAAGAATCAGATGAATGGAATAACTACTGAACTCATTTGAAAAGGACTTCTTAAAAGAAACAGGTTTTGCAAACATATAAGGGACACAATTTAGGACATTTACACAACCTACAGTACCATAGAGAGAAGAGAGAGCCGCCTTTCCCAGCAGCTCTCCTTACGTTTTGCACTTTAACTTACAAGAAAATCATCTTAAAAAGTAATTTTATTGTTAATTTATGTTGTTTTTTTAAATTCCCACTAGCCCTAATGTACAGCTACTCTTCCTGGGGTTCTCACTTTATTGTGACTTATGTAGTGTACACGTGTAGGAAAACCCAAATAATTATTGAGTCAAAACAGAGAATTAAAGAGGAATAAAAGGTGCTTTAAATATCATAATTCACATACCCACTATGAAGCAAGAAACAGAAATGTACCCCCCTTTGACCCTGACAACATGAACACCCAATGTTCCAGCAAGACATTTAGCTGCACCTACAGACAAGAATGAGTGACTGAGTGGGGAGGTCTCCAATTTAACCAAGCTAAGACAAGCTAACTGCTAGCTAGCAAACACCAACCGTTGGCTTGCACATGCTAAACACTGTCTAGGACAAGCAAACCAAGGGCTATGCACCCACTCCTGTCCAGAAACCTCCTGAAAAAACAAAAACATTGAAGTAAATGTGGAGGGCAAATGCTGCAGACTTCACCTGTAATAAGATGATGAATGTAGTTTTTCCCCTCCTGTATCTCTTCTTTATTTTTATTCCAGAGGTCAGAAAGAGCCAGCTACGTAGATTTGTTGGTGGAGTATTGGTTTTACTCTCTCTCTCTCTCTCTCTCACACACACACACACACACACACACATACTGTACACACACACTAATAAATCACTTACTTCTACCCAAGAAAATTATAACGAAAAGAGGGACTTTTAAAATGTAACAATACATTTCCAAATGTTTAAATGTGTCAAACTCAGAACAGTGATTGGCGCAATATTCTGTGCAAGGACCAGTGAAAGAAGTGCGGTCCGTTGTGTAGAAGGCTGTAACATCAGTAACTCCCAGTAAAGTTGCCCCATACATTGTGTCAGTTTCCCACTACAGATTCAGCTCCATCTAACTCCTTGACTATATCTTATTTGTTTCATGATTAAGAGGATTTGGCAGCTGTAACAATACCATGCCTCAGTGGGATTAATGAAGAACTCCATTTATCCTCCATTTGTTTTTATTAACTTGTTTTGGATAAATATATACAAACAGAAAGCTAACTTAAAATTTCCCTCTTAAAGATACTAGTTTGACAGACAGATCGGCTCCTGGGAAAAGTGGCATTGCAGCAGGGTGGAAGGCATTAAGAGCTTTCAGCGACGCCCTGAGGCAGGCTCATATGATACTCTGTAAGAGAAAGGGTAATATTTTACAGTCAGCTCGGTATTTACCAGAAGCTTGTATCCTTCACCTCAGATCAAGAGCAAAGTATCAAAACATTCTGAGGATGAGCAATGAACCTGCCTCTCAGCTCTCTTCCGTGGATAAGGCTCCCTTACTTATCAGTGAGGGGTTCAGTCATTGGTCATGTGGAGTACAAAGAGGCAGAAAGTGTAGTGGGAGGCGGGTAAAACCTGGATGTTGACCATGACCCAAAACGTGACACCATAGACCTCTTCGCTTATGAGACACAGCTGTGACGTAATCCATGATACATCGTGGTAAAATGCAGAAAATCTTCTTTTTTTCAAACCTGAGAGGGAGACGTCAGACTGTTTGATTGATGGATTTGTTACAGAGTGTACTTAACAATCTTCTAAATTTAGATGTGATTTCGTTTCCCCGTTCGGAGCATGGGTTTCTGGCCTGCGACCCAGGCATTACCTCAGCCATGCAGAGCTTGAGTGTGTGTGTGTGTGTGTGTGTGTGTGTGCTGGGCAAAGAGGCCGCTGTCATCCACTCATAATAGCAACTATCGGCATGTTGAACTCCGCACAGCCTCACTTAATATCATGGCAAAACAAGCCCAATTGTTCACCTCCAGATATATTAGTCCCACTGCTGCAAAGTGAAAACATGCTCATGCTGGTGCAAGTCTGTTCACGCAGGGAGGTAAGGAGGGCCGGAGGAGCCAGGTGGTCTGGGTTTACTCCCATTCTCTCTCTCTCACTTTTGTTCCTTTATTTGCATTTTGGGGAATGATCCTGATTCCGTGAATAGAGTGTGGTCCACATTATGAGCAGAATGTTCATTTTACTTCAGGAACTTAAGAGTGACATCACGCTGTTGACCGCAGGAAGTGTGTAAAAGTAAAAACACACACTGTTGATGTCTCCCCTGCTCACCGTAGCAGCTCATCCTTGTCTGTTATTTCTACAAGAGAAGTCCTTTTCCACAGAACCCACCATGTTGAATCTACAGTCGCGCACAGCAGACCAGCAAAACAAGACGACGCGCTTAACGATGCTCTCCTCACGTTTTGTTGTAGAAACCTATTATTATTCACCCTCTGTAAACAGGCTAGTGGTGGTGTGCTCCGTATTTCACAGCCACATGCTCTGAAGCTCCATGGTCACATTGTTTATAGCTGATCACGCTAAAACTGGCTGTCATGGTGAACACAACAACGGACAACGGATAAAAGAACAGCGGGGTCATTGCACTTATTAACAACAGATGATGCCACCCTGGTTAAACTCTTGTGAAGGAACTTTTCAGGAGCCCAGACATTGAACTGTTAGCCGTGGGACTACATCCATACCGCATACCCACTGAGCTGTTGTTGTTTACGTCCTCCTTCTGTTTTACCGGTAACCATGTGTGATGTCATCCCCTCTGTTGCCACGATACTCCAGAGTCCGCATCCCAGCATTTGGTTCGTGATGTCCAGACAGTTATTTCCTCTTCCCTGTATCTGGTTGAAGACGTAATTTCAATTTACTGACAGACGTATGTCCTCCTTTGGAACGGTAGGTGATTCTATGCTCCTTTACAGCTGGTTGCAATCAGACTTTCTTACGGTTCACATACCAAACATGTTAGCAAGCAGCGTCCCTGTCAAAAAGCTATTTAAATTCAAAGCCTATTAAACAAAACTGAATTCCTGGTCTGTACAGAAAAGTGTTCTCACCCTAACACCCGCCGCGATGATGTACCGTGTGCTGCGCTGCTTCCACGTTAAAATGGCACCAGAACTCCGAGGTTGATTTGGCGCTGAACTCAGTCTAAGCACACAGGAATCAAATTCTTAGGAAATGAAATGTTATATTTTAGCATTTGCATCCTTTAGCTCACTGATGTGTTGTCGTGGCTTTCAGCTGTAGTTTGTTTCAGTCTCATCAACCTTGTATCCAGGCGTACTAGACAGCTGTTTAAGGTTAAAGTGATACTTCTTCCAAAAAGTATATTTTGTTTTTCCAATACTCACAAACAGGTGCCTGGAGCTCACAGACACGTAAACCCTCCTGCTTTGCGACTCCAGAATGCAGTTAGAGCCAGCCATGTATGTGTTTAGCTTGAAGCTCATCACGGCTAACTGCTAACAACAGCAAAACCGTCTAAAAATGTCCTTTTAAAAACTCTGAAAACGCATGACCCAATATAATCCATGTCCTCTTCACATAGCTGAGCACTTTAACTTGAGTGACACAAACATAACACTTCCGGTTCTGTGCCACCCTTAACGAGCACTAACCCTCAAGAGTCATACAGTATTTAGTTTATTTTTAGCTTAACTCAGAGTGCCTCTGGATTACCGAGCACATGGCTGGATAAAGAAGACGTGGATTATACCGGATGATGTGCTCGAGAGATTGTAAATGGACATTTTTGGGCAGTTTTACTGTTAATAGCAGTCATTAGCTTCAAGCTAAATATTCATGAGTGGTTCTCTCAGCATTGTGAAGTCATAAATTAAAAGGGGGAACAAAATGTCTTGGTAAGATCAAGACACACATACTTGTAAGGCAAAATACACTATTTGGTTGAAGTATTGCTTTAAAAAGGTCCTGACGAACCCGGAATGTTACCTCGACAGCACTACAAAGCACATTGAAAAACTTGCAATTAGATAACTCTTTAGAGCGGTAGGAGCTAAAGAAACAGTTGAGCAAACACAGATTAAAGAGGGAGAGAATAAATGAGGAAACATCGGTTTCTTTGTGTCTCCTCCTGCATGTTGAAATAAAAGCTTGTATTCTCTCTGTTTAGCAAGTGTTACATTTGCACGTTATTGCATTGCCCCCGTGTCACTGAACACTTGATTCTTTTTTTTTTTTTTTTTGCCCTTGTTGGACTTTGTTGTAGGATTTGTAACCACATTTCCAGAACTCAGCTATGAGTCTGGTGAGCACAAATGTTATCATAACTCATAGATACGGTGGCCAAAACTATGTAAATAAGACCTATGTTAATAAATCAGACTTATTCTTTCACTATGTGGATTTGGAGCCCCTGATATTCTCTATGCAATGACTGAACCAGGCTGCCTCCCGCAAACTCAACCCGAACCCACAGGCTAACTAAACCCAGATGCCCCAATCTCTAAGCAGTGTCTTTTAATATCTTTAGCAGGCATTGTATCCAAGAGCCTAATGACACTAGCACCCGAAGCAAGGAGGTTCCTAAGAGACCCAACATGTTCCATATCAAAACACGAAGCCTCTAAACAGCATTATCAGTTGTTTTCTGTCCTCATCTCTTTTTTCAGTTGAAACCATAAATTCCAAATGTCTCTTTCATCCGTAATTTCCTGGATTTTCTCTTCAGATTCCATTTGACCTCCATAATGTAATGTGATGAGGGTGCATAGTAAGTAGCCTTTATTGTTGCATAAAATGTTCATACATTAAAGAAAAGCTTCCATCCCCTCTGGACTTTTATGTTACCTAATAATGAAAAGCAGATTTCCACGTTATAGACAGGCATGAAATTAACTTTGTGGATGTGGTAATCAATGTTTGTTCACATCAATTAAATTCAACATCTTGTTCCGTTAAACATTGCTGTCATTGCTTTTTTATGGTTCATTTCTTATTGCGTTTACTGCATTTCACACTTTAAATAGCGTGAAAGCAGTAAATGCTAACACATAGAGCTATGTTGGTTTATGTCGAGAAAATGGCTGCACATTTCATGCTTTCTGATTTCAAGAGACTCCTGGAGGAATTTCTGACAGTTTATTCTCAGAACAATCGCACAGTTCACACGTTCCACAAATGATATGAATATTTCATGACATAACTTGCATAATAAGTGTTCACATTAGATTTCGTCACACTTCATGACGAGAGTCGCACATGGACCAGAGGAGGCGTAGCGTGACACTAACATCAGGCTTGACTTTCCAAATAAGCTGCGTCTATTTCCCATGAAACAGGATTTTGGTGTTTGAACTGTGAGAGGGTTCATGTTGGCTTATCTTAAAGCAACACAGGTGGCCAAAAGTTTACTTATTTAACTGTCCCTGATAATATGACAAAGTCCAAAATAATGATCAAATTACCAATAAATCAAAGAAAATGAGATGAGAAAGAAAATAAGAGATGGTGCATGTAATTTCTTCTGTTCCATTTACTTGACCTTCTGTTTGAATGAAAGAAGAATACAAATTACCAGACAAAATGACATTCAGAGCCCATTTTCCATCTAAATATCTGTAATAGCTAACTTTAATTCAGGGATTCTAGAAATTGCTTATCTTGAGATTGATTATTGCCTTCAAAGTGCAGACTTCAAACGGGGAAAAAATAGGATTTCGTCCAATCGGCTTTCACCTGCGTGTGCGAACAGAAACTGGCGGCGTCTTTAAAACATCAAATGAGTTTGATGCATATTCTTTTGCAGCCAACAAAAACATTACACTGTTGCTTTTAAATCTAGGAGGACATCTTGGGACAGCCAGCCAGGGTGCAGACGTTGCAGGGGGAATTAATTTATGATACTTTTCTCATCTGACTTGCATTTTTAGGCCCCTGATGTCTGAGCCAACAGGTGAACTTTTTATTTTACTATCCCTAAACCTTTGAAATAGAACAGTTGAATATATGGTCAATCCAAGACTTTGATTCTTTCTATGTACCAACTCTGGTCCGAGTGTCCAGGAAGGGCAATCCATCCATCTAGGTCATTTACAGTACATTGAAAAGTTTTTAACTTGCATTTTAAAAAGTCATCACAACTGAAAAAAGACAGACGTTGGAATTGAAATTAAGTTACACTAAGATCAGCGCTTTGCAGTGAGAGTGGATGATGCAAAGTTGCATGATGTTTTGATTGTAAACATTCTAAAACTGAGATATGAGCATCAAGCAAGGCACACAGAGCGCAGTGTCAGGTTAGCTGTGTCGTAACTCCATATGAAAGGTGTCTGAACACAGCCTAAAACTGGAGATAGAAGTCAGCCAACCTGAGTCCCCGGGTGTGGGTGTTGTCCTTTCTGTGATGACACAAGACATCTGTCATGGGCTCGGAGTGCATTAGCCACATATCCTCCACCTTTAGGACAAGCGTGCAGCATCCAGTAGGTTTTTCAGTGAGTGCAGAGGATGAGGGAAATGATCCATCACTCCGAGTAAACTCTAAACAGCCTAATGACACATGGCAATATAAAATGGAAAATTCAAATAAACACCAGCCGGCCTGTTTGGAGGCACTCCTGGTACAATTGCCCAAACACGGGGCATTTGAGTAATCATTACTAGTCATAACTCAGCACACTGGAGATGTTAAATAAACAGTGTACTTCTGTAAAGCATATACAGCAAGGCCCAAATTTACTTTACTCGTATCACAGGAATCTGTGAGGTAAAGGACACTCACCAGCCATGCCAGACATCATATCTTTTAATTTCATGTCATGCAGACCCTTTCTCTTCGCCTCAAAAGCTTATTACTGTATCCTTGGTGGCCTCGGGGCTGATTTGTGATTGTTGCATGACATAACATGAAACCCAAACAGTTTTGAAACCTTCAAAACTCTATAGTCTGATTTATCTCCACCTCAAGGATCTCTACAGGGCGTATTCTACTACCGTTTTGCAACCGGCTTGTTTTGCAATTTATTCTGTGTTTTAGATAGTTAGCCTTCTCCTTAAAGTTATTTACAGTCTTGCCCTAAAGCAGTGTTTCTCAATCTGAAGGATGAAGCCAAATGATTGTGGAAAAAAAACAACAACGTAAAGGACAGAGCTGGAGGGTATCCGTATTAAAAAAGTGGGCATAGAGAGAAAAGAGATATTTTGAAGCCACAAACTATAACTTGGTTATGGTGTGTAGCTTCAGTTTAGTTATTTTAAAGCCACGACATATAACTTGTACCCTCAAGATTTGACCAAGTTACATCATTTGTCCTCAAAATAACAAGAATGAGGGATCTGGTCAAATCCAGAGGCCGTAAATTAATTAAAATGAGGGAACAAGTCACATCTTGGAGCCTCAAAATAATAAAGGGCGTCAGGGCTTCGTACTACTAGTGGTGGTAACATTGAAATAATTTGTGTGCTGGGCAAAGACTTGAACACCAACCTGATTACTCTGTGGGGTCATGGCAAGCAGACAGGCAGGATACGTCTGATCAGAGGGGAGATAAGGAAGTAGCGCTGGCTCCTCCTTCTCTTCTTGCTCCTCCCTCATCACCATCACTGACGTGTCCTTGCTTAAGGGCCTCAACCCTCACTGCTCCAGTGGTGATCAGACTGAATATGTTGGATGAAGGTGTGTTATGTCACTGAGGTCCCTGATTTTTTTTTTTAAAGAATTTAAAATAAGATAAATGTGGCTATTCCAGATTTTCCATCTGTTGAGGTTGAGTGATGATGCAGACATACCTATCCACCTTAGTAACAACAGGACAAGCGACAGCTGGGCCGGCGACTTCCAGTTAGCTCTCTAGCCCGCTATCTTGAACCTGAATGAACGATTTAATCCTGTGTCTCTTTTAGATTTTGCAAACATTATGTGACCGAACTGATCCAATTCTGACAGTGAAATGACAAATTTCACCAGGTTTGTGTGTCTTACTGTCAGTAAGAACAGTAAAAGCCAGCTACAGCGGCGCTCGGGACTTAACCGTGTGGCGACAATGGTCTGACAGAGACGGAGTATAGAGTGAGCACCACACTATACTCTATAGCTTTGAGGGGAAAAAGGTAGAACATTATATGCGCTTGTTATAGTCACAGAAATATCAATAAACCTTAAACCAGTCAGCAACAATGTGGAGTCTGACCTCATAGATCTGATTAGAGTCAAATTGAGCTTCATTACACAGCTATTAAGAATGAGTTGTCCAAATGCGTGGGCCTGTGGTGGGGTTCACACTGCTGCCAGAAGCCCAGGTAAGGTGTCACTGCAGGGCTAAAGCCCAGTGGGCCCTCAGTTAAAGCCAAAATTGAGGCTAATACATTACCGCTTCACGAGGATAATTTTATGCAATTTAAAAATGGAACATAATAAATAACGTTTAAAAAAAATTACACAGTGGTTTTTGGGAACTACATCATGATGGAGGACAGTAGTGTTCACTTTTTCTCCTAATATGAGCCATGTGCCGGACTATCATTTACAGTGGTTTTCATGCGGTACATGCACAGACTATTAATGCTCAGTAATAAGTGTGAAGAAAGCCTTACATTTATGTCATCCTGCTGCTCCCCTGATAGCCATTACTAACCAATATCCTGTTTCAGAGAGAGCGAGCCTCTCGTTTGTTGCCTTTGGCCTCTCACCAAATTGCAAAAATATGAAAATTACCCATCAAGTCATAGCCTCCAGCTCTTTAAAAGCCATCAGCGTTCCTTTGACGAACCTCTGAACAGCCTGGGGGCCAGGCCTGACTGGCAGAACATTGCCCACCACCGACCACAAAACCTCTCACATCCCTCACCCTCCAACAGAACACGATGTCCAGGGTTGGTTTTGAGCCATTCGTAATTCAACAACCACAAGGCCTGGCGATTATAGTTATGCAGAAAGCCCAGATAAACAGCGCTGGCTTCCTCTCAGCTTGTTATCAGCTTTCTCATACATTCACTGGCCTGCGCTCAATGTGTCACATCCCTCTGGAGTGCTGGACCCAGAAATAACTTGACATGTTGTCTCAGGGTGTGCTCTCTTCTGTGCAATTTTTTTTTTTTTTTTTTTACTATTGGAGGATGTGACACTAGAGGCCTTAACCACACATTCCTACGAATGTAGTAGCCTCTGATGTGTAAACTCAGACAGTCATGCGAGGACCACTTACACTTTCAAGTGAGGTATATTAATACATTGTCACCGAAATTCAATGAGGCTTTCAAGAGAAGCCTCACACCTGACAAATACAAGCAATTGCTACCAGAGATACTGGCAAAAATATGAGTAATTATTTCTCTGATCTAACTGAGGTAAGACCAACCGAACCCTGACTACATCCAGTATGATTAATGCGACTGTTCTTGACATGAAGAGAACAAATGAATCAAGCTCCATCCAAACCGAGAAAGAACAGCATCATTCAGAAGCATTTGGGATTAATGGCATTCCCGAGAGGCTGAGGTATTCACCAAATTCCTCAAACACATTCATGCACAAATAGCATCAGGTGTCAGGTGCTGCTCCCAGCCCCGCCAGTGTCAGGATAAGATTATTAGGAACGTCAGGCTTGGAGCTCTGAGGGGTTTAAGGGGCAAGTGCCAACACACCAGAAACCAGGCTGTTACTGAAACAGATGCTTGCTTTTATGAATTGTGGCACATCCTCAGTACCAGACTCTGCGTCACATTTCTTGGTTAGTCAGCTCTGCCAGGAATTAGTTGGACCCCGGCACATAAAAGTTCTCCTGCTACAGAAGTCGTGACAATGGGAAATGTCTGTAAGCATCTAAATTGCAGATGTAAAGCACCGAGAGGAACAGGATGCAAAATGAATCACATTTTCTTGGTTCACTTGTGGTCTCTGCGTGGTTTTGGTGTTTTAAAGTAATCGATAGCGGCTCAATGAAATCGTTCCCTTTGAAATCAGATAGCCTCATCTGGCTCTGTGTCTTTAGCAATCATAACCCAGGGGACTAGTTTCGTTTGGCATCTCATCGTCACGTGTGAGGTCGCTATCAGGCACACAGGCATGAAACGCGTGTTTATCTCACAGCACTGTGTGAGAGGTTTTGCAAGGTCGTGTGTGTGTGTGTGTGTGTGTGTGTGTGTGTGTGTGTGTGTGTGTGTGTGTGTCAGAAGGAGCTGTCAGTGTGTTATACTGCAGCCCCCTCCTGTGGTATATGACAGCTCTTTTAGTGTGGCTTGCACATGCTCCTGCAAACCACAAGTTTATGTACAGCACTCATGGGAGAGAGAGAGAGAGCGTGTGTGTGTGTGTGTATGTGTGTGTGTGTGTGTGTGCGCGCGCGTGCACATGCCTGCATGAGATGCTTCTCAGCTTGGAAACATGTTCCATATGTCTACGTGGCTCAAGAGTGCAACCTGGCTGTGATAAATGTAGTACATAGCGACATACTGACATACATGTACTAAATATGACAGCAGCAGCTCAGCCAGATTATCTGAATCAAACAGATGAGCACACCTGACGGGTCAATACAACCATGATTCACACCTCAGGAAAACTGTACCAACAGCTATAGTATAGCCTAGAACCCCAGCAACACTGGTAGGCAAGGATACAATTTTATTGTTTGACCAGCATGATTCAGCTTGTGGTCATGATGACTCACATAAAGGCCACAAGCTCGAGCATCATGGTTTAACAATAAAGTTGTTCCATATAGTCTAGGTATGAGTTTTGACCTCAAAAACTTCAGTTTCTCCAGTAATCAAAACCACATTTGCACTCCAGCCATGGTGACATGTCATATCAGGGTCTTTAAATCGATACTTCATCCAACAAGTGTGTTTTGCCTTTCAAGTACTCACACTTAAGTGTTTTAAGGTCATGAGGACAGTTTTTTTTTCTCCTCCAATACTTCTTTGAGACGCCAGAATGCAGAAAGAACCAATGCAGCTAATGACACGAACAGCTAACAATTACAAAGCTGTCCAAAAAAACCCCCAAAAAAACTAATTACAAACTGTCAGGCGTATCAAGTGGTATAATCCATGTCTTCTTCATCCAGCTGTACACTCATTAATCCACTTTAACTAAAGCTAATCATAAGCAAACTGTACCTCTGTTTCAGCACGAATGCGAGCAAGCACAGTTGGGCACAAGCAAATTAACTAAACGAATGCGCTTGGAAGGGTTATAGTTTGTTTTTAGTTTACTGTAAATGGTTTGTAGATTATTGAGCACGAAGATGTGGATTACTCAGGACAATGCACTTGAGGGTTTGTAAACAGCCATTTTTGAACAGTTTGACCTGGCAGTTATTAGCCATTAACTTCAAGCTAAATATATGTTTCTACTTCTGCATTCTGGAGCCACAAATGCAGGGAAAACATATTTGTGAGCTCAAGACACCGTTTTGGTTGAATATATGAAAGGCAAAACATGCCTTTTGTGGAAAGTAGCAATTTAAACAAACTAATTACATATTGTTACAGCCCCTCTAGTGAGATAATATGTTCAATACCAGGGCCTTAATTAAACAGCTGGAACAGAGCCATAATTAAATTTATTAAGTACACCTGTGTTTACCCTGCCATATTTGTCAAAATGGCTGCAGTGACTTCTGCCTCAGCTGTAATACAGCACTAATTAGCAAATGTTAACATTTTTGGGCCTGGGATTCATATCCCATCTTGGACTCACGCACGGCAATATCATTTTCATGACAGAATAAATCAATCAATAGATTGTAAGACAAGTCAACTATGCTGTGTCAAAATATCTGAGTCACTGAAAATATAAACTAAACAGAAAAAAAAGGAATTATCTATTTATTCACTGCATTCGTGTCCAAGCTACTACTGAGATGAAGCAATATGGTGCAACAGAGTGAATTAGCTTGGTCTCTCTCTGACTCTTAAGCGCACACACACACATTTCATGATGGGCAAAACCACCAAAGTAAGACTTGGGTTTTCACGGAATGTAATGTTCCTTTGTCCACTTTAGGACAGCTGTAAATTTGTGACAGTAGAAGTATAAAATTCTCTCTTTAGCTCTGTTTTGGACTTCAGAGACAAATATCTCACACTTTAGCTAAATACAGCTTTAGCAGCTAGCCACTAGCTTCACAATTTACACTGACGGGTCTGCCGAAGACAGGGAAACCAATAATTGAACGCTGTAAGAACAGAACAAACCACAGAGGCCCTGGCCTGCCTCTTGGGAACTAGGCCATAATTAATATTATTAATTCAGACACACCTGTGTTCACCCTGCATTGACCGATTGAAATGGCCGCTGTGAAAAAGACCCTATCATTTGATCCATTTGGATACAGACAAATAACTAGAAGCTTTAGCTAAAGCTCCTAATTAAGGTCAAATTTGTCTGGTTAAATAAGACGGACATGCCTTTATTTTTTTGTGATTATTCTGGAACTGTGAAAACATGCCAACCTGAATAAGAAACTATATAAAGAGAGGGGAAATAAAGCTTTCTCGCCAGGTGTGTCTGAGACATCCTGGATATGGATTACGAGTAATTCATTCAGACAGATTTAGACTTTGTGTCTAAAGTTAGTCCCGCAGGAATGTCTACAAGATGCCAGATTGTTGATGTTGCATGATTAAGGAACATCGATGGAGATAAATGTGAGACTCCCATTTATATACATATTTGCTCTTGTATCTCAGTCAGATTGGATCAACCCAGATATGTTGTCTTTACATATAGACACTATAGTGAAGGCCTAAAACGAACTCTAGGCAATATAAGCTCCATTCCAAAGAAAGATTCTGTTTAGCTTTATTTTAAAGGAGTGATAAGGTGTCGATGGACTGTGTCAGACAAATATCAACCCTGTATGTTCTCCCGAACTCAGTCTGTCAGCTCTCTCACACTGGTGCTCTTCCACATCTGAAAGCAATAAAAAAAAAGGAACAGAACACAAACTACAAACATTAGAGGAAAAGTTCAAAAACACTTTATGTTGTTGGCCCACTGGTTTACAAGCCTACTGGTTTACTAGAGCAAATCTGTAGTTGAAGCACAGTGAACTTGTCAGCAGAACTATCAGTTTAGGGTCACTTCAGGGGTATGTACTCTTTGGATTTTTCATATTTTAAGGCTGTATTCAAGTTTTGAGTTGGAGCTCACAAAGACTGATGACAAGATGCCTGCGCAGACCTAAACCATGCAGTTGTGTTCTCCTGTGCGCAGATAATTATGTTAAACATCTTGGATTTGCAAAGACCACCACATTAAAAAAAAGTCATATCTGCTCTTAAATTGATCAATAATGCATTAAAATGCAACCATAATAGTGTGAGTCTCAACCTTTCAGGAACATGGAATTATCTAAGAATATACCCCCCTCTGCTGGTGACTGGTTGGAATTACAATAAATCATATTTCAGATCCTTATGGAACATCAAGTTTCGGGTGCAGAGGCACAAACAAAATGTCAGTTGTCGATGTCAGTTAAAAGTTTATTGATAAATAGCCCTGCCTCCTATTCTTTTTCAGTTTTTCCACACTCCCCATTGATTCATGAAACAGGGCAATGATTAATGTAATAAATCGCTCCTGTGATTACCCTGCAAAGGTAAAATAACATCTGTGAAAAGAACAAAATATTTTGTTACAAATTTATCAAAATTGAATCAAATAAATACCCTTACTGAAAAAATCTAGCTAAAAGTGTTTTTCTTTGCCTCTCAGGTAGTCACATATAGGTGTCCAAGGTGTTTTTATGCAGAAAGAGCCAGCCACGTATATTTAGCTTGAAGCCAAAGGAGACTGAGGGCTAACAAAAGCAAAATCTGTTCAAGCGTCTGTTTCACATCACTGTCATCTCACTTTCAGGATGTCTCGGAACAAATTTGGCAAAGTCGTCACATTTGGCGCTAACATCAACTGGATTTTGGTGGTCAAAGGTCACCGTGAGAGGCAGACATCACACAGGCATACAACTGAATGAAGTATTTCTAGTTTTAAAAAAACGCTTCAAGACCATGTGCATTGCACACCATTTCAAGTGTAAAATCATTGGAAGAGGGGCTCAAAACACCGATCATAACCCGATCAGTTTGAAGGTCATTTTCCTCAGTTTGCTGGTGCCACTTTTTGTTTGTCTTATTTAGTATAATCCCCTCTTCTGTTCAGTTGTTCCTGTACTTGTTTGACTCGTTTTGCAGTAATTATTGCCAAAAAAATGATCTTTCGATGGCTTATGCGTGGCTCTGAAGGTTTTTAGATCATAGCATTATAATCACTATTGCATTTTTTTTTTAAAAGCCAGAATCTTAATGTGACGGACACAGTGAGCAGCATATCTCCAGTCAGCCGTCTGTTGATGCCAAAAACTTATGAGGGAGTGATACTGACCAGCAACTTTATCAACGCCAGCCATTTTGTGCTTTTGGACTGTAACTGACTTACTTGAATTCTTCCAGCTGATAGCAAGCCAACCAGCCTACTTGTGTGTGTGTGAGTGTGTGTGTGTGTGTGTGTGTGTGTGTGTGTGTGTGTGTGTTGCGGTGTACTGCGACCCAGATGGATGCAGCGCCATCATATCACTGACCAGGTGGCCTCTTTGATTCTGGAATGGAAAGTCTGCCTGTGACGCTCCTCTTTGCTCTGTCATTTTAATCTTCAAAGTCCTTCAGAGGAACTCAACCTCCTTAGTTGCTGCTTCGGCACAATCTGAAGGACTCAAACCTTCTGGCTTGTGCGCGTGCACACACACACATACACATGCATATTCACACACACATGCATATTCACTCACACCTTCCTCTGGGTTCTGTCGGGCTTTGGTGTGATCCAGTCGGCACCTCCTTGTTACAAAAGACGTCAAAGGGAACATTTGATGTGGTGTTGTTGATAATCCTCTCTGGCGTCCCACATCAGAATACTGAGCAGACTACACACACTCTGTTTGTTCTTGCCAGGTTGCACCAAACAGCTGGGCCTCACTTAAACACACACTGCTGAAGAAAAGGAGGCATTTAAGCTCATTGTACTTTATCCCAGTCATTTTCTTTTCTCGTCACTTTCTACTTCCCTAAATCTCAAAAGAAAACGCTGCATTGATCTGACAGCTTTTGTTACTTTACACGAAGATGTTTGCACACTCAACACACAATCGACTGATGTTTTGTTATAAGAAAATTAAAAATGGGAACTATATTGATCATCTTCTACAACTTCTCTGATTAACTTTTCTGATTAATAGATAAGCCACCCAGTCGTCCGTCATCTGTCTCTATACTTCAATCATTCATGTTTCCTGTTTTTAAAATACATTTTTTTTTTTATTTTAAGACCACTTTCAATGCAAGTGTTTGAATACTTGAATTAAAACACTCAACCAAACGACCTTAAAAATACGGTTTTCAATGTGGTGGTGCCACCGTGTGGCAAACTATAGTAATCACATCTCTCTATCAGCCACAAGCAGATGGATATAATAGTCCTCCTCTACTTTCTAGATGAAGAGGACAATAATAATAATAACAGTAAGTATCTTTATTAGAATCATAAAGATAATCATATAAATACTTCTGTTAAACTAGTTCATCTAATCAAATCATGCACTTGTTTTAGAGGAAGATACCGATCATGTGTTTTAGAAGTCAGTTTATTCTCTCCACTTAATGAATAGAAGTGTTGAAGAGAATAATGGCGCTTGTCATCTTCATTCAGCCCAACATCTTCAAGATCCCCTCATGAATAACATAATCTGTTTCTTACAATCATGAACAAAAGCAAAGCAGCCTTCTCTATCTTTGTGTACAGAAATGGAAATGGGGGTTTAAGTCTTAGGTGGGTCGTTGGAACCTGCACTCCTTTATCAGGGCGTCAAAATGACGCCTAAATTTAATTACTAACATAAATAAATACATCGTTATGATTCTGCACAATATGACGATTTGAAATGAAAACAGTGAAAATCTGGTACTGTACCTCGTCGTGGCATTTTTTTTTGTATTCACATTTTACATCCTTGTGTTGCTTTCAGGGACCTATTTCCTGGGTTAGAGCTTTTGACTTCCCACACCTCCCCCCCACTTCACCAGTGGGCTGAGCTGATCCCTGGGAAGCATTCCAGTCAGCTCCTCGTGGAGGCTCCATGGTCATTCTGAGACATCTGGGACGCCTTCACAGATACCATGTAGTACTGTGAGTGTATTGTATGTGATATTTATTTGAGAAGCCAGCTCCAATTTATATAATTATCAGACTAACAAAACACTGTTAGTTGTCGTTCCCTCTCCCCATGTATCACGCTCAGCGGTCGCTCAGCTAGCTGGGAAATGATTTACTTCTTACAATCCTGATACCTTTGCTTGCTGTTGGATGTCGTTTCCCACATTAAATCTCTGCGGCATTCAAAATTCATTAAGTCTAGCACCAGTAAGAGCCTTGAGATAGATAGCTTATAAATTATTTGGTTCAAACACAGATTATGGATCCCTGGTGAGATTCATTTCATTTTATTTGTTTTGTTTATTTTAATTTTTGGAAGCTTTGAGATGTAACTGGTTATTTTGAGGCTACAGGACTTTTTACTTGTTTCCTCAGTTCAGTTATTTTGATGCCACAAGATATAACCTAATCCACCCATGTCATTGATTTGTGATAAAACTTGCTTTAAAAAGATGAGTTATTCGATTTATAGAGGGAAAGTTAAGTTTTGTGGCCACAAATTAATTGAATGAACTGAGGGAACAAGTTATGCTACAGTGTGGGCTGCTGTACGAGGCTGTGTCACAACTTCAGAGGCAGAGCTCTTGATGCCATTCCCTCTGTGACATCCAAACTTGATGGATGAGATCGGGTTAATTAGAGGTCGCTGTTGGTGGCGCTCGTTTCTCTTGAAGGTCAAATAAAAAGAAACAATGGTCGCCAGTGAGGCGGTGCAGGACAGGAGAGTTTCCTGGTTCTGGGTCAGCTGTGGGTCGCTCGTGCTTCCCGAGCAACGGCCTCATTAATGCAAACATTGCGCGTTACCATGGAGACCGAGACAATCAGTTCATACACTCACCCGGTGTGACCCGGGACAGCACTGAGCCCCGCAGACATGGAGGAGTCACCTGCCGAGGACGAGAGACTGGACTTCATAGAGGACTACGTGCTGAGGGCTCTGAAAATGAAGCCGGAGCGATGGCAGAAATGCGTGTCCATGGAGGACAACAGGCGTCTCCTGCTGGACTTCTTGGACAAACCGGAGCCGCGGAGGCTGGTGGTGTGTGTGAGCGCGGCCGGGCAGCTGCAGCCCTCCACAGACTTCACATCCAGCTCCAAAAACAAAGCAGTGTACTTTCTGAAAAAAGACAAATCTGCGCTCACTCCCGACTCCATGAGGGACAGTTTGGTATGCGGGGACATGTCCTACGCTCCTCTGGACCTGTTTTCCACCCTGGTGGAGGAGGTAATGTTCACCTTGGGGTGGGGCTTGTTGAGGCACTCAAAGCTCCGGGGCTTTCTTTTGAACATTTTGGATAGAATTCAAACTGAAATTCTATAAAATAGCTTCATATTGATTGGTGGGAGGAGTCTTTCAGGTGTCCCCACCCAGTGTGGCACTCAGCAGCCATTAGCTAAATTAGCTAAATCTTAACAAAGTTTTTAGTTACTGGAGTTAACATGGTTAAAAACTCAACTTAAATATCTGTAAAATGTCTTCATTGAGTTTGAGGTACATTTCTTTTTTTTTTTTTTCCTGAGATTAGAACGCTTCATGGAGGAATTTACGATTTTATTGAAAAGATTTTCCACCCGCACACTTTTTGCCAACTTTCTGTGGCAGCCATGTTGGATTGCTGATCAAATCACTGGACTGAAAATGCACCAAAAATCAATTAGACATTGAACATATTAAATCCAAGCAGCGTAAAAATGAATGGATAATAATAGTATTATAAGAAAATATATACATTTTTTTAAAAACACATTAATTCTAAATATATTTAAAATACATGCATTTAAGGGGGTTATTCGAAATACCTCACCTGTAAATCAGAAAGTAAAGGTACTTATAGTTTGTTTTAGTCTTGACATTGTCATGTCATTCTATTTGGATTCATAGATATGTACACAATCCTCAATCTCTATCATATGACTGGTCAATTATTCAACAGCCTATGGAACATGGTTTGACAAATTTGCGATCTTAAATGTTCATTTCACGTGGGAACCGTATTCACAGACGACAAAAAAAGCTGAACTTGTGCTTTAAATCAGATGAGGTGAAGTTATTTGAAGATGACAGGCTAACTATTTTGCTATCTCACAATAATGACAAAAAATTATTGCAAGCTGTCATAACAAGAAAACCAATTATCACTGGACTGCAATAAAACATTACGTACATATTGCACTGTTGATTTTTTTTTTAAACCAAAACTTTGATATGTCAGACATGGCGTCTTTGTGCTTTGACATTTTACTGTCTCAGGACTCATATGGTGTCCATTTTTGAAGAGAAATTACTTCAACATGTGAATTAATTCTCCACCGCACAAATGAATCCTCTAGATTTAATTTCCAAACCGGGCTGTGGAATCGTACATCAGAATATATATTTATTTTCTTATTCAAAACTTTTACCACGCAGGGGAATATAATAGTCTGAGCCCTTCAAAAACAAATCCACACATTTTTGTACTGGTTAAAATAATCCAAAAAATATTCCACGTGGTAATGAAGCCACCAGAATGCTATGAGAGGGCTACCCATGTGACACATACTCGTGCTGGAGTGTTCGTGCAGTAGCGCTACTTTTATCTCAGTAAAAGATGAGTCACTCATATGCGTCTTTGTTCTCCAGACACCTTGTGATTAAAAACTGTCCAGTTTAGTGTGTGTGTGTATATATATATATATATATATATATATATATATATATATATATATATATATATATATACATATTCACATTGATGTGAATATATATGTGCCATGAGAATGAGTTCTCAGACCTGGAAATGAGTTATTACTGTTGATCGTCCCGTTCTCTTGTCTTGAACTCAGCTGATATTTGGTTAAATGTCAGTTATAAGGTCATAAACACTGGCCTAAAGCAGTACTTCGCCCAAACAGGATTCCTGAGCCCACACGGATGATTATCCCCTCCCGCATCACTTCTTTGTGGCTTTAGAGTTCATAAAGAGTTAGCCACATATATTTAGCTTGAAGCTAATGACAGGAGCAAAATCGGTTAGCAACATCAGAGGAGGCACCTGCAAGCTTTCACATGAGTTTGTAAATGGCAGTTTTTGGAAAGTTCTGATTTTGTTTTGTTGCTTTTGCTGTTTGCTGCCAGTAACCATTAGATTCAAGCTAAATATACATGCCTTGTGTTCATGCATTGTCATGCCTGTCATCATTCTGGAAACCCAAATTAAAGGTCACAGACCAGTAAGATCTGCCAACTAATATATCAGTTGTGCTTAAATAGACAGAAGTTGAGCTGAGCATCACCTCAACCAGCTACTGCGTAGCACCTTGATGAGGATATTTTGTGATGATGCTTCTTTTATAGTCGTCCAAACATGGACACACTGTGTTAATTCAATGACCTAAGCACTTCTTCAGCTCCTGTATTCAGGAGTACTTTCCCCCCTAAGTGATGAGATCTTGTGTTTTCCTCACACATATCCAGGTTGCAGCGCCACTGCTGTCCAACAGTAGGAACCATGCTGAATGGCCACAGGTGGTGGCTCAAGACATCAGGCGCATCGTTCATTCCCTCAAGACCAATGTTTATGTGGTGTCCGGCCAGGTCCAAGGGAAAACTCTGCTTCCCCTCCCTGCGGGATATGAGAGAGTGGAGCAAGCTGCCCTGGAGGTGGACAACAGGTCGACAAACACACAAGACCTCATTCTATGTTAATACATCATTTGTCCCACCTCTGTATTTAAAAAGCGTGTCACTTGTGAAACTTCTCAGGGGGGATACAATGGATAAGAGCATTGTTCACGCCTTGGAGTCAGCTGTGATTGAGTGGAGCCATCAGGTCCGAGCGGTCCTGAAGAAAGACTCCTCTGAGGCTTTGCTGGACGGCAGAAACCCAGCACCACAAACAGAGCTGCTTTTCTGGAAAAACAGGTCAGCTGCTCTGTTATTGCACATGCTAAATATCCACGGGAACGCTTGTTCCACTGCCGTGATCGTGTGAAGTAAACACGCATCCCTACAGGACTTCCAAGGTGAATTGTTTGATGTGATTTGGCTGCCTGGTGCTACTCGTAATTTGAGTTTCAGAACACCTGTGCAATCAAGTGAGAAATGTAATTTCGAGCCCAGTGTTCTCTCTGTTCCTTTGTTGGACTACAGTGGCAGAATGGTATCTTATGAAGGCAATGTTCTCCACCTCTAACGTTTACTTTTCTCTGATAGAAATTTCTTCAAAAACCTTATGCTACCTTTCAGTCCATGTTAGTTAGAATACATGTTAAGATTTACTGGTTGCAGCATAATGGTCCTGCTTCATTTACTGTATAGTCATTATGCTAACTGTCAAAGCCTTCGCAGCTAGTAAATGTTTTAGGCTGAAGAGTGGAAAGTTGCAGCTCTTTAATCAAATTTTTATTTCACCTTTTAGCAAGTGATGCAATCATTTATTATATGAAGATTTCTATCATGTGGAATTCGTCATTTATGCTGAATATTCATCATGGTATTTATTTATATATATATATATATATATATATATATATATATATATATATATATATGTATATTGCAGTATCACCCCCCCAGCAGTCTATATTACTTAACATTTGAGAGTAGCTCAGTTAACAAAGTTTATTTTCCTAAGAATGAAATAAAATCTTAAAAAAAAAATGCTAGAACCAACCAGTTTGAAACAACTATTTAACCTGAGGAAACAAACAATCAGCTCAAATAGACAAAACAAAACACGGGGCCATTATCAGTTCACTCCAAACTATAGAGGAAGAGCTGCTAAAACAAAAAAACGCTATTCCAAACATCGTTTCACGTCAGTCTTCCACTCCAACACTGGATAGTTGAACAAGAAATATCACTTGTGAAGCTAATTCAGGTGATGTCGCCACGCACAGCTGTGCTGCGGCTGCTGGAGCTGCTTCCAGACATGGCTTGTGATTCCACCAGAAGCGCTGTGGTGCGTCTTAGATGCGGCTTGGTGCTTCACTCTGCAGAGAATAGGGATCCGTGGGGATTAGTGCTCTTTTTTAGCAGAAGATGTATCGGGTTGAGCCACACAGAAAGTACCCCCACAAATAAAATTGTGACCCTGGTCAGTTTTCAATATAATACACCATGTGCAGACTCCTGATCACAAAATTATACTGAGAAGGACAAAAGCTAACAGCATACTCCAGGTACACAAGGACATCAACAGAATCCTAGCAAGTCAACAAAGCGGGTTGGGCAAAGCGCAACATTTCTGCAACGCTGTGGAACAGGCAGCTGTGCAGAAGTAGCCAGAGCTCCAAACCTGTGCACACTCATATGCATACAATGTGACAAACCTTCAAAGCATTTCAAACACCCTGATAAATTTCCAGTCACAACAAAGAGACATTTTCCTCTTTTGCATCATATGATTGGCACCTCTGATCGACCCTTATAGAGACAGCTGACTAGTTTTTAGAACCCATATTGGTGTATTAAAAAAAAAAAGAAAAGCCCAGACATAAGGCGAATAACGTTGTGGAGTGATGAGAGCATGATAATATTGCATGTGCTTCTTTTCTCTCACTTGCTGTGTGTTAAACCAAGGAGTGAACCTACAGTTTGGGATGCAAATTTTGTCAACTTTCTCAGCAAAGTGCACACGTGGGTTACATGTGTAGCATAGAGAGCGTCCCCCCCCTGGGAATAGATAAAGAAATAACACCAGATGCACAGGATTCCCGACCAAACGTCAGACTGGTACGTGTGCTCATGGCAAGAGAATGGGAGACAGTCGTGCCTCAACATGGTGCAGGGAAACCTGGTCTAGTGTGAGTGCACTCACAATGTTGCAATTTACATCAGTATTGACGCACTTGCGGTGAACTTCAAAAAAATACAAGAAGAAGTCTCTGTTTCTTTGAGTGTCATTTGAGACATGCATGTGGAATTCCAGCAGCCTCTCTGTTCTGACCATGTGATGCTTGTTTAAAATGTTTATTTTGCTCGATAAACATAACCAAATGAAAAATTCTAATTTGTTTCTACTTCTTCTCTGAATCGCACCGCAAGTCCAGCTAAGCGCAGGTGTGAAAGCAACCTTTTAAAAACTACTGTACTGTGTTGTCCAGTTGTCCAGACACAATCAACTTTAGCTTCCTCCGGCTGTTAGCACTGTACATGCTTGAGATTGGATGAGTTTTGCCAAAATGTACCTTGCCTGCCAAAATTCACTTTAGCTTGATGATTAAACCTGCAGAGTTTACAGCTTTTCAGTTTCAAGTTGTATGGGAATGTGGCCCACCTGAAATATCTCCTCCTAATGGAACTCCATAACTAAGTAGGAAATTACCTGGTAGTGGGTCATGGTGGAACCACATTTAGCATGATCGAGCTGCAGTTGTAGGTGCAAAGAATATTGTGAATTTAGTTCGACTTTGACATGAATCAGAGAGGTAGTGAAAGCAATCCAGTAAGAATGTGGCATTTTTGTCCTCCATCTCTTTCCTTCTTGAAGATTTGCAGATCTGGAATGTATTCACTCCCAGTTAACCTCGTCTAAGGTCAGGAAGATAGAGATGCTGCTGGATGCTGTGGAGAGCAGCTATTCTACGGCTTTTAATAACATCCTACGGGACATCCATGCAGGTAATGAGTCTCTGACACAATCAGCACTTAGGAAAATACAGCTTATCAACATGAGGTCGGCTTTCTGTTTATTTGAAGATGATTAAACAGCATCCGCTTTTGCACATGTGATTTTCGGCTTTCTGTGTCTTGAAATGCCAGCTTTGGAGGAAGCAGATGACATCTCTGCCTACTTGAGCTCCCTGCAGTGCTTGTTTGAGGACATGGAGAATGTCGAGTTTCCTGAGGTCAGGGGTCAGATTGGCACCTTGATGCACACAGTGTGCCTAGTGTGGGCCAACTCCAGATACTACAACACCCCGGCACGCCTCATTGTTCTGCTGCAGGAGACCTGTAACCTTCTCATACAGCAGGTACGCTGTTGTCCCAGAGATGGCAACAATATCCCATTGGTGCTTGTCAGAGATCACCTGTGAGTGCAGAGTAGGAGGGTGGTACTACTTGCCTTCTGTTTATGAAGTTTTATATCTGTGGGTGGAACTCTTTATTATATGTTTTACTGTTAAGTTCCTCTGTGTTCAGTTTAATGGAAACAGCTATCTGTTGTTGCTACTCGTCAGAGGCAGTGAACATCAGAAAACCAGGAAAATATCTCCAGTTGTGTGTATCGTGAGCTTTTATGAGCTTGAAGCAATAAAGTTTATGTTTCAAGTAAATGACTTGAAAACACACAACCACATCAAAGTTGGAAGAAGCAAAGGGACAATCCAAGGGCCACGTAAATGCTGCGTAAGTGTCTGTGGAACGGAGGGCCACGCCCCCTCACCACACTTAGCTTTGGCTGAGCTCAGAGAGGAAAGCCCCAAAGCAGATATAACAAAACACACAATCGAGCTGAAACTGACAAGTGACACATTTTACAGTACCCCAGCACATAGCTGTACTAAATCTGTGATTCCAGTTAGCACTAACAGAGTGCTACCATTCAACAGAGAACAAATAAAAATCCATTTATTGATTAGAGCAAAAAACAAATTTTAACCCTTAAGCGTGACTGTAAATGTGTTAAACTGAATTGGTTGTGGTCTGGGTTTGAGGGTTTGTGACAAGTGTCTGGGACAGTTTTGTTGTTGTTGGCAATCTGTCTGCATCAGCTACCATCGAATATGTGGCTGGTATTTACTGACCCCCGGTGTCACCAAGACGTCATGCAGGGAGGATGACAACTGTTAATTCAGGACACCTAATGGTGAGACTTTGACAGGCAAATTCATCTTCTCAGGAAAAATGGCACTTTCAATCGTGACATCCAACTAAATGTTCAACTAAACCTGTAGCCCACCAATCAAACATGCATGCACTCATACAGGTTCTTATCCATTGTGAGGCATTGAGCCTATAAAGTATATACCGACATGAAATCTCCCCCCGTGCAACACCAGGCTCGGCTCTACTTAGCTCCAGAGGAGCTTCTTAAAGGAGATCTCTCAGAGAGTCACCAGAAGGTGCAGACAAGCTTAGAGATCCTGCAGCTCTTCAGGAGCACCTACGAAGAACGCAGAGCCAACCTGAGCCAGTACAACAAGAACGGGAACTTGGTGAGGCCTTGGGATTTCTCTCCGTCCTTGGTCTTCTCTGGACTGGACCGCTTTATTAACAGAGTCAAGACCATTCAGGTGAGCGCAGGGACAATGTCAGGACTGCTTGTCTGCAGATAAAGATACAGACTTAAACCTTTTCTTTATTTTAGGATATCCTATTGACTGTTGTGGACTTCCTAAAGCTGGAGAAAATGAAGATCGCAGGTATCCGAGGCCGAGCCCTCAGCCAGCAGATCCAAATGCTCCACCAGGAGTTCCTAGACGCTTACAAATTGCTCACAGAGAAACCATATGACTGCTTGGACCTCAGCAACAAGGTGAGGAATAGAGAGATTAAGGAATGGACGAAGCTTATTTTCACTTGCCTGACTCTTGTAGAGCAACTTGTGAGGTGACGCACAGCTCAAGCCTGGTGGGATTTTTACCCCTGAATACTCCTCAATACACACTCTTTGTCCCCGTGGTGGCAAACACCATCAGAGCCTGGTCACTACTGATAGTGGTTGCTGTCAAAATGGACAATTTTCAATGCCATACAACCAAGGAGTTAAAAGGTGAGGTAAAGCAGGAAAAGCAATTTACTTTGCTTGTAAAACCTCGCGGCTGGATGGCTTTGAGTCAGTGAGATGTGAAACATTTTAGCAGTGGGTCAGTCTGAGCTATCTACCCTGCAGGAGTTTGAGGAAGATGTGAGGAAGTTCAAACTGAAGGTGGATGACACGGACCGGCGACTAGGAACAGTCCTCTGTCAGGCCTTAGATGACGCTGTGGGATTGGAGCACCCGTTCAAGGTCTGGGAACTTAATCATACACACATACACGCACATTAACGAACAGTCACTTCAAAGCACTTTCACTTCTTTGTTTTCGGCAGGTTTTGGTTATGTTCGATAGCTTGCTGGAGCGCCCCCTGGTTGCTGAGGGTTCCCCAGACAGACACTCTAGCTTAGTGGCCGTGTTTGACAAGGAGCTGGATCGCTGTAAACTCCTCTACAACAAACACATTCAGATGGCGGAGCAGCTGGGTGAGATTTACAACAATGCCTGAACTGTTTACTACTTTCAATACTGAACTGAAACATATGTAAGGGAGAAGTACTGAGGATTCCAGTGTGGTTACAGGGATAAATGAGGGTGGAGGTAAAAATCTGATACCTCAAAACCTAAACCAGTGAAACTGAATTGTTTTTTTCCAGAAACAATAACAGACAAACGTGACGAGGTCAGAGGTTGTTTCAGTGAACCAACTTCCAACAAAAGTCTTGCATTTGACATATTTTTAATTAATTTATGAGCTTTAAAGCCCACTCGTAATATACCCACACAAGTATATTGGAGCTTAATTAGACCTCTTGTCAGACTTGGACAAATAATTATACTCTGAACTTGATTAACAGCTTCCTCACTCTTCCTTTTGTTGCATCTTGTGAAGAAACATTGTCATTTTATCAGTAGATGTGTGCGACCTTAACCTTCAAATATTTACTTCTTAACATTTGGGGCTGTACCATGTGACCAGCGCAGGTGTCATTTTCTCTGTGCTGTGTGAGCACATTGCAGGCATTGATGCATTCTGTGCACCCGTGAGTGTGTCAGTGTGTGTTTTATGTTAATTTTGGGTTCCTATCTTGAGGCGGCACAAAGTATTTTGATGATTTGATTGTTTGAGGATTCAAGTTTCAGACATGATGTTGTCAAGGCGATTTCTCGATTGTGTTTTCTTGGGCATACACTACTCAGATCAATCACCACAAAGACAAATCAAACATCCTATTCAGTGTGTATCCAACTTGTTTTATATACCACATCTGTACCGTATCTGAAGATAGAGCTGGAAAAAAATGGCATGTTCCTCTGATGAAAGAGCAAATGTGAAAGTGCTGGTGATAAAAGTGCCAAGGTATCATGTGCTTATTTGTTCATTACAAAGTGCTAGTGGGTATCGTCCACATTGCCATAAGGCATCAGAATTTAGCAAAGAGTTGTTCTAGTAATATGTAAATTAATGTATATTTACATAATCAATATTTTGATTGCTGAAATTCAAATGCCACTGAAAACTTCATGAAGAGTAAAATATTTGTTTTTGAAAAGTAAATAACTGCAGTCTTCCATGTATCAGATAAGGTTGTCTATTATCCAGTGATACACATGAACAATTTTACAGTACAGTATGACCCCAGAGGTGGCATTGACCAAAATAAAATGACAGTCTCAAAATGTTCGTCTTGCCAACTTCTGCACTTAAAGTCCCCCTATATTTAACTCAAAATGTTGCTTCACATAGAGTTCCCAAACACCAAATACAAAATTTCAAGTTCAAAAAGATCCTGCTTGGACTTACTCACCACAACTGGAGGGTTGAGTGTGTTTTACTGGGTGTTTTATCCAATTTGGTCAAATTAGGAAGGAAGACATGATACTGCCTATATAATATATAAGGTATGGTTTTGAAAAAGAGTGTAAGGAACAGAACCACTTGACTTGTGATCAGAATTTACCAGGATGATGATCAGTTCCCGTGGCAGCTTAAACTTCTTGAGCTATTGTACTTCCTGCAACAGCTCAGGAACTTTAACCTGCCACCGGAACAGCTGATCATCACTGCAATCACTCAGGCTGTCCTGTGCACGGACGTCACTGTCTGGTTTGGAACGGCCACCAAACAGGACAGGATCAGGCTGCAACGGACAATCAGGTCAGCAGAGAGAATCATCAGGGCCGACCTGCCTTCCATCCAAGACCTGTATCAGTCCAGGGTCAGGAAATAGGCAGGCACCATCTCTGCAGAACCATCACTCCCCGGTCACAAACTGTTTGAACCCCTCCACTCTGGAAGACACTACAGAGCACTTTATGCCAAGACCACCAGGCACAAAGACAGTTTCTACCCCCAGGCCGTCACTCTGATGAACTGTAAATAGTCAGAGTGTCAGAAAATAAAATACAACCTCATGCACACTGGATAAATCGCACTAGACTGCTCGTACCGTACTGGCGACCCATCCAGGGTGAACCCCGCCTCACGTCTGAAGGCTGCTGGGATAAGTCGCTCATGAGGACGTCATCATGGAACTTAGGAGGGGAGATCAATTATAACAAAAGAATTTCACACAACTTATAGACAGGATAAGCAGCAGAAAATGGATGGATGCCCATACTGTACATATACAGTGGGACAAAAAAGTAGTCAGCCACCAATTGTGCAAGTTCTCCCACTTAAAAAGATGAAGCCGGTAATTTTCATCATATTTAACTCAACTATGAGAGACGAAATGAGAAAAAAAAATCCAGAAAATCATTGTCTGATTTTTAAAGAATTTGCAAATTATGGTGGAAAATAAGAATTTAGTCAATAACAAAAGTTCATCTCAATACTTTGTTATATACCTTTTGTTGGCAATGACAGGGGTCAAACGTTTTCTGTAACTCTTCACAAGGTTTTCTCACACAGTGTTGCTGGTATTTTGGCCTACAAGCGCAGACTTTCACCTCCCAAAGATTTTCTATGGTGTTGAGATCTGGAGACTGGTTAGGCCACTCCAGGACCTTGAAATGCTTCTTATGAAGCCATGCCTTCGTTGCCCGGGTGGTGTGTTTGGGATCATTGTCATGCTGAAAGACCCAGCCACGTTTCATCTTCAATGCACTTGCTGATGGAAGGAGGTCTTCACTCAAAATCTCACGATACATGGCCCCATTCATTCTTTCCTGGTCCCTTTGCAGAAAAACAGCCCCAAAGCATGATGTTTCCACCCCCATGCTTCACAGTAGGTATGGTGTTCTTAGAATGCTGAGTTGCATTCATTCACCAAATATGACAAGTTGAGTTTTTACCAAAAAGTTCTATTTTGGTTTCATCTGACATCTCCCAATCCTCTTCTGGATCATCCAAATGCTCTCTAGCAAACTTCAGACTGGCCTGGACACTGGCTTAAGCAGGGGGACATGTCTGGCACTGCAGGATTTGAGTCCCTGGTGGCGTCGTGTGTTACTGAAGGTAGCCTTTGTTACTTTGGTCCCAGCTCTCTGCAGGTCATTCACTAGGTCCCCTCGTGTAGTTCTGGGACTTTTGCTCACCCTTCTTGTGATCATTTTGACCCAACGGGGTGAGAGCTTGCGTGGCGCCCCAGATGGAGGGAGATTATCAGTGGTCTTGTATGTCTTCCGTTTTCTAATAATTGCTCCCACAGTTGATTTCTTCACACCAAGCTGCTGTCCTACGGAAGATTCAGTCTTCCCAGCCTGGTGCAGGTCTCCAATTTTGTTTCTGGTGTCCCTTGCTAGCTCTTTGGTCTTGGCTATAGTGGAGTTTGGAGTGTGACTGTTTGAGGTTGTGGACAGATGTCTTTTATACTGATAATGAGTTCAAACTGGTGCCATTAATACAGGTAACGAGTGGAGGACAGAGGAGCCTCTTAAAGAAGAAGTTACAAGTCTGTGAAAGCCAGAAACCTTGCTTGTTTGTAGGTGACCAAATACTTAATTTACTGAGGAATTTACCAATTAATTCAAAAATCCTACAATGTGATTTTTTGGATTCTTTCCTCCCATTCTGTCTCTCATAGTTGAAGTGTACCTATGATGAAAATTACAGGCCTCTCTCATCTTTTTAAGTGGGAGAACTTGCACAGTTGGTGGCTGACTAAATACTTTTTTCCCCCGCTGTATTCTGTCGTTTTTTGTACAAACCACTATATGTCTGTTATATGCCCCCTAACTTATTCCCTTCCCTGTACAGTGAGCAATGCCCACCTGGAAACAAATTCCATGTTTTTGTCAAACTTGGCCAATAAAAGTGATTCTGATTCTGATCATCCCTGACCAAAGAGTGAAACTAAAAAGCATAAGTGCTTTCTCCACTGCACCAGAGGCAAATTGTTGTCAACAGATCAAGCTTCACGCTGGGCCAGGCAGACAAAATAGGAAATCAGCTTCTAATGTGATTGACATGGTAACCTTGAATATATTAAGTTTCTGCAATCATTGATACGTTGAAAGACAGTTCATTTAGAATGACAGGAAAAGTCGCCTGAGAAGCTCAAGCCCAAACCGGTGTTGTCTTCACATGATGTAAAGTAATTTAATATATAGTGATGTGAAATTAGCATCACAGTATACACACAAGTCTGCTCTTAGATATTATCAGGTTTCACCTTCCTGTCTGGCTTCGGAGCGGACACTCGGTGTTCGGGTCGGTGTTTCAGGGGTTCATGGCTGTTTGTCAGGTTAATGAGGGCCTGAGCAGGACAGTGCTTTGCATCATCCCCACATCCTGTATAAATAACTCTTTCACTAATTTCATCATTTCTATCCTTTTGTTTTGAATACACTGTCTTTCACTCACACAAATATATCTCTCTTTATGTATCAGTTATTATTATACTACTAGTAGTGTACCTGTTTTTACTGTGTCACCAGAGGTTGATTGGTTGAACAAATGCACTAAATGTTTCACTGACTTAGCGGTAAAAGTCCTCACTGATACCTTACATCCCAAGGTTGCGCTCCAGTGGACAACAACATGCCAGCAGTAACAGGGGGGCTGCGATGGGTGCAGGAGCTGCAGCAGCGCATCCAGGCCTCCTTCTCCAGGCTCAGACAGCTATCTCACCTGTGAGTCTCTTCTTTCCTCCAGTACAACCCATTCATTATAGGAATTCTTATAGGAATCAATGGCTGTTTGAGTTGTTTCCAAGGCCTCATAAAAAGGTCTTTTGCAGTATTGGCTGCAGGAAAGATATTGAATATGACTTTGCATGGGCTATAAAATCTGCCTCTCCATGCAGGTGCCTGGAGTCTGCAGAAGGAGTCAGGGTCATCCAGAAGTACGAGGAGATGATGCAACTGTTGGACAGGTGCGAGTGCATCTTATCTTGCTATATTACAAAATCTGTCATCATGCTTTCAAGCATGTATTACTGAATAAAAGAAGAGAGAGGAAGATTAAAGAGACTTGGCAGTGATTGACTCGGATGTCACCTTATTGCACTCTAAATATAGGAACATGAATCAGCACTGTGTCTTCAACACGTGTGATTTCGTTAGCCAAGTGTATAACAGTTATGAAGCTGCCCCTATGGAATGCATGCAGACATGCAGCCCTTGGCGTGATTGATGTTCTCATTACTGTGGCACTGCTCTGCAGATTATTTCACAGGACTCCCGTAATCCCATATGCTCTGTCGCTGCTCACTAATGCCAAGTGAGAAATGGCCTTTTAGACCACATTCAGCATCAAAACCTGCAAGATAAAGTAGCTTGTGGGGGAAACGCTGTTTATATGGAATCAAGATAAGTTGTAAAAGAATCAAACAGAGAAATAGCTTATCTTCCTATATTTTAGAGGAAATGTCCTCACAGTAAACATACCCCTGCTTTCCAATTCGCCTCAATAACGTTTGTAGGTCATGGCTTCTTTTGGGGACTGATGTACACAAGTAAGTTAACTTTTTAGATGCTTTTGATTATCTTGTAACTGATTTTGAGTTCCTTGCACTCTGCCTGAAACCTACACATGAAACACACTTGACACCACCTGTAATGATCTGAGGGCGGTGCACAGTGTTGACACGACTCAAGTGACTCTGTTAAGACTTGTGTGTTAAAGCTGTAGTGCATCATATTTTCATATAAATGTATCTCCCTACTGGCGACCCATCCAGGGTGAACCCCGCCTCTCGCCCGAAGGCTGCTGGGATAGGCTCCTGCCGCCCCGCGAGCCTTAACAGGATAAGAGGTAGAAAATGGATGGCTGGATGGATCTCCCTAATATTCAATCCATCAGCGAACAAGTTCACACAGTCTTCATTAAAGCGATATTCAGAGGCGTCTTGAGCTCTCAAAGATCTTTCTGCCCTTCCACATAAATTCCTTTTGTTTTCAGAATGAAGGAGGTGCCAACAACATTATAATTTGCTTCAAGCTAATTGAGACTGACTGCCAAAAGCTACAGTGACAAGACAACAGTAAAACTTCTCCTGAGTGTCAGCTCATAAACTCAAGCGCATCTTTTAAGTCCATCCATATCTGCTTTATTCAAACGCGTTGATTTTGAGGTTTGCATTGGTTCAGCTGAATACACCAGCAGGCCACGCTTGGCGCTGTCCTTAATCACGCAGAACTGGAGGTGTTACAGTGCGTTTTTAGCTCAGATCAGAGTGTTTTTGGATTATTGAGAATACATGTGGATAACTAAGAATGTGCTTGATCGCTTGTAAAGGGACATTTTTGGACAGTTTTGCTGCTGTTAGCCATCATTCACCTTTAGCTCAAAGCTAAATATAGGTGACTAGCTCTTTCCACATTGTGGAGTCACAAAGAAGTCAAGCAGACTGGTAAAAAAGATTTTAATGGAATTCTGTTGTACCTTTTTGAGAATATGCAAAAGGCAAATCCACTTGTTTTGGATAAAGTGTTGCTTTAAGCTGACTGCCCCCTGATAAATCTACCTGCATTTCAAATTATACGGAATGTACATCAGGAACAGGACAGTGATGTATCCATAGTGTTGCTCCCAGTTTTCTCCCTATGGTGCGCTGCCGGCATCTGATTTGAAATGGCCCACCACAGAACCAGCAGTATTTTAGGAAAAGGGTGCAACGTTTTATATACGCCCTGTTATTTTCTTTCTGGGGTGACATTCCCCCAAAGAAAAAAAATTACCAGATCAGCATCTTGTATTTAAAGCACCATATCTTGTAATTAGAACAGCAATGATGGTGCTGTTACATTTATCTGCTTTTATGTTTGTCTCTGTATGTGACACTGCAAAATACTAATGTCACATAAATATGATTGTTAAGATTGTTTAGGTGGACAGCCCTGTCTGATGGTTCCATGTCATTATTTCGACTGTCCAACAATCAGTAAAATGTCATATCGCCTGAAAGTATGTACTTTTTAAATAAAGCTCTGTTTTTTTCTGCGGCTGCAAGCCTGCAGCAGTACACAATGAAGCAACTCGTCCATTTTTGTCAGACGCTGCATCAACTGCTCAGAGCAGATTGACAACAGCAAAAAGCAGAGAATCTGTTCACTTTTCAGAATAAACCTTCCTGCATGGACTGCATTTGACTTCACTACATCATCATTCTGTTTTCCAACCACAACATAGCCAAAAAAGGCAGTCCTTCTAATTACTTAATTAAAATCATCTCATTATCTCAACACAACAAAACTGATTTTCTCTAAATAAAGGGTTTATTTGCTTTTGATATATTTCATTTATATTGAGGTGATGGCTTTAAAACAGTCATTACAACCAGAGACTTTCTTGGCTCTGTTAGAAATGAACAAAAAGACATGATGTAACCATGATGCCTCCTCACCCATGGTCACGGCACACGAATCAGAGATGCTTCTGGTGGGGTAGAAACGCAACACACAGCACAGTAGAGCTCGCAAACAAGGTGGAGCTGCAAGCCGCGTGGAAGATGGAACAGACCAAGTTGCACATGTGAAGTCACAGACATGCTTTGTGGAATGAAGATGTCAAATGAATCATTACAGCAAGATACCTTGATCCCAGCGAGACACTGATAACTGCATGCTCAGCCACGAACACTCGCTCTTTACACGTAACCCCCTTAATCTCACTCCTTCACTTTACATTCCTCCACCAAGAGACATGGCATGATGAACACCACCAACTCTCTGTGTACTCCCATCAGAAATTAGAGGCCTTGTTACGCTGTAATAATCATCACCACTGCCACAGATGAATGCTACCATTATTATACATATTCCAGTCAGGACAAAGACTGGCATCCTCACTCATTACTCCCACAGACAAAATGCTGTGTGATTTATGACCATGACCGAAGCGTTTGATTGCCTCTGCGTCTGCGGTGCAACTATCAGGAAATGAAGCTCAGAGCAGAAATCCAATAAGGAGCTCATAGTGCACACCGAAGTACTCATCATAATGGCGGCTATTTACAGATTAATATAGCTGTGCAGAGCCCTGACATCTTGTCTGTTCCTGGCCTCTTGCAGATGAATCAGCGCTCGTCATTAGATTGCCCCCCTGACAGCTGCTGCTAACCCTCCTCTCGCACCACCTTTCCCCTCCATCCTTATCATCCGCTTGATACAGATGGACCAGCCATGCCTCTCATATTGTTTACAACCACAGAGGATTGGGAAAATGGCTCAATCACATGCTTGTTTTGCTGCTAATGTTAATATCCATGATGTGAGCCAGTTTCACACCTCCCCACCCCTTTTAATGGGAATATGAAACTGTGTTAAAGCCAGCTGGTAAATTGTTTTTGTCTGATAATAGCTCTAGTTTGATGGCAGACTGCTGTCTTTGTGTTTGGTATTCCAGATACTCCACCAGCCTGTATGAGATGTGGACAGGGACCGTGGGCGAGAGTTCCCAGCACAACCTGAGCCTGCCTTTAATCAGCAGAGACCCCTCCTCTCAGCTGCTCTCAGTCAACTTCAGCCCGCAGGTTTTTACATCAGACTGGAACACTAATCCAGGGCAGGGTGTGAGATGTGTCACTGCCGAAAGCTTCTCCTGAGTATATGTCTATGGTTGGAATGATAATTATGTTGTGATACATCACCCCTCTCTTAAATTTTACTCCCTGTAGCTGCACTAAACAAAGTATATCATCAGACAAAGTTCTATTATCTTTGCAGGTTTTTTCTTTTTAATTAGTTGGGTCAGTATCTCAATTCTTCATTTCAAGGCAGTTATAAATAAAAGATGGGTCACACTGGCCTAATGCTCATGCTACATCTCATTATTTTGACTCGGGAATAGAATACTGGTGTCTCTTAACTTTATTACGATGACAATGAGTGTGAAAATCATGATGATGAACTTCACTTTTCATTTCTAGTGCTCACTAACAAGTTCCTTGAGCTTACAAATTTATATGTATATTGAGCTTGAAGATAATTTAGTCTTGCGGTTAACAACAGCAAAACTGCCCGAAAAAATGTCAGTTTACACTAAACCAAACTATCAAGTACATCCAGAACAATCCATATCTTCTTTATCTAGCTGGTAACCAGTGGACCAACTGGACGATGAGCTTGAGAGTTTGTAAACTGACATTTTAGTTGTTTTTTTGGTTGCTGTTGCTGTCGTAACTGTCAGTTGCCATCATCTTTAAGATAAATAAACAGCATTTGTGCATTCTGGCATCAAAAAGCGGTAATACTGGAGGGTATATTATTTGTGAGTACTTGAAAGGCAAAGAATACTTTTTGGTTGAAGTATTCCTTGAAAGGAAAATATTAGTGGTGGCTTCATCTGATCTAATCCCTGACCTCTCCTCTGCCTCCCCACCCAAGCTAGCGTCTGTGCTGAGGGAAGTCAAGTACCTGGAGGCCCGCCAAATGGAAGCGATCCCTGAAACTGCAATGCAAATCTACACCACCAGGTGGCAGCTGTGGCAGTATGTGGCCAACCTGGAGCTCACTGTGGGCCGGTACAACAAGGTAGGCATAGAGTAGATTAGTCTCCTGATCTCTGGAGGATCTAGCCCTAAGAATAGAGAGCTAATTAGATTTTTTAATGTTATAGAATGACTTTTTTTGTCTCCATCTTCTTTCAGTTGACATATGTTCTCACACGGGCTTCCCCGTAACCTACTCCACTGTTACTGTTGCGGATGTACAGTAAAACGGAATAAACTGTCGTGGTGAAATGTCTCCTTTCATTAGCAGAGGTTGATCCAGTTGGTCTGATAACATTCTGAAAGTCTAGAAAGTCACATGATAAAATTATTGATCCACATGCAATTTAGAAGAGGACTAACTGGAAGTAGCCATGCAGCCCGATTGGTGTTAGACTCGCGTGCTCTATGCAGAGCTCAGTATGCATCATCCCAGCAGTGCCACAGATCCAAACTCCATCTCCTGTGAAATACAGAGGGATTTACCTGGCAGCCAGGGCTTGATGCAAGGAGAGATCATTTATATGTTAAAGAGCCACACTATAGATTTAACAGATTAACTATTGAAAATGTAGCTCGCTATGCCCTCCTCATTATCTTCAACAACTGGTGGAGTCAACACGCATTTTAGAATTTGAGGGAAAATTCCCTGTTTCTGTCGTCATTCAACCATTTGACAAAACAATAATCTCATTGATCGATGGTGCCTGTTGTTTTACTGTTGTTGCCATCACTACTGCACTGAACTTCCCCTATGACATATTTCTCCTGCAATGCATTGCCCGCTAGGTGGCTGCATTCTATGATGCTAAAAAAAAACAACCTCCTTTACATTTTAGCATACCAATTAGCTTGTTTGGATGGAATTACAGACACACCATGAGTGCTGTATCATCATGATAGTTATTTCTTTCTGTGCACATTCGCATTTAGCAAGAAGTAATAAAATGCCTGCTGAGTCTTAGCTCAGGTCTGTGAGTGTTGTGGCCAGAAGCACAGACATTTGGCTTTGTTCACAGAGTGCTGCAGGTTTTGTTGTTTTTGTTGGCCAACATGGAATTTAGTTTCACTCTGGCTTCCGTCTACCAAAAATTTGATTGGTACATTTGATTTTAGATGATTGCAGAAAAGCTCTGTGGTTTGAGACTGAAACATTTGGTTCAGAAAGATTAGCTTCACAAATGAAACACCACTTTTATGATTTTTCAAGAATAGATGTGATTGTTAAAACTACAAAACCAAAATTTGTATTTGGGCTTTGTGTTTCATGTTATATTTTGTATCAAAAATTGTAATCTTTCGGTGAACTACACAACTCCAACATCACCCCAACTACTTTTGCACGTCTTCTTACTTTGGTTTGATGATGTTTAATGTCCGCGACAACCTCTGTAGTCTAGTTTAGCCGCTTGTGAGCAACTGTGGCTTTCAAGACACACAAAAATCTTCAAAACCCTCAAGTGTGGTATTTATTGATACATTTTATGAACATTTACATTTCTTCAGCGAGTGTCAACCATTAACCTTATTTTGGGCATCCAACCAAAAAATCCCATTTAAGAATCCCATTAGGAAAGAGGGAACTGGATGTTCAAGAATGCTAACTTATTTCCAGTTCTAGGTTTCATTCCTGCGTCTCTCTATTGTGGACCAGGGGAACAATTCAGCAACCAGTGACTCTTTTGACATGCATAAGGGGCACATAATTGCTGTTTTGAGGCAGACTTGGAGAAATGAGAACCTGGCTTTTTAATGGGAGCAGGCAAACGGTAGCATAAAACAATACAACACCAATCCCTGATGTAATTAACTCAGCCACACAGAGGACAGCTCATACAAAACACAGCCGCATGGATCATAGCCACCTCAGTCAGATAATTACAGTTTTAAAACACGGCAATTCATGGCTTCAGGATGTTAAAAGTTCAAGTCCAATTAAATCATGGCAACACGGAATGATCCAGAAATGGGGACTTTAATTAGGCTGACACCCCGTCTTGATGCTCTTGGCTCCTGCGTGGCCTTTCGGTGGCAGACATATTAAAATGATATTTCTGTACCCACTTAACAGAAGCTGAAATTCAAATCACGTCTTTTTCTCTTCTCCCCCTTGTCCACTGTCTTGACTGCAGGTGGTGCAGTGTGTGCTGGAGGTGGAGCGTCCACTGGTTCAGGGCCAGCTCAGGGATATTGATGCCCAGCTCAAACAGGCAGAGGAGAGTCTCAACTGGAACAGCCAAGGTCTGGACACAAACTGATAATCAGCTGCTTGAATTCTTGTATTGCACATATACATGGTCACATTTCAGGAATACATATGAACTTAATCATGATAAAAATGAAACCAGAAGTGCTCACAAGAGTTGTTTTAAAGTGCCCTCAAATGACATTGCACCATACATCATGGCAGTTAAGGAGTTTCTCCATTAGAATCTGTGTCAACAACCATTTTCAACCATTTTTGGGGCTGTGTTGCTGATCTCACAGCCCTGTTAGTCTTTCTTTGAACGTGCACATTTGAGTTAGAAACACAGAGCTCCTTTAATCACACACAGAAACAATAATTATTTTGACGTTTGTCCAGGTGTTGTGTCTCAAGTCATACTATGTTGTCAGCAGCCCCAGAATCTCGTCCCGTCCCGTGGCTCAGACAGAAACCCAGACTTATGCGTTTATTAAACCATCCTGAGACATTAAACTACCTCCTAATGTTAAGAGTGACTGCTCGTTAGATTAGCTTTAATGAATGCTAGCTATGGAGCAGTAGATAAAGTCATCGCAAAGGTGATCAAACACTATTCCACCTGAAACAGTCTTTGCACCAGTTGAACAGGGCTGTTGTTAATATTTGCTGTGAAAAACCTTGAAAATACAAGATGCTTTTATTTAATCAGACACATACCTCCTACCTCCTACCTAACGACTTGGACCTCCTCCTCTTGTTCTCTCAGTTTCCAAAGCATGCAGTTCTTCCTCTGTGTAAATTCCATCTTGAGTAGATCAGGATCAAGTTCATGGTTTATCCTGAGGCAGGGCAGCTAATGGAGTTGAGGTCTTCCCTAGGATTTAATACATAAAGAATCACACTGTATTGTACTGTATGTGATTTTGATGGCCCGTTGTTTTTTTCCCGTTGCCCCCTCTTCTTTTTACATATACTCATATTCATGGGCCAATGCAACCACAAAGTGGGCAGCTATGCACCACAAATGGTGATGTGGGGATGTGTGAAGGTTAGCGTTGCTATAGGTTCCCTTTACCATAACTCAAGAGATTTCACTAACAAAATCAAGCTCCTGATAAAAAGCTACTGTGAATTACAGACCTTATTTCAGGCACTCAAGCAAACACACATCCAAAAAGGTCACTGACTTTGAGACAAGAGAACTAGACGCTCAACAATGTCAACTTCGCTCTGGGTTTGTTTAGGACTAATTCCTGTGCCCACTTTTCCTTGAATCGCGATGATGTGTTTCCTGAAGTAAAAACAAGGCCAACATCTGGGAGAGAGAAAACACACACTTACATCCTTAGATTTGGGCTTTGCGATGTTACCACGTATATCCTAGCAGGATATGAAATGTCTATCGAAAAATAAAAACCGCTTCCATTCATATTATGATTGTCATGAAGAAGCTGCAGAACTGCTTTATGGTAGTATTTAATGTTGTTAACTAAAGATATGTTTACTTTTTTTGGATTTGATATTCACATGACCAACATTTGGTGTTTGTTGGGTGCATCAATGGATATTTCCATCACTTGGAATTGAATAATGTCATTTAAAAGTTCTTTTCATTTGTGATGTTCAGCTTTATGTCACAAATAAAAGGAGGAAAGAGCCATATATACATACATACACATATATATACACACACACACAGTATATATTATCTATGTACATGTATCCATGGTTGTCATTTCTAGGGCAGACTGCTGTGAGATGTAACAGCAACACAGAGGCTTTGCATTGTGAAAACATATGAAACAAGAATAGAGCGGGAGAGTCGTTCAATCATTGACAAGCTTTGACTGACAAGGCGCTGACAGGCACGCTGGTAGTTTCTAACACTCCAGGAGTCCCAGATGAGCAAAGCTAAAATGAGAAGTGTTTATGGTAGAAACTGGCATACTCAGCTGTCTGTGGGGACACACTTGCAGTCCCTCTGCATATCAGCCGCACACTTATCTGCTTCATCCTGTGTGTGTGTGTGTGTGTGTGTGTGTGTGTGTGTGTGTGTGTGGTGTGGAGACATTTTACTTTATAGGAAGATGGTGGATTTTCTCTCTGGTAGATTTCACTGGTGGTGTGCAAAGGTGCACTGATCTCAATATATTTCCCACATAATTGTGAAAAATGTATTTGATGAGCATATCCACTCTTCTCGTGTTCACATGTGAGCTGTCATGGCATTCATGTGCTCCATGTACTGTGTTGCTTGTGAAATCTACAAGATTGATTGACAACAGTATCAACTACTTTGAGAAGCAGAAAACTCTGCTCTGGTATGATGAGCACAAATAATCAAAGACAAGTGAGGCTGTTGGGCTGCTAGCATTTGTGCAGATATTCAGTCCTATAAAGAAAAGTGATGGAAACACCCCCCCCCCCCCCCCCACACACACACACACACACACAAGGGATATCCTAGCCGTTCTGTTGGGATCATAAGTTTGTGTGCCAGATTTGATGGCCAGCCATCCCAGAGTCCAGGTATTTCAGCCTGGACCACTACCACCATGATGGACTGATATGGCCTGTGTGGCTCCAGTTTGTGATAACCAGACATTGAGTTCGTTTGGACAAACTGTGTTCAGTGACATTCATGTTTGTAAACTCCATTTGCTTTCCTTCAGTTTCTAAACCTGTTATCAGGGGCACAGTACATTACAAAGTTCACCTGAAGTTAATATCAGGTTTCAGCTGCCTGAGTCAGACATAAAGTCATTTTCTTCCAAAGTTGGTGTTCCAGTGTTTTGTCAGAGCAGATATTGGTTCATTGCTGAAGCTTTAATAAAGATGCCCTATGCTAATCCGCAGGATTAAGATGGCCCAATCCAGGCATTTTAATCAACAGTTCTCACCGTGAGGACAGGTGCTTTCTCTGTGATTGACAGAGTCAGCTGCTGATGTCAACAGTATATCCATGCGCGTTATGTGCAGAACATAGCATATTGTCACATAATGTAGCATAACATAGGATAACATTACAGCATAATGTTGAATAGAATGAGTTAGAATAATAACATAACAGCATATTTGAACATTATGAGAACACAACACCTAATGCAATGTAACATAACTACTGGAGTAAAAATCTTATCAAGGACACTACTGAGCCCATTGCAGTGTTGCAGTAGTTTACTCACACATTTATTTCCTTTTGACCTCTCAATCACAAAGATGACTGTGATTCATCCCTTCCTAGGCGTTTGGCAGTATATCCAAGAGGTGCGGGACTGCGTCTGTGACCTGGAGAGCCGCCTCCAGAGAGCCAAAACCAACGTGGAGGGAATCCAGAGTTGCATTAGGTCCTGGGCAAGCCCCATGTTTGACAGGAAAGAGGGCAAAAAAGACACCCTGCTCTGTCTGGAGGACCGTGCCAAGAGGCTGGACCGCTTCTACAGTTTAATACGGTCCTCCGGAGACCAGATCCACTTCCTTCTCAAGGTAGTACACAAGGTGTTCTTGTGTTTGGATTGAAATTTGACTGGCATCCAATAATTCCACAAGTTTATTGATGATTCTTTGTCGCCATGATTGGTTATCTTCGCAGAGCAACCTGCAGCTGTTCAGAGCTGAACCAGCCTCCGAGGAGTGGAAGGCCTATGTGGAGTATATTGATGACATGATCATTGATGGATTCTTCAACAGCATCGAGTGTTCACTCAAGTTCCTCCTGGATAACACAGGTAACGCTTCAATAACATATATGACTCATGAACAAAATAAAGGGGAGCCCCTGACAATAGCCTGATGCTAGAATGTTTCTGTCAACGCTAAATGTCAAATTTCAAGTTCCACAGCATTTCAGAAAAGGAACAATCCTGGCTGTGGACATGAACAGTCCTTACCTTGCTTGCTGGGTTTTGTCCGTTTTTAGATGGACAGGGAAGGGCTTCAGGACATGGTGGATTGTTGCCAGATTGTTGCTACTATGTCCAGTCTTTCTTCTACTCTCTTTAGCTCTCACTGCTTCATCCTCTCCTCCTCGTCTGGGTTCAGATAGTCTTTTGTGAAGAATTGACCTGCAAATATCTCAGGGGCAGCAGTGATAAGAACCAGTCTACTCTCTGAACGCTGAGGAATAGAGCCTGTGTTCTTCACCTCCTACAGTATCCATCTAGCCCAAGAAACCAGACTGTCTTCATGACATCAAAGGAGGTTTGGCTGATGTTTTTATCCACCCAGAGAAGTAAGAGGGATATAATACAGAGAATATTATCAGCAACGAATTTAAGAGTTATTTCTGTATCCTTGCATCATGATTCACTTTGAACATAGTTTTCAGCCACAAATCTTAGACAGAATTGCTAAAAAAAAAAAAGGAAATGATATGAAATCCAAAACACAAATTATCCCTCTGCTCCTGTGAAGGCTAAACTGAATAGAAGCAATTACCATCTCAGGGTTCCTACAGTAGTTTTGTTCCACTTATTTTGCTCCCTCTGAAACACTCCCATATGGAAGCAAACACACCCACTCCATTTTACTGAACTCAGCTTCCACCCTGCTGGACAGAGTTGTACGCTTGAGAAGTGGGGTTGCACTATTTCAACTTAAAACAAAACGATGTCATTTGCTCAGTCCAGGTAAACAAAACAGCAGTAAACCCAATTAGATCTCTGTGTGGTCAAGCCCTGAAAACTAGATAATAAACCTAGACATCATCACCACTGGAATATACTCTCCAAATACAACCCAGCTGCAAATTGCAAATTTAACAAATTATTTTGCATATTCTTTTATCGTAATTGCACACCCACAGTACAAGATCCATCCATCCATCCATCCATCCATTGTCTTCCACTTATTCCTGTTAAGGGTTGCGGGGGGGGGGGGGGGGGTGGAGCCTATCCCAGCGGCTACGGGCGAGAGACAGGGTTCACCCTGGACAGGTCACCAGTCCATCACAGGGCCAACCCATATAGACGAACAACCATTCACACTCACATTCACACCTACGGGCAATTTAGAGTATCAATCAGCCTCGTCCCCTCTTGATGTCTTTGGACTGTGGAGGAAGCTGGAGTACCAGAGAGAACCCACGCAGGAACAGGGAGAACATGGAGACTCACACAGAAAGATCCTGTGCCCGAGCCGGGACTTGAACCTGGAACCTTCTTGCTGTGAGGCCACAGTGAGGACCACTGCACCACCATGCTGCCGCAGTAAAAGATATAAAATACAATTCATAAATATTATTAATTGTTCGTAATGATAAAAGGTAATGAGGAACATGTTGTGCTTATTTTTTAAGCACCTTTAGAGAGATTCAGAGATGTCCTGCATTTATAATAAGATAAAGAGGTCAAGGAGGTGATGTCCTTTACTTTCACATCAGCATTTATCCTCCACACACGAAATATTTGAACTTGGCTTTTCAGGACACACTTTACAATATAATGCTCTTCTGTGGCCTGCCACTGAGCCCAAGGGTGTTTGTAAAATGCAGCGAGGCAGCCAAAGCCACGCTCAGGCAGTGTGGTATCCGCTTTGCCATGTTTGTGGACCACTGCCTGCTGCCTTTGCACCCCAGTAGGGAGGCAGTGACACACAGGCACAGTGCTGGCACATACCTGGATGAACAGGGAAAAGACTGGTTACTCTTCAGCCAGAAACGTTCTGATGTAGCCCATTTTCCTTCACACTGTATTTTGCTGTTCTTTTTATGTATCTCATTTAACGTTATTTTGGATTATTATTCAGTTGAATATATATTTATTTTCTCGATACAATTCACTACGTCATTCTTCACCTTGGAACAAATGTTGAACATTCTGCAAACGCTGGAAAGTCTGTCATGAATTTACTACAGTGTGTCTAAGTAATACTGAAATGTGTCTTTGTAGCTGTGTAGTCCTCCACAGTCTTAAAACAGTCCTAACCTTGTCTTTGGGTGTAGATCAAAAAGAAGCCACAGCTCCCCTCTTTGAGGCTCAATTGGATCTAAAAGTTCCTGACATGGTGTTTACTCCCTCCCTTGAGTTTGGGGAAAGAGACAGTTTGTTTGAGCTGGTGGAAAGTCTCATCAATGATGTGTTCAGAATCTCATCGTTGGTACCACGCCTCGCCCAGCACAGCCCCTTCCCCCACTACCAGGTACTGGAGGATTACTGCACCTCTACACTTTAAGCCTCCTAATTTATTTCACTTACAACATCCTGCATGTCTTTTACTGTCATGAGATTCCACCTGCCGGGAACAAGCAGGATGTCAACACGTCACATGCTCATTGTCAAAACACTTTCCCCCGCAGGCCGACATGGAGGACATGGCTGACCTGGCAGACATGCGTCACCTCCTCATGGATCGTGTACAGGATGTCATGGCCACATGCTGCAAGTTCCGTAACTCTCTGGAGCACTACAGCTACCTGTATGTAGATGACAGGAAAGAGTTCATGCGTCAGTTCCTCCTGTATGGTCACATTCTCACCAACCAGGAGATGGAGTTGTACGCTGATGATGGTGTTCCGGAGAACCCGCCAATACTGCAGAACTTTAGAGAGCAAGTGGATGGGTAGGTTCTGCAGTTTTAATCCCTATCGGAAGTCTCCTTTAGATGCTTTACATACAGTAGCATTCGAAATTTGGTCCTGAGTCAAAATTGAAAGAAAGCTTGTATTAACTAGAAGTGAGGGAGTAAGGATACTTCAGGGGCAGTATGTGTGAAATAAAAGCAGTGAGACAAGTCTGTAAATGTATCATCTTGTTGAGTAAAACACTTAAGACAAGTAAAGAGAAACAAATAGAGTGCTGCGGTGAGGATGTGTTTTTGTTGGCCAGGCCTGTTTTTAGCATCGCCATGGGCTCTCTCAAGACCAAAAGCAGATGAGAGTTTGTCGAAAATAAATTCAAATAAAAAGTCTTAGAGACTTATATATTTTGTTCAACAAGATAACTTTCACAAAAGAAACACCACTTCTAAGACTTTTTGAGGAGACAATGCAGAATTAGAAGTATAAAGCCAACGTTATGCTACCAGGACTTCAACATCACCACAACCCGCTTCACGCCTCTTCTGTTTATGCTATGACGTATAACGTTTCCAACTTACTTAGCAACTTGCTAGGGACCACCAATTTGTTGTTCTTTAAGAAAATAATTTTTCATGCCCCATGTATATCACCCCACAACATAGTAATAAAATACCCAAGATAATTGTACTGCTATTCAGTGCAATGATGAGTTTTTTTTATCTTAAAGTTTAGATAATGTTTCATTTTAAGTTTTAGACACATTTTCTTTTGAAACTAATTGATTGAATCATCTGTCCAATCAGAGCTTTGGAGGTGGGGACATGGGCAGACACAGCATTGATGTTATGTTGGTGATAAGCTGTGTGCAGCTTTAACTGGTGGATCATGCTGCTCAAAGTTATTCAGGGAGTTCTCATTACTGAGTTCTCATGCTGCCAACAATTTATTAAATTGAAGATGAACTAATGCTGACATATTTTTCTTTAAGATTACAATTTTCATCACAGCAAGGTCAAGCATATCAATAAAGTCGCGATCTGATAATAGAATTTGAGGGTTAGGAACGTCCATCAGATTTTGGAATGAGCGACCTTGACTTGATGACATCATAATGCCTTTAGGGAGGTTTGCTCAACAAGCCCTTTGGTTTCTCTGTTTATTCGTTACCACTGACAGTGTGGCTTGGATCATCCTTACCAAATCTCTTTTTTCTGCCAGACCGATATCTATTTTCTCATCATGATGCAGGTATGAGAAGATCTACGAGGAGGTGCAGGGTCTGGAGCTGGTACGGCTTTTCCATGGGTGGATGAGGGTGGACGGCCGCAGCATGAAGGTTGCCTTGCTCAACGTCATCAAAAAATGGAGCTTCATGTTCAAACAGCACCTCATTGACCATGTGACAAACAGGTAAAGTTCAAGTAGTACGCTCGGGGGGCTTTGCTGCCACAGATGCACTCTCTCTACTGAAATGGCTAATGATTTAGCAAATGTTATATGGATGTCGTGACATCAGACTGGATTTTATGACACCTCTGTACTCGTTTCAAGGCCTGGTCACAGTAGCATATAGCAGTAAAATTTTAAGGCAAAATAGACACATTTCAGTGTAATTGCTGCAATCAGATAAGCTGATATAACCAAGGTTAAAACTTTGGATAGTGCCATAACGGGACATTTACCCTTGGATGAGTAGTACTGCTCCTGACAAGCTAAACTCATCTGATGTGTAGTGATGCAGGTACCTCTTCAATGGCCATGTTCATTTATCCCTAGCCTGTCAGATCTGGAGAATTTTATCAGTGTGGCTCAGACTGGCATGGCCCAGCAAGTGGAGGAGGGTGACTACAGTGGCCTGGTGGGGGTCATGGGTCACCTCCTGGCTGTCAAGGAAAGACAAAACACTGCGGACACAATGTTTGAGCCCCTGCAACAAACCATTGCTCTGTTGAAAGTCTATGAGCAGGAGCTGCCTGATGTTGTCTACAAGCAGATACAGGTAAGGCCTCACTATTTCGCTGAGTCATTTCACACTCTCACGCTCTTTTTCTAACCTGTCGTCATAGTTTATTTCGGGTGAGACAGTTCGCTCCTCCTCCAGGCAATTCATCAACTGTCACACCCCTTGTTTTTCCCTACTCTGTATTGCCCGCTCCTTCTCTGTTTGTCTGTCTGACTGTCTCCAGGAGTTGCCTGAGAAGTGGACCAATGTGAAAAAGCAAGCTGTGTTAGTCAAACAGCAGGTTGCGACTCTGCAGGCTATCGAGGTGGCGAGCCTGCGGCGAAAGTGCACTTCATTTGACGTGGAGCAACACAACTTCAGGGAGCGGTTTCGCAAAAACGGACCCTTCAGGTGGAATAAATATTTGTTATTTGCAGCAAAAACTGTAATTGGTAAGATTTTACTCATGATATACTAATGCAGGTATTACCCAAAAATGAGCGAGCTCACCTCTGTAGCTTGTGTTTCCCCCGGCCAGCTCACCCTGCCTTTGTCCAGGGACGAGAGAACCACCACCATCAGACTGATTTGTGTTCAGCGCCGATATTTACTAGTAAAACTCTCTGATATCAACATAATGGCTGGTATTCTTTATATATCAAGTAAAAATAGAGAAGCGCATTAATTGTAACAGTGCTCATTATTTAAACTGTCACAATTTCAATTTGTTCCCTTTATTGTCTACATTTAATAATTCATTGACTCACACATGAGAATAGCATATTAAAATAGTTTTCTTTCAAGTGTTGAACTGCTGCATCATGGGCATGTATCAGAATAAGATGAGGTAGAATGGCAGGAAACACACTGGAAGGAATTTGTTTGGAATGCTGAAAGTGGGTATATTTGGACTGAAGCGTGTCATCATAGGGCAGTCAGTGAGTCTCTCGTCGGTCCAGATAAGGCAGACCAAAGCCATCTTGTGCCCTGTGTAGTTGCCGAAATCTTCCATACATCCCGCTTTACTCAGCATCAATGCACTGGACAGAAAACCCACAGACACGAATCAACCGTTGCTGCTAGATTCTGAACACGGTAACACAAGTTGGGTCATCAGAACCAAGCTGAAAATGTACACACAAGAAAAGAGGGAAACAGAAGGAACAGAAACAGATCTGGGAACCGCTTCAAACCTGTAGCTAACAAAATGGGGTCTTTATCAAAACCTCTAAGAGATTCAGACAGAATGGAAGAGACAGAACAGAACATTTTTGTCATTCCTTATGTAGCAGGAGAAGAAACTCAGGAGGAACTTCAACAAACACCACATCCCCGTTCACTTCCATCCCAGGAACACACTGAGACAGCAGCTCACCCACCCTGGTGACAAAGCACCCGGACACAAACACACCCAGACACTAACACACCCAGACTCTAACACAGCAGCGTAGACGATGTTGTTCACAGCAGTCAGGATTAGTGTTGTAGAATGGATATAAACACCAGTCCCTAAAAGATGAAGATTGATTGATGGCTGAATGTCATGATGTTATTGGTTGAAATGGTTGCTATAATCTCATGTAAGCACACAACATATTTTATTTTTTGATAAAAAAAATATGCAAAGAATTTTTTTTTCATATTGTTTGTCATATATAATTTAATGGTTGACTAATGTTGATCTGAACGAACAGGCTTGTCATTGTGTATGTTTGTGCGTGCGTGCGTGCGTGCTGGGTGTGCTGTTCCAGATATGTGCCATGCACTTTATGTCAAATTCTCCATTAACACTGCTTGGAGGTCTACCCTTTAAACATGATGTTGTTAAGAAGTGGGGCCGTAAAGTCAGCAGGGATCAGGGAAGGCTCGGGGTGACAGCATCAGTGAGGCCCGAGGTTCAGAGGCGAAACGAGAGTGAGGGTCACCAAGGTTGCAACATCCGACGGGTGCTTTCTAAATATGAACGTTGATACAAAAACCAAGAGACAAGCTATAAATATCAGCTGTAGCCTGAAAAATGTAGAAAACAAGAAAGTTCTGACACATTCAAAGTAAAAGACTGAGTTTTTGAAAAAACAAAACAGTAATTGTATGCAGAGATCTATATTGCAGTGAGCTACTATCAATGCAGTACTTCAATAGATGACTAATATGATAAGAAATGCAAAGGGAAATAAGGTGAATACATTCGATTTTAATTAAAATATATTATTAGTGTTATGTTTCAATTAAAGTATGTTATTCTAAGTAAAAATTCAGAGCTTAGAAATTAAGTAGAAATACATTGTCACTGCAAGTAGAGGAGTGTACAGTATGTGCATTGTTTTTTTTATGAACTTCTTCTTCAGCAATTTGCATTTTAACCCCCAAATATTTTACTACAGAGAGATGTACTTTCCTGTCCCCTTTTCTAACAGGTTTGTGACTTTTATGTTGTGTGTGAGCACAATTACTAGTTAATAAGTCAACATCAGGCATCAACTCCAAAAGGTGATCTATCGTTCTTCAACCTAATTTCCCTCATTCTGCCAAATTTCATCAAAATCGATCCGTGACTTATTGAGTAAAGATGCTAATGGGCAAACATACAGTTGAGCAAAACACAGCCCCATAAAACCTCCTTGCTAGAGGTAGAAAGACAATCCCTGCGTCCATTTGTCCTACACACGACAGTCATCTACTGTACATCTAAAGCCTCCTGTTGGAGCCGTACTAAATGAAGCATGCTCTCCTGCTGATAATAGTGCTTTTAGTTCTGTAACTTGTAGTGACGAATGATGTGCTCATTGAGAGAACTAAATGTGTATAATTTCCAGGTTTTTTTTTTTTTAACGGACTGATAGGTTTTACATTAGAGTAGTTTAATAGTCTTGAGATGATGTAATGTGGGAGGACACCCAGAGAAAACCCATACGAACATGAGGAAAATATTCTCACCACAGCAAGAAAGAAGCAGCTCTCACATTCCTTTAAACATCCCGCAATAAACATTTTTGGTTTGTTTGTGTTCTTTTTGTTTCCTGTCAGGCCTGCTTTAGATTATAAATGATGGTACACCGTCTCTAAGTTCAATAAAAGTGCACTGGTTTAGGGAAATTGCCATTACACTGCAGGCTGTAGCTCTCTGCAGCTTCCAAAATTTGGAGACACTTCAGTCTGAATCCAGAGAGGACACCGCAGAGAGAAATGTGTCAGACGGAGGCTGTCAATCAAAAAGTCACTGATAGGATGAAACAATAGTCAAGGAAAGGAAAAGGTGTGACATTTAGATGCACAGTGTTGCACTGCTGGCTGGACCATGAGGAATTTGAATGCTTTACACGTGAATAATAGCCGTCTGCTTAATCATGCAATCATGCAGTTTGCATAATTATAACGATCATGAACTCATGAATTTCATTATATTTTGCAAAACACAATGACAATTGAGTCTTTCTGTTCCATTCCATTATTAATTAATAACCCCAAATAGGTGCCCAGATCCTCGATGGTTGTCATGCCCTCAAAGAGAGTTGTGTTAATAATGGTGACAGTTATGCAGGACCTCTACAGCTATAAATACCACATTGCAGTTGTTCTCATCAGCAAAATGTGCCTGTCATGGCTACCTTGACCCTTGACCACAAAAATGGTCTGTTTATTCTGGAGTCCCAGTGGACATGTGTTGCAAATTCAAGTGATTCCCTGTAGGCATTCCTGAGATACTGCATTAATGAGGACAACCAAAAAACATACTGTCTCCGGCCCACGGCTGTTGCTAATGCAGAAGCGAAGTGAAACATTCACAAATGTAAGACTTGAGTAGATGGAGAACTCCCTCAGTGCACTCGCAGTGTTGCCAAGTGTCATGGGAGTAAGACTGGGTGGACCAGCACTGACAAGGATGTAAAAATAAAAATCCCAGATGAGAGGAAATGGTGTGGTTTAGTTTCCACTGTCAAATTTAATTGTTTGATCGTGATCTCATATCAAGTTATCACAGTGCCGCTGTAGTTAACTCTAACACAATCAGAGCTGTAATTGTAGCCTTTGAGAAATGTTGCGGTTTATTACATTCCTAGTTGTCCTCCAAGAAGCTACGGTATGTGCAACAGAAAATGCTGTACGTTTCATATATGAGGTTGAGTGGTTTAATCCAAGGTCGTCAGAAAAGACAAAAGATACATGAGACTTAATATCAAAATAAGCAAAAACTAATGCGATGCAATCATTGTAACTTTGAAATGTCAGTTGCAAATGTGCTCATTTACATCATCCAATCACGATCCATAACTCATTTACTCTGTCATTGAGAGTGACTATTACTATTTGTAATTACACAATAAATTAGTATTCCACATAAAAAAGTCTTCCTCTTTGGTTTCCAGCCAGTGAGGGCAAACACAGCGCATCTGTGAAAAGATAGGAATGTCACCTTTCCTGGCCTTCTCGCTCGCAGAGGTGTGATAGCTCGAGGCACTCGCATCTGACAAGGCTAATTGAATCTTACCATAATCATAATTAATTCATAAGTAGAGATGCTTTGTCATAATGTCTAATTGTCAGATTAGTTATGTATGTAATTGGTCTCTTAATAACCTGGTGATTATTTTCCCATTAATGTCGCGGAAGTCATTTGTAATTGTTGTGGTGTGCTGGAGACACTGGCCTGTTTATTCTGCAGCCAAGTCAGCCTTGGCACCCTCGCAGCCATTCATTACCAAAATACAGCCTTTGCTTGCGTCCATGCATTCATCCAGATTCGACAGCGAGAAACCCTACCAGATGTTGGATGTGTTCCACCAGCAGATCCTGGACCAGGAGGCGGTGATGGCCTCCCTGGTGGAGTCTGCCAGCCTGTTTGAGGTCACCATCTCTGAGTATAAACAGCTTCGACAATGCAGGTAAAACCTGATGCTGGAAGGAGGAAATACCGCCAACTGTTGAAATTTGAACCATTTTACATTAACACTTTAAGAGTTGCCATTTTCATTAAGTTTGATTCACTTTGCCTCCTCCCTGTCATCCCTGAGGCGTGAGGTGGGCCTTCTGAAGGAGCTGTGGGACATGATCACTGTGGTGGAGTCCAGTATGGCGGCATGGACCAGGACTCCATGGAGGGAAATCCACGTGGAGGACATGGAGCTCGAGTGCAAACGCTTCGCTAAAGATATTCGGGGGCTGGATAAAGAGGTGAGGGAAGATAAGGCTGGAGGACAGTAGGGTTGGGAACACAGTGGTAGGGAGGGAAGAGAAGCTGGGGAAAGGTTGATGGAAATGATGAATCATTTACAGGTTCCTGCTGGTTTCCAGCTGCTATTGGCTAAACCAGTGGTGTGATTGTACATGGAGCTGTACAACGTAAACAAGTATTGTGTAGCCAGGCCCCTCTTCATTGTGATATGTAAAAACAGGGGAAGCATTGGGCTCATCCTATTATCACTATGGGGTAGTAGTTAAAAAAAATGCTGCAGCTTGTTTGAATTTCTGTGATCCAATCATAATTGCTGTGGGCTGTGGTAAGCCCAGGGTGCAGTGATCGATCCAAATCCATCCATCCATCCATCCATTTTGTACCACTTATCCTGTTAAGGGTCATGTGGGGCTGGAGCCTATCCCAGCAGCCTTCATGCATGAGGCAGGGTTCACCCTGGACGGGTCGCCAGTCCATCACAGGGCCAACACATAGAGACAGACAACCATTCACTCTCACAGCCACGCCTACGGTCAAATAAGTATCCAATTAGCCTCGTCCACTCGATGTCTTTGGACTGTGGGAGGAAGCTGGAGTACCAGAGAGAACCCACACAGGAACAGGGAGAACATGGAGACTCCACACAGAAAGACCCCATGCCCGAGCCAGGGCTCGAACCTGGAACCTTCTCACTGTTAGGCGACAGTGCTGACCACTGCACCACCGTGCCGTCTCGATCAAAATCTTTTTCAATAACTTGCCATTTTCAGCATGTAGGTTGCTACTGGCTAGCTAACAGAAGTGGTTGTTGTTTCACAAAGCAAAGGGGACTTGTAGAAAAGCAGTCACTGAAATTTTTCCCAGATGGCGGAGCAGAGTTCTGCTGCAGCCAGGGGGGAGCCCTTGGTGTGACAACCCCCTAGCAGGGTTGAAGTACAATGGTACAAAGACATGTAGAAGTGACACATAATTTCAAATCTGCTGATGATAACATTACTTTTCAAATATATGTTTGTAACCCATTATGTTAACTTCTTAAGCTACAGTACCATTTGAATCAAGCTAAATTGCTAACTCACTAACTAACAATCTCCAGTTCTTCTCCTGCCTCGATATCAAACTTTGTACTCTCACAGACAATAGTGGGCAAAATACCACACTAGTACAATAAATTACAAATAAATCAATTGTGAATAACAAGCTCCATGTCCTGCCAGCCCTCTCCATTTTTGCATTTTGTTTCTGGAGCTGGGTTGTAGTAGACACATTCCAAGTGAGATTCATGGAGCTAACTGCCCTTTCAGCCAGGAATGTTGACAGTTGCAAGATAGAAATGTAAAGAACCGTTTTTGTCGTCCAATGTTGAAAGTCAAGCATAAAGAACTGAAATCGTATCAGTTCAGGTGGGATTTTTTTTTGCCATGTGTCAATGAAGGGTTACGAACACGCTCAAAATGACTTCCTTTTTGTCTTTTCTTTCAGCTGTAGCTGAGTTAAATGTCCTTGAGCCCAGCCATTAAAGCAGGATGTGTGTATCTACATGAATTTGAAGCAGGGCACTCCTGGAGGCTTTTCATTTTGGGTGTAATAAACTACACCAAAACAGAGTATCGAGTTGCCTTGTCCCTCTCAAAAGCCCTTGTACTGATTTCCTGGCTTTTGTCTCCTGTAGGTTAGAGCATGGGAGGCCTTCACAGGCTTGGACAGCAGGGTAAAGAACCTCCTCATCTCCCTGCGGGCTGTGGCTGAGCTCCAAAACCCAGCCATACGAGCCAGACACTGGCACCAGCTAATGGCCGCCACAGGAGTCCGCTTCACCATGAGCCAGGTTTCTAACTTTTTCTTTGAGATAAGCACTGAGAACAACAAAAGTGCTGCTGTTCAGTCATGGGTGAATGTTTTCATATGTAGTCTAAATATATTGGAGCGACATTACCAGATTTTTATATATATATATATATATATATATATATATATATATATATATATATATATATATAAATTTATAAATATATAAATTTCAATAACCATTACAGCACTGACATGAACATTTTTAAGTAATGCACACTATTTACCCACTAAATGTAATAATTTAATTTGGAGGTTTGTGTTCTGATAGGGATACATTTGGAACTGGCCTTTTTCATACAGCTTTTCAAATTTTATTTCTTGCATATTCAGATTGTGTATAAATTGATTTTAGAAAGTCTGATGTCAAAGTAACATTTCAGTTTTACAGATTAATTTTGCGCGTCAGCATGTTAGAGTGTTAAACATAATTTTCAACACATTATGTTATGTAGCATTCAACAACTGATGTGGTTCTGTGAGAGCAGGAGACGACGCTGGCCGACCTGCTGCGGCTCAACCTGCACTGCTTTGAGGAGGAGGTGAGAGGGATTGTGGACAAGGCGGTTAAAGAGATGGGGATGGAGAAAGTCCTCTCAGAGCTTAACACCACATGGACAGGTACAGCAAGAAGAACACACTTCATAGAGTTTTTCATTCTGCTGTATGAGAATGTGACCTATTGGTGATCCCACATAGCTATGCAGTTCCAGTATGAGCCCCACCATCGCACCCAGGTGCCCCTGCTGCGCTCAGACGAGGAGCTCATTGAGACTCTGGAGGACAACCAGGTCCAGCTCCAGAACCTCATGTCATCTAAGTATATTGCTCACTTCCTGGATGAAGTTTCGTCTTGGCAAAGCAAGCTGTCTGTGGCCGACTCGGTCATATCCATCTGGTTTGAGGTACAGCGGACGTGGACTCACCTGGAGAGCATCTTCATCGGCTCAGAGGACATTCGCTCACAGCTGCCTGAGGTTACTTCTGCACACCCTGGATACATTTAATCAGATACATGCATGCTCACAGTTAATTACACCTCTATGTTTTAGGGATATGGGCCTTAACCTGCACTTGCTGTTACCATTTGAACCCAGATAGCATGACTGTTATGGCTGTTAATTAAGGATCCATTAATTGGCTCCTACTGCTAGCTTAGCAATGGAGATTATTTGACTTTTTAATTGCTCCCATGATGTCGGGCTTTGCCGACACCCAGATGTTTGCTATTAAACCTCTCCTTCTCCTTTTCTCATGTGAGAACCTAAATCCCCTGGCCGGGCTCCCTTGTGAAATCATCTGCAGGACTCCAAGCGCTTCGAGGGGATTGATGCTGATTTCAAAGAGCTGGCAAACAGTATGCATCAAACGCCCAATGTAGTGGAGGCCACCAATAAACCCGGCCTGTTCAGCAAACTGGAGGACATCCAGAGCAGGTGAGGGTACAGCAAAGATGTCTTTTCTTTCCGCACCTTGATGTTTGAGGCTCAATCTAGGTTTAGATTTCATACACATGGATCCACACACACTGAGTGACCACAAATTTCTTTATAGGCTTTCTCTGTGTGAAAAAGCTCTGGCAGAGTACCTGGACACCAAGCGCCTGGCCTTCCCCAGGTTTTACTTCATCTCCTCAGCTGATCTCTTGGACATCCTGTCTAATGGGACCAACCCACACCAGGTGAGAAGGTTTAGTCTGAGAGGCTGCAGTGGTATTTTTATCCAGTTCAGCCAATATTCCAGGAATGTTTAAAGTTGGAATCTGACCATGGGAGTTATTGGGAATAAACGAGACATTTTGGGATCATTTATACTGACTGTATTCAACTTTTCACAGGCATTCGTCCATAAATATAACTGTTGTGTATTCTCAGTAGCAGATGTCCATGTAACATTTATGATACAAAAGTCTTTCTGTATGCAGAAAACTAGCCTGCAAGATGCATTAGTAGCTATTAACACATGTAGATTTAGAATTTTTCGTTCAAGGCTGCACAGTGGAGCAGTGGTCAGCACTGTCGCCTCACAGCAAGAAGGTTCCGGGTTTGAGTCCCGGCTCCAGCACAGGATCTTTCTGTGTGGAGTCTCCATGTTCTCCCTGTTCCTGCTGGGTTCTCTCTGGTACTCCAGCTTCCTCCACAGTCCAAAGACATCAAGAGAGGACGAGGCTGATTGATTCTCTAAATTGACTGTAGGTGTGGCTGTGAGTGTGAATGGTTGTCTGTCTCTGTATGTTGGCCCTGCCATGGACTGGTGACCTGTCCAGGGTGAACCCTGCCTCTTGCCTGTAGACGCTGGGATAGGCTCCACCACCCCCCCCCCCCCCCCCACGACCCTTAATAGGAATAAGTAGAAGAAATTTAATGGATGGACGGATAGATGGATGGAAATTTGTGTTCACTTAGACATTATTGATTAACTGTAATGTCATCCAACTTGACTGGATGTAGTCTTCAGGGTCAAATACAGTAATGTGGCCACACAAAGAAAAATGTACAGGGCAGTTAAATACAGATACTTTAAAATACCACAGAATATATAACTTGTAATTCCCATATATTTGAGCGAATACCCATATATTCCCATTAATGTCCATGGAAAGTTTCCAACAGTTTTGCAAAAAAAAAGGTACAAATTCCCTCCCAAAATTCCACAACTAAACTTGGAAAAGGTCTGGAAAGGGTCCATAAACTACCTGGAAATGTTTCACCCCTTTGTGACCTGAGATGGGAGTCTGAAAATAAGAGTGACATGCATGGAAGGTCCCTCAAGTGGCTTGAGAGAGCTTGTAGAAAACTGTGAAAATGAGAAATTAACGATGTTATTACATGACCCAATTTTTAACCAAACTTCAATCCAATAGTCAGATGAAGTCTTTCACACCAAGGCATCAGCTGAAAATCCTGAGGGTTCACTGCAATCAGTGAACACAATAAACAACTAAGAGGACAAAACATTGCATTCCATAGGTTCTCAAAACATTTTCCTTCATTTTTCCTTTTTACCTATTAAATGTTCACAGGTCTCATCCAACCTTAAAGTGGACAATCTATAAAGAAAGGCTTACATGTAGGCCTCCACATACAGTAGGCCCTATTTAGACCTGGTACTAAGATCTGTATTGAGTGGTCTGATCACAAGTGGACCTCCTGTGAGGGGATCTTCTGTATGGGAATAAACATCTACATGTATTTGCATCTATAGACAGCAATCAAAGCAATACAGAGCCTGTCTGTTCCTTAGCTTGTCCCTGACAAACCACCCAAGATGTCTGATGCATCTGTCATATGTCACTGAGGGTTGGGATGATATGCCACCATTTATGCACTTTTCATTGCATTACTTCCTAAAAAAGAGGCTGATGAGATTGACTTTCAGTGTGGCTTAAGACGCATTTGGCCACCGTGGCCACATGAAGCACAGACCACCTCTGAAAGTGGTCACAATGCTCAGGTCCAGCAGGCATTCAGGACCTATTGCATGTGTTCATGTACCTGGAGATGAGGCTGTCCACTTTTGATGTGATCACTCAGGATGGGTCTTAATAACAGAGTTATTGTGCGGCCCATTGGTTTCTCAAAGACCTATTTGTGTAGGTATCAGGTATGATGGAAGGAAAATCCTTAAGTGCAATTTCCTCCAACTCGTCTCTTTGCTCGGAGCTCCGCTCCCTGCTCAATGTCATTTTTTCTGCTTCCTAAAAAAAACGCACCCTCAATTGTAAAACCCATTTATCAACCACACTGTCCTGCTGAGTATGAAGCCTGCATGAAAACCACAGAAAATATAGACTACAGTATCATCTCTTAGTTCTGCAAGTTTCCTCTTTTAGTGGGATATAAATGATGGATATCTCTTCCACTCCTCTCCCTCATGTTGAATCCGTAATCTGAGATCAATATATATTGGAAATTAAAGTGCTCGCCATGTTGGGGGGTGGGGGGGGGTGTCAACTGCTTTACTGTACTGAGCATCTCATCACTATACGCTTGTCAACTCATTCAGAAACTAAAAGTAAGACATAAATGTTTATTTAGTCATTTACATGAAACAACAGCACTTGTCAATCACAGTTGCGTCAATCGTTTTCGCTAGTTCACCCTCATGTTGTGAAGAGGGTAGTCAGGGACAAGCGGCTTGGAGATGGTATGATCCACATGGGGGGTGGCGAGATTGTATGTGCGTCGACGCTTGAGTGGTTGTTGTTTCCGTGTGGTCCCTGTTTTCAATATAACATAAGCTTTCAGACTGAAAAGGTCAGGGTGGGCAGTACAGTACTGCTTTCCTCCCAGAAAAACTGCACCTATAGTGGATGAGTTGATGCTTGTTGATTTAGTGAACCTTTAAGACCTTACAAGTTTTGAGAGGTTTTCTAAAACAGACAAAGGAATGATAATGAATTTCTAATAAAATGATTGTACTTCCACTATTTGGCTAAAAATGATATTTGGGCTACAAAAACGTGTCATTCTTTTGGATGACCTGGTTCAAAGGAAGGCAGCATTTATCATGTGATCTTGTTCCATGCAGCCCCATTCTGTTCAAAGTCCGGCTCAATGACTCGCCCCTCCAGTGTATCCAGCCTCAGTCTTGGTCAAAGTCAGATTCAATCATTTCTCACTCATTCAGTCGATGTCATTGTGACAAAATCCTCATTAATCACAATCATCATTTAGATAAAGCATACAGCAAATGAACTATATTAACTCATAATGATTAAACATTCCTGTTTCAGAAATGGATGAATCACTATGCATGCACAAGGTATCATTTGATATCAGAAGAGTTAAACCTGTTCGGTGCTACGATGTTTCACTAGCAAGAAACCTCTTGGAAGAGAAACCTCAGTGTTTTTGTAGATATGGAGATGATTCTTTTTCAAATAGGCTGCTTCAATACTTCAATCCCCTACCCACACACATGCCATCTTCCTTCTGTTACACGCCACAGTGTGAATTCACTGCATGTCTCTGTCTCACCCTGTTGTCTCTTGCAGTACCCTGAGTGTCCACACTGAGGCAATGTCGCTCATAGATTTACAGCTTGCTTCTTTCCTGCCTCCCTCATCAGCACATTGTCATATGCGTTTCCACCTTGGAGAAATAAATCATTGTTAAGCACAACTTGCCAGTAAATCTCTTAAAGAGGAAGTCAGCAGCCTTGTATCGCTGGCTTTCTATTAAGTCTGAAAAACAGTAATGCAAAAGTAATGCAATGTTATGTGTTGAGAAAAGAAAATAGCAGTGAGCCTATGTGTGTGTGTGTGTGTGTGTGTGTGTGTGCGCGTGCGTGCGTACGCGTTCCTTCAGGTCCAGAAACATCTGTCTAAGCTGTTTGACAACATGGCTAAGATGCGATTTGAGGCAGATGGAGAGGGGAGTCCTTCTAAGACTGCTCTGGGCATGTACAGCAAAGAGGAGGAGTACGTCCCTTTTGATCAGCCCTGTGACTGCTCTGGACAGGTAAAATACACCACTTCTGCTTCATTCATGCCTCTGAAACGTCAACAGTTGTAGGTTGAGCTAAATACCTAAGACTGTCTGAGGACATCGCAACAACATAGGCACCATGGACGTCGGTAGGTGAGCAGGGAAGATGGGAATATCAGCTGGAGATCTCACACGCTACAAAAAGAGACAAATTAATTTCAGTGTTCCCCATGGGGTTTTACATATCAAACCCCATAAATCCATTAATTTTCCATTCCATCCATACTATTTGCCTGACTCCAACTCCGCTCTAATGCTTATTAATGGCCTCATTAGGGTTCTCTGATAAGAGAGCCTATCAGTGTTCATGCGACACACATGCAAATGTTTTTTTTCTGCATTTGTTTAATGGGTCTGTCTTATGTGTTTTTGTGTAAGGTGGAGGTGTGGTTGAACCGGGTCCTGGACGCCATGCGCGCCACGGTGCGGCATGAGATGACAGAGGCAGTGAGTGCCTATGAGGAGAAACCCAGAGAGCAATGGCTGTTTGACTACCCAGCTCAGGTAAAATGGCTTTTGGATGGATAAAAGCACAGAACTGATTCATGTGTTGCGTACCCCCCCCCCCCCATTACGTAGGCTGTGTTCAAATGGAGTGGGCAGAGGGAAGATGGCAAACCATAATTCCTTTAACTGAATGGGAGCCGTTGCCATTCGCAATTATTTTAAGTTTTTGCTACCCTCTGGAACAGAATTCTTAACCGGATGTAACTGTCGCTCCTGCACAAGGAGGAAACATGGCTGACCTGGACAATTGCAAGCTCATTCTTGTGGTGCCACAACACCTGAAGCTATAGAACCACACATTAAAATCCTGGTGAGATATGAGATATGGGAGCTGAGATAAAGCAGGCTATGATTAGGAGGAATTTTCCTCATGTTTCGGGGGGGAAATTAAAAGGTATTTTGAGTCTGTGATAGAATGTGAAGAGAAATTGTCCTTTATTACCTGTACAGTGCTACAATGATAACATGAAAATGAACACAAAATCAGGTTATTTAACACATTTTTCTCATTTGTTTATACATCACCATGGCAACATATTGTCATGAGAATTGTATTGTGCGGTCCTGCCACACCATCAGCCTTTTTTTCTCCTCATACCGTTCTGCTGTCTTCCGTCTGCCTGACTCCAGTGAGTGGAGCATTAGCTTTCCATCGGGTGGGTAGAGGTCTCCACCCGATGCACATGTTCTCCCAAGTTTAGCATGCAACGTTCTGCATTATCATTCGACTGTTCTAGCAGCAAGAGCAAGTGCGGTAAGGACTAAGAACAAATGCATCTCTCTGTGTTGGTGCAGTACTGGACCACTAATCTCTACCTGAAAATAAGGTTTCTGTAGTTTTTGATGTGATGCTTCCAGTAGCAAAATAGGCCCATCATTTACAAGTTCCATACTCTGAAAATGATTTGAATGGTTAAAAACTAAGGCGGATTTTACTCAGTCAAAGCTTTCATTGAGTTGAAAGAGAGATTAAACCACATTACATTTGCCTGTTTTAAAAACATCTGCAATACATTTGAAACTTATCTGAAACTCCAGCGCAACAGCTCTCCGCTGGAAACTATTTTCACACTACAGCTAATCAAAATGCCGATAACGTGTCTGATGATGTTTGATGACTGATTTGAGTCAAAGGGAGAATGCCCTCACCGGAGGCTCATTGGGTCAAGCTCCTTGAATGGAATATTAAATGAGCCACTGTTTCCTCTTCTGAGTTTTTCTTCAAAACCTTTCATGTGGTTTCATGTCAGTAACGGTTCAAATGATCTATTTTATCAGAAGTCAAAGATGAGCAAAACAAAACTGACAAACAGATTTTGTATCTGCTGCCAGATCTATTTTCATCTTTCCTCTCACATCTGTCCCATAAATCGTGAAAAACTGGACCAAGGATGTAACGTTCATCTTCTGAGGGGCCCAAGTAAAAAAACTCAGTTCAAAAAGTCAAATTTTAGAATTTGTGTCTAAACACTGACCTTTAAGTGGTAATACACAGCACCAGACTAAAGGGAGAAATCCCTCTGTCACTGCAACGTAACAAAGATGAAGGCAACGTTTCAGTAGGACCTGTCATAGATTGGCCAGTGTGTGTGTTGCTGTGCGTTCACTTGTGTTTGGGATCAAACTCTGAGATGCTGAGCTCTGACGCTCGTGTGAAGGTGTTGTGCAGTGACTCATGTCCTCTGGGGTGTGTTAAACATCATTAGCAACTGCCCAAGCTAGCACAATCAGAATCAGAATACTTTATTAATCCTGGGGGGAAATTCTGTAAAGTGCGTGCTGTCAAACATGGAGACCCTCCTGCTGTTTGGGAGGGAACAGTCGGGAGCTTGTTCCGATGATGGAGAAACCCTTCACTAGATCTGGGACACACTTTCATTGCGTGTGTGTGTGTGTGTGTGTGTGTGTGTGTGTGTGTGTGTGTGTTTGTGAGAGAGGGGCCACAGCATGATGGGCATGAGTGTTTGGGAACTGACAGTTTTTGGACAGTTATGCTGATGTTAACCATCTCTCACCATTAGCTTTGAGCTAAATATATGTGGCTGGTTCTTTCTGTATTCTGGAGTCACCGAGAAATGATGCTGGTAGGAAAAAAATGTACATTTTTGAAGCCGGAGACTCCTATTTTGGGTACGTGAAAGGCAATGTACACTTTTTGGGTGAGTTGTTACTGTTACTAAGATTTTAGATCAACTTATTTTGAACTTTTTTGCATTGTGGTGTTGGTACTTGTTTATTAATGGAGGATCTGAGGACATATTATGGCTTGGGAGGTTGTTCGGGTTAAGGAGGATAGGATCTATGGATCAAAATATAGGAGGCATTCTCCAGCACAGAACACATTCTCAGGCTGCATACAGCCTCAGCAAACTTATTAGAAGATTAGAGGGCAGCCTGTAGCCTGAAAGACAAAACTCAAGGCAAAACCGTATGTATAGTGATAACTGAATGTAGCATAAATGAGCATAAATCTGTATTTTAATCACGCCTTCTTGTGTGGATCATGAGACATTCAGAGCACGAGTAAGAATCAGGAATTCAGTTTCTCATGTTCACATTATCACTGATGAAAAGGAAGACTGAAGGTCTCTTTCAGGTTGTTTTTTATTCCTGAGAATTGGTTTTTAACGGAATTCTTGTTTCAACCACAGGAAAAGTGCTCAGCCTATCTAGTGTTCTTTGAAGCAGACTTCCCACAAGGATCAGCAAGAACACTGGAGGCTGACATGCATTACCTTTGCTTTTCAGTCTGAGCAGCTTTACTCTAGAAGCATATTTGCCTATGTTCATGTTCGTGTACATCATTTCTGTCTTGTGGCGCAGCTCTTTCACTTGGTTCAACCATTTTTGTGAATGTGCCTGTGATTTCTGTCCTCGTCTCTGACGCTCCCCTCAGGTGGCTCTGACCTGCACTCAGATCTGGTGGACGTCTGATGTGGGCATGGCTTTCGCCTCTTTGGAGGAAGGCTCTGACAAAGCTCTGAAGGAATATAATAAAAAACAGGTGTCTCAACTCAACACCCTAATTTCTATGCTGATCGGCGAGCTTTCACCTGGCGATCGGCAGAAGGTCATGACAATCTGCACCATCGATGTCCACGCCAGAGACGTGGTAGCCAAGATGATTGCTCAGAAGGTGAGGACGGCACGGTGGATAAATCTATATGAGCACCTGAACTGTGTATAAATTCTTCTGCTGGCGATGATTGCTGCAGTATCTTTTGAGAGGCTATTACCAGTGAATAATGCACTCAAGTCATTAGCAATTTGTCATTAGCATAATTAGAAGGTGGAGAAGCAAAGATTATTTCAGGCTTTATCTCAAACCTCTCTTTTGACTCTTTTAAAGGTGGTGAATTCTCAGGCATTCATGTGGCTTTCCCAGCTGAGACACCGTTGGGATGAGAAGGACAAGCATTGTTATGCAAACATCTGCGATGCCCAGTTCCTCTACTCCTACGAATACCTGGGCAACACGCCACGATTAGTCATCACTCCTCTAACAGACAGGTACAGAGGTGTCAGTCTGGATGTCTTTGCTCCGGGTATGAAGCAAACGATCACAATACCCCTGTTTCTGTTTTGATGCACATTTTGAAGTATTGCTTCAGAAAAGTTTAATAGAAACTGCAAATTTAAAAATCAAGGCTTTTTCCGCTCCCTTGAGGTGTTTATTTTTTCTATTTTGGAAGACAAGATGGAAACCTCTTTCTTTTATAATCTCAGACATAATATTCTCCACTGCCAGAATCTTCCCAGACATTTCAAAACCTTGTCTTCATCTCTGGACAGCAGCAACATGGCTGGTCTTAAAGAACAGTCACAAGTTAAACTGAAAGTGACTCCCCAGGACTTGAATGTGTAATAAGACCGGGCGCTGCTGCCAATTTTACATAGAGGCCAAACCATGTTATTTCAACTATGGCATACAAAGACTTGCATTGTGAAAGACGTGACTCTAAAAATGGATGGATTTTTTTTTTTTTTTAACTCACATACCCGCTATCATAATTTGATCATTTGGAAAGTCTAGTAGAGGCTTAAGATTAAATCATTTAATCCCCATTCAAATTCACAGAGGGTTAAATGGGAAGTTATCATTATGGGGTTGGTGGCCAGGAGTTTCATCGGAGCTAAGCTAGGGCTAGCCGATGATGTCACAGTTGCTGTTTCAGGGAGTATTGGAATCAAAGGGCAGCTGCTCAGAGTGTGGTAACCCTGCTTACCTCTGACAAATATTAAACAAAAATAGTATTTATCAAATATATTTGGCATTTAATCACTCACGGGTAAACGCATCAGGTGTGCTAACTTGTATGAAGCACTTTCGATGTCTATTATAAGAACATGTTGTTGTTGACAATTCAGCTCATAACTTGTAATTGAAAATGTGTCTCGGAGATACATGTTTCCCATCTAATTACAACCATCTGACACACTGAGAATTCATTTGCCTCAATATGGACACCCACTGCAGGCAAAAGCTTTTAGAACAACTCACCGAGGGCACTTTGCCAGTAGCTTGTTTGTCCTCAGACACGTGTTTCTACAGGATTCCTGATAAAGTTTCAGCTCCACAGAGATGAATACCTGCCTCCAAACTGCAGGCTTTTATTGTGTGGTCTTCCAGATTGACCACTATTCCATTTGAAGCCAGAACAAAGCAGAGACAATGGGCTTTGATGGCCAGATCAGCGGCCATGTAGCAAGACTTCACCATATGGTGCATGCCCTCGCTGACAGTCACACTGTTTGCCACCGGCTTTCATTTCAACAATGGAACATGGACGAGTGGGCTTTTCTGTCAAATGCTTCAATTCAAAATTTCAGATAAAGTGAAAATCTATGACAGGTTTCAAACATGAGGATGTTACGTAAAGAGTCATCACAACAAGATGAGAAAGGTAAAATGAAGACAGGAAAGAAAGGAGAATCAACTCATAGATTAAAGAACAGGTGCCCAGACTTTTTTCCTGGCAGGACCTTTGTGGGCTTTGTGTTAAAATTGTGACATTTTTAAGCCTGGTACTGTAACCCTACATCCTGCTGGCCAAACTCAAACTCATGGTGGGTCAATTTTGGGCCAAGAGGGGATTTCGTCCACAACATGAATAGGATATCAGACCAAAGGAAAAAGTCCTGTCTTAATCGCATAGGAGTGTGATGTCATTGTAGGAGATTATTTTAGATTAGTGGTCACAACAGTTCATACTGGAAGAGTACAGCGTTACACATACTTGAATGGCTTATATTTGTGTACTGATGCAGTTTATGGAGACAGGTAGCCAGTGGAAGGAGCTAAGATACTGTTCCAGGTAAGCTAGCATGCTGCACGGTTCTCCTGCTCCTCTGCATGTAAGAACACACTTTTGGTCAATATTTGTTTGCTTTACCTGTCATTAATTATAGATAAATATCTTTGGGTCAACTTTGACATGTATGAGTTTATTTTCACGAGTAAACAGGACGTGCGGTCATGCAAATGCATGAAAATCATGGAAAAGTCTGAGAAATGTTGTAGTAAAACTACATTTATGAACCACTTGCATTTTCAATACCAGCATTCTGAAGTGAAGGAGCCTGATGGAGTTGATCCATCAACCACATCTACAATAGTTAGATGTGAAAATGTCTTCAGCTTCTTTGAAATATTTAAAGCTTTCTTAAAACATCACCCCAACGACTCCTTTTTTTGTCAGCGATAAAATACTTGTAATTAATGAGGGAGGGCCTCCAATGTATGTGCTCGTTTACCAAGTGGACTGGCGTGTTTGTGGTGCGTTCACCCCCAGCTGCACCATCATGAAGCTACTGGAGTCCCTGCCTTTAATCAGTAACAGCAGGAAATTTATCAACACTATGAAATCATCAATATTTACTGGACGATCCTCAAAGCTTATCTAAAATGTTAGGACTGTTTTAGCCAGCTCGCACGCGAACCTGACGGAGCGAGCGAGATATGGAGGAAGGAGTCAAACAGACGGGCTGATACAGATATTTAAAAACACTGTGATAAAACAACTCAAGCAGTCACAGATGTCCACATCTAATTCACTCCTGAATCTTTTCTCTGGCTTTGAATTCGCCATTCTGTGCAGGACCCTCTCATCCAGCCTCTGAGATGACAGAATGTGAGATTTTTGGCCATATTTCAAGGGAGCACCATAAAGCCTGCTGGCACTGATATTGGGATGATACACTGTATACAGATGGGATCATTTGTCTTCTCTCAGCTTCTGTCTCTACTTATGCTTTCCAATATTTCCCCCTTCCATACATCATCTATTAACCAGCAGCAGCTCATTCAAATCATAACTGTGTTGCTATCAAAGACAAAACCATTGTGTTTAGTAGCCTGATCGATGAAGTCTTGATTGCCTCCATCAGGTTGCGTCCATGCCGCTGCTGGGTTTTATTGATACTAGATTGGCAGACTGTGTGTTGGTGCTGACAGGTCCTGCTGGAGGAGCAATCACTGGCATCGGTAATTAGCCTGCGCGATAATCAACACGCCAGTCGATCATATTACCCAATGAGGTTGTGTATGACGAGACGTCGATACTGGTTATGAGACTGTGTCAACTTAGGAGTGTCAGTTCTACTGTTAGTAAGTGCAGAGTAAATGAAACATTTCACATATACTTTAAGTTAATCAGGTCATTAAAGGAACTACTTCATGTTTGAATCAGACCTACCTTTAAAGCTCTTGGCCCAGAAAAGCTTGTCTGGTCTTGGGAAGACTAAGTTAAGATAATGACATAAAGATCGAAGAAAAGGAGAACATTTAAGCAAGAATTTAATGGAAATGAATTCTGCTATTGTCAGCGAGCATTTGTTCAAAGAAAGGAATCACTCCGCATCAGCCTGAGTCTGCTGACTATTTTCATGTTCCACTTGTGTCAAGTGCTGGGTGCATGCTTCAGCAGCATGCCTCTCTGCCTTCATAACCATCCGAGTCAAATCATGCGATGCCTCTGCTGATCAAAATAACACACTGTTCTAGTCAAGTGGTGCGTGACGTCCAACTGTTGGAGTTTGTCCTCTCTCCTCAGATACATTTACTTTGTGTTCTTCATGCAAGTTTTGTACTTTTGTTAGGTCATCGAAAGAGAACATGACTTAAAGCTTGAAAATATGTCTAATTATTTCAGTGACATAATATAGATTTGATAGCGAAACTGCAACCCTCTGAGGAGGCAATGCTAACTTAGATGAATGTGCCTGTGTGCATGTCAGGCTCCTCGCTGTGAGAGGAGAGAGGGAAGCAGCTTCATCTTGATCTTCATACAGTAAATGAGGAGCACTCTGTTGCGTCAGTCCAAAGCGTTTTTTTTTTTTATGGCTAACTGTCAGACTCCAGTCCTCTGAGGTCATTCAAGTTTAACTTATTTCATCATTTTACAACAGAGTTAGACATACTCCCTGTATGCTTCTCATAAAAACAAAAAAAATGTAAAGATGGATTTTTAAAACGTTCCAAAAAAGCCTTGAAATTTTTATCGTTTATTTTTTTTTTTCATGGGGGAAAAAAAAAGCTGGTTTGTCAGTGGATATGTCATGCTAGACAGCAGCAGGGGGGGAGGCTGGAGCTGGGGTGGCTCATGTACCTCCTGTGCTGATACCACTGATGCTGCATAGATGGCTACCAGTGATGTTCAGGCCCGTTTCAATCACCCGCTGCAGAACCATGCTGTTCTTAAATGATGTCTTGATGTTTGCCACCAGAAGTCTTTCTATCACACTTCTGTTAAATGTGCATCCTCACTCCCTTTAGATGCTACATCACTCTAACTCAGTCCCTCCACCTGACCATGAGTGGAGCTCCAGCCGGACCTGCAGGTACAGGGAAGACTGAAACAACCAAAGACCTGGGACGAGCACTCGGCATCATGGTCTATGTGTTTAACTGCTCGGAGCAAATGGACTACAAGGTGAGTGCGTGTAAGCATCTGCAGGTGAGTCACTGCAGTGCGTATTATGTCTTTTCAATCTTCACCTTTCTCAGCTGCAGGATGACATATTTTTTGTAGACCAACTCAGACGTTATCAAGTCCAAAAACCAAACAGGATTTTTACATTGGATTTTGGACGAATGACTTGACCGTCACCGCAAGTTGCCCTGTTTAATGACCACAACAACCTCCATAGTCTCATTTAGCCACTTGAAGCAACAGCCTGTGAAGGAACACAGTTACTACAGTTGAATATGCACTCTGGTTGCCATGCCAACAAGTCTGGCTCTTTGGTGCTGCGGTCAGCAAACATGTTTGGTACCTTGTGGAGTCAGGTCCGAGACCAGGGTGTGTTGGCTGCCCTCTGTATTTGCTACACATGGTGACAGAGGAGGAATGGTCCGCTTTGAGGTCATCAGAGGCATGTCTAGCCTGCCATTCATCTGAAGGACCTCAGGTTAGGTTGATCCCTGTGCGAGGGACCTAACAGATTGGTGATGCACTAGTTTGTGGTTCATCCTGGGATTGGAGAAGAGCCACAGAGGATATGACCTGTGTTTTGCTGCAGAACAAAGTTTTAAAATATCTTAAGCTATTGTGAATTTCAGCCTTAATTCAACACAAATTTAACCCCCCAAAAAAAGCCTTCTAACTACCCACTGTGACCTTGAGACAAAGGAACTGGAGGCTCAGCAATGCTAATTCTTGAGCCACTCTATATACAACACTTCTGTCACTAAAGGTGTCAGCCCGTCCTGAAGCCCTTCATCCTCTTTGCTTGCCAATGAATGAATGAAAAGTTGATTTGTTCCACCATGATTATTACTTTACTGAACCTTGTCAGAATGCCCTCTCTGCATCCTGCCTCCACCCTGATTTATTATTCACTCTTTTATACTCTCACACTTTCTGCATATAGAGTGGTCAAGGGAGATATAAACATAATCTTGTGAAGCTGCTACCTCCTGCTTCCCCAGACAGGGGCATCATTACAGTATACAGGCATACAGCCCCCCACAGCTATACACAGCACAGCAAGGTGTCAGAGAGAAGTGCTAATATACTCCAGGAGGAACACAGGCACTACAAACAGGCTTCAGAGCTCTGCACTGTTACTCATATTCAGTTACACACACATACACACACACACACACATGCTGAATCAATCCTCCAGTCAGCTCAGATTTGCGTCAGAGAAGGATTCCTTGGGCCTGTAATTGGAGAGAGAAGTCAGCTGCCTCCATCACCGTGGTCCAGCTGCTCCCCAGAGAGCCTTTTGCTTCTCACAAGTTGATGTTGGGAAAACTAAAACGTCAGTGGGAGGCATTTTGGCCTCTCTATTAACACCTAGTTTTATTGGTGCTAGTCATTATTTATATCCTCCTGTTATTATTTGCCAACTCTTGCTGTGCTGGAGCAACTGCCGCTTGTTAGAATCTTAATCCAAAATATCACTTTGGAGTGAAGGCGTTTGCTGAGTATGTTGAGTTCCACATTTACATTCATGTGTGATGTCACCATGCTGTGCCATGACGCCTGGGATGCTCTGCTGCCTTCGCACTGACGCTTTCATCCAACTGGTGTCAGGTTCCATGAAACGTCAGTTCACCAGAACAAGATGAAGTGAATGAAATGACACAGCAGTGTGAGCCAGAGGAGGCGGGGCTCGGTGGGCACAACACTGCAGCAATGTAAGCTTGCTGTCAGAGGAAAGACAGAGCAAGGAAGTACTTCTGTATCAATATGTATGGGAAAACCACTATTGTTGACAACCCTCATTAGTGTGACCACCCTCGCGTGGAGGATAATCTTCTAAAGCCTCAAAGAAACCTTCTCATCCTTTATTTTTCCATTTAGCTGATGAGTCACACTGTCAGGTTGAAATGGGTTGATGTGACACCATCAAAAGTGGTTTTTGCCGGTGTCACCTGACTCATTACTATCACGCTATTTAAACTGATGTTTTATGAAATGACTTTCACAAAGTTGCTGCTGAGTTTCTTGAAAATGTGTATCACAGGGTTTTATATCCTGCACCTCAATTACAGCTCTATGTAGCTTTCACACCTCTAGCTTGGTGGGTTCGATGTGGTTCACCTGGTACGGTTTCCAGTCACACTTTCAGTTTGTCAAGCTCAGCAAACATTGTAAAAAAAAAAAAAAAGTCATGTGGTCAGAGGCCACTGGAACGTTGGTTAAAAAAACTCACCCAATACACCTGATACAATGAATACATTTGAACGCCTCTCAGTTGCATGACATCATCCTCTTGTTAAATTTTGTCAGTTTCCTTTCATGCACTACATGAACCGCACCAGGGTCCGGCGGTTTGGTCACACCTGGAGAGACACCAGGGTTCAGAATAGGCCAAAGATCTCAGGGGTGAAAGCGACTTTAGGGTCACGTAGGTTTTTTTCGCAACTGAGGTTGCCTGAAAGTTTCAGCATGTTAAGCTGAGTAATGCTTCATTCATCTTCGTCTCATCAGTGGCACAGACCCCCCTAGGGTCCAGAACAGAGTCTAAAATGAAGGCGCCTTGAATGTCATTTTATAGAGATCATGCGAGAGGATCAGCTGAGGGGGAAATTGTCAGAGATGGAAGCTGCTTTTGACTTCCGTGACGCTTAGATGATGCTACGCTCCACTTCTGATGACTGACTCCACCTGAGCGCTCTCCGTGGTGCTGATCCTGCTGTTGTGAACAGCTGTCAGCGAGCTGTCCCCGCCCGCAGTGGCGAGGTCAGCCTAAGACAACATAGATTATTCAAAACAATATTTTAATTAAATAATAATTGCTGTATCAAAAATCAATTCTTTATTAAGCATGTGATCTCTGGTGTCTGTCTCTCTCACATAAACAAACAACTGATGCAGGTTTTACATCCAAAAAGTGAATTTTAACAAGATGGCAGCTGATGCGTAAGTTTAGACTTCTGCTTGAACACCAACTGTGACTTTCCCTTTCACACACATACAAAAACTACTTTTTAACATGCATGAAGGTTATTATTAGATTACTCAGAATGCTGCTTCTGACATGTTTTTGACCCACCCACCTGGACCCGTCATATTTCCCAGCAAGTCAACCTGAAACCACCAACGGGTCGTTGGTCAACCTGTGCATCACTATTCTGGGGGATGTTTGAAGGCATCTCAGTAGACAGGAAGTACTTTTGAGCGGCTGTGATGCTTCTCGGCTGTGTTAGACACCCTCCTGAGACAGCATTTTACCCGTTTTGAACACAGCACATGTCCTACCAGTCAGTCTGACTGAATCTCCACTGGTGAGCATGACTGACTGTGTCCATTTGAATATCTTTCTCTTTCTGTCCAACAGTCCTGCGGGAACATCTACAAAGGCCTGGCTCAGACGGGGGCGTGGGGCTGTTTTGATGAATTTAACAGGATCTCAGTGGAGGTGCTGTCTGTGGTGGCTGTACAGGTAAGAACATGTCCAGGTCCTCCCTTTCTGCTGCTCCCAAAATCCCTTTCAAGTCAAGAGTGTATTGTGAGTTCAGTTCATGTGTGTTTGAGCACTTTAGGCAGGTTCATTTTTTTTTTTTAATGTTTAATCTTATTTACAAAGTGTTCCGAGAAAATCAAGTTGTGGTGAAAATAAGCCCTTGAAAACATCGCTGCAGAGGTAAATAGCCTCTTCATCACTGATTTCAAGTGCAAATTGGCTCAGCTAGAAGACTAATCCACCAAGGCTGCCACCTTTGCACCTCAGAGCTTCTTCATAATTGGAGCGCTCTCTGATCTGATTTGAGAGTCAAGGATTCAAAAGCTCTTTTGCCCACCTCTGTGGTGGTGATCATAATGCTCACATCTCTCAGCACTAGTAAGAGCCTCTGTGAGTGGACGAGCTCTAAGCTCTCAAAGGATGTGATACAGTCATTAGGGTGAATTAGTTTTTGCTCTCGTTATTGCTCTGAGTACTTGATTCACAAAAACAGTGCAAATGAGCGTCTTTAATTTGGCCAAAATACAACAGCTATTTGTTATTTGGAGTTGTTTCACATCAGGGACCTGAGTGGGGATGGAGGCTCTTTTATTTCACAACAAAAAAGTGTCTCTGCAGCATCTCCTGCACCACTTTGAATAAACTGATGCAAAATGGTCTACAGTAACCATATTAATGAGTTCGCCCAGCTTGAATGAATGAAAGGGCGAACAAAAATATTTCTGGGATGAGTAAAAGTCTGAACGTCCTCCACAGTCTTCACCCCTCAGTATATACTCTACCATCCCTTGAGCCAACACCAAACTACCTAACCCTACAACTATTACTGTGATGATGATGATGGGAGATGTTTCCTCCAGGAGGTCTTTCGGGCAGAAAGCTTTTTAAAAGTAGGCCACTGGTATAAATTGAAAAGTCCTTACATGAGGCATTAAGCCATAATGTTGAACTAATTTCTTAGTTTCTATATAATCATCAGTTTTCTGATGCTATTCTGTTAAGGCAGCAATTTACATGGCTCGTGTTCAGGCAAAAAAAGTTACTAATTGTGCAGGTTTAAGAAACATTTCTAGTTGCTAAGGTTTAAGCAGCAGTGTTACCTTGCAGGGTTTTTGAGGTGATCCTTTGTCCGATATGTTTACATCTTGTGCTGCCTTCAAACAGTGACATTGATACCGAGTCTTCTCCTGCATCATCATCCCATGTGTAGCAACACATGAAGATAGCAAATAGTTTTGTATTCCCAACACACTAAATGGTGCATACTTTTTGTGACCTTGCTTGCCCTTTCGAATTCAGTCATATTCTCTGCTTCAGCTGATGCGCACTCTTCTGCCATCTTACATTCTGTTATCCCAGATCAGACAAACCCCCTCTGTGTGGTTCTTATCTCTCTTGTGTATTCATATCCTGCATGCTTTTGCCCCTTTTGACATTATTTTCATGCACAAGCAACTCTGTCTCAGAAAAATGTGTACAATTGATAAGGATGCTTATTATGATCACAATGATAATGGTGATAGAGCTCCTCAAAGGCTCCTAGTGGAGGCGATGGTGATCATTATTCATTGCTATATTTAACAGACAGTCCTCTGCCCTTCCTTTGCTCTTTAGCAGCAATAAAAGTCCTCCAACCTTCTCGACAAGCTCTGGAAGTCTACAGTACTTAGAGAATTTTAAAGTGCCATAGGAATAAATAGGTATTGCATGGTGTAATGAATAATAAATCATGGTAGCTTATACATGCAGAAGTAGACCTTGGGAACAGAGGAACGTCAAACTCCTGCTGTGACAGCTGGCAGCCTGTTCCACAGCTCAGCTTGCCTCAGTGGAGCCAACACCCAGCCATCGCTCACCATAGCAGGCATTGGTACACACACCAGATCCACCCTCTTACAGTTGGAGCAGCTACCATCGCAGCTGGCTCTGCTAACACAGGTGGACGAGCTCGATGTTAAAAAAAAGCAGAGGCAAACAGAAGGCCAGCAGATGTAACAATATGGAGATTAGTTGGTTAAGACTTGTTTGAAGCTAACACAGGCCTGCCTGACTGTGAATATATGAGCTACACCCTGCTAGCAAAGCAGCAGCGATGAGTGGCCCCTACTGGATCACACCTTTCAGAACAGTATTTGATTCCTCTTTCAAATTGTGCTTTTGGTGTTTCATTTCCCTCTATATCTCTGTAGGATAGCAGCAGTGGGCCACTGTCATTTCACGGACAAAAACAAGCCACACTGACTGTCATGAAAACTTTTCTCTCTGTGATGCAGCTTCTGCTCTGGTTCTTTTTCCATTTTGTCCCTTCCTCTCTCTGTCGCACTACTGTGACTGAGTGATCTGCAGCCGACTACTCATCCTTGAAGAGATGTTCCTCCTCTTTCCAGCTGTCGACTTGTTACGCTCTTTTACCAGCCCCATGTTAAATTCATAAAGCCCCTCACCCAATGCTGTTCAGAATTTAACGGCACACCTAAAAATTCATCTCTGATATCTCATTCAATCATCATGTAGACAAGCAGAGCCTTGGCAGTTCATCTATCCAGTAAACCTTGGCTTATATTGTGCACCTACAGTATTAGTGATGAAATTGTGTCCCTGAAAATATAAAGGAGCATGCTGCATAACAATCTGACAGGTGCTTACAAATTGGCTATTGTATGCGCTCAGTGGTATTAACGGTGTGTTAATGAATGATAGTACTCTGGCTCCGGCTATATTATTAAGAAACATCTTCAGGGAGTATAAGTAGACACTGACAGTGACGAGGGCTGAGTATCGTTGAACTGCCAATTTTCAATCTGAGAATCCAAGCAATTGCGTCCATGCACTGTGGAGAGATGGATCACCAGAATATTCCTACACCTCAATGAAAACAGCACATTCATGCTAGAAAATAGCACGAATGCTAAACTCTGCGTTTTTAAAAACTGCCTTTTTTTTCTCACCCTGCAGTTAAACTGAGAGCAAAGATCTTCGACTGGCGCTAACAGTGGCCTTCTGATGGCTGTTGTCTTGTTCTGCTTGTGCAGGTGAAAAGCATCCAGGATGCCATTCGAAATAAGAAGCAGAGGTTTAATTTCATGGGGGAGGAGGTGAGTCTTTGCCCCTCTGTGGGCATCTTCATCACCATGAATCCAGGCTATGCTGGCAGGACGGAGCTTCCTGAGAACCTGAAGGCTCTGTTCAGGTTGGTGGGAATGGCTTTTCATTCTTTTTTGCTTTGGTAGCTGTTCATTTAGTTGAATCTTTAGAATTGATTCATTGTCTGATTGAACCAATGCTCCTTTCGCCAAGCTCAAGGTTTGCACAAAACTCAAGTTCCAGAAAATCCAAAGTGCCAAAGATGTTTTATTCAAAGGTGAATTATATTTTATCACCAACAGCTTAGAAAAAAGGTAGATGTGCAAAACTGTATTCCAGCGTGCCAGGACAGGGATGCTCTCTTTATTACGATAAACACTGTAGCTTGAGCGAAATATAGTGCTGTGAACTATTGCAGTTATTGATCTCCTTCTCAGATAATCGAGCAAAATAATTCCACTGACAGAGAGAACATTGTGGCCAAAGTCAAAATTGAATTCACACTGCCCAAAGGAACCTGCCAACTGTCTGGAATATCCTTATGACCAGAAGTCAACCGTCTGGTGGGGGTCTGGCAGCCCATACTCCATGCAGGAGGTGGAGGGGAAGAGAAGGGTCTCTATCTGCTTGTCTGCCTCCAAGCATGACGGACGATGACTAAAAGCTAAATGGACTGGATTTATATAGCACCTTTCTACCATGGTGGTACTCAAATCGCTTTCCAATGTTGACTCATTCAACCCGTTTCCTCACACACACACACACACACACACACACACACACACACACACACACACACTGATGCTGAGGGGTCCATGCCAGGTGCAAAATTACTCATTCGGAGCAAGTAGGGGTTCAGTGTCTTGCTCAAGGACACTTCAGGTACCAGGGGAAGTGAGGATCCTACAGCCACATCTAGATGGCCACATGATGTTAGAGTCATGCTGCCCAATCAGTGTATTTCCAAAAATGTCGCCATGTTCCTTGAAGGACCATCGGTTCGGTGACTCAGTTTTCATACCAATATTATGTGCATTGATTTAAAGAGACAGTGCTTGACTTGAGTGATCCACACTTCGGCAAGCCCACATGTGCACACACATCTGTTGTGTTCAGTGTTTCTGGTTGATATGAACCTCAATATGATGTGGGAGGGGTTCAACTGAGCAGTTGAACTTTACACATCCAGTGGAGTTGCGGTATGAACCGATGGAACACAGGATACTGATGGAACAAATTAGAATCTCATCAGTGACAAATATTGCATTGAGACATCTGCACTGTTATTTACAACACTTAATGTTCCTGGTATAATGACCACAAAAGTCAGGATGGCTACCATGGCGATTCACTGTTGCTGGCATGACTTGTAGTTCTCCAGCTAGAAGATTATGATGAGCTCTGTTCTCCTCAGGCCGTGTGCCATGGTGGTGCCAGACTTCGAGCTGATCTGTGAAATCATGCTGGTGGCTGAGGGCTTCATCAGCGCTCGGGTCCTGGCCAGGAAGTTTATCACTCTCTACACGCTGTGTAAAGAGCTGCTGTCCAAACAGGTACCCATCATAACATGTTATATCGTTACAAGAATCCAGATCCATTTCAACTTCAAAACAACTGTCACTGTGTTCTTTTCCTATTTCGAACTTTAACAAAAAGAATGAGTCAGTGGTATCACGCAGGGAGGTGGTTGTCTAATTTAACTGTCTACTTTGAATAAGACGCTGCAGGGAGCTTGGATGTCTGCCATCATGATTTTTATTTAATCCCTTTTCAGCCCAGGTACTGTTTATCATGCCATTAATGTAATAATTTAATACTCCAGAGTCTGAGGCCTGTTTGCCAATTCTAAGGTCATTTTATGTGCCTTGACGTTTTTATGTATTTTACCAGTCTAAAAATAACAGATTCCAAAGTGATCCATATTCTTGCATTCAACACACACTTCGCACCAAAGCAGTAAGGAATCATTTTCTTTCTTTTCATCAGCTGTAAACATTTCAAAAGCTGTTTTCAGAAGTGTGGGGACATTGTTGGCGTCATAAAAGCAATTCAGTAGTGGGACACTTTTCTTTTTAAACCAGCAGCATTGACAAGACGGTTAACACCACACCTGTCACACTCTCCACCCCATTGTCAAAGGTAACTGTATGGTAAAAGGTAACGCCATCAGTCTGGTATGACAATAAAAGACTTGGTACAGTTGACTGAAAGTGTCCTGTCAACTCCCATGGATACAATTGACTGCATTATATGAAGGGAATAATACATTGAAATAAAACTAGCAGACACTCGGCGAGCACGCAACTCCCCCAAAGCCTTATGATGTCTGTGGTCGTGCTGAAAGCCTGGTGTTGGAGACTGTAGATATCAAATGGACCCAGAGTATTAATAGGCACATTTTTTGATGTTATCAGTCACCAACCGAATTCCTTCAATACTTTGAAATATTTAATGTCATTCAGTAGCAAATGTTTCATACTTGAGTAAATCTCCAAGTTGACGCTATTTATTTATTTATTTTTGTAAACTGAAGAGTTGAGTGGGTCTTTATCAGTGGGGCAGCCTGGTTGGACGTCACGGGTGAACTGTGATGATTCCTTCCCCTCCTCTCCCTCCTTCTACGCACATGCACATTCCATAACACCCAAACCGCCACCGCATACCACACATGCGTTCACACTCGATAGAGGCCACTCAAAAAACTGAGAGTAGTACCTTTACCTATTTCAGAAGATAAAACCAAAGCCTTTTTATCAAGTTTCAAAGTTGTGAAATTTCTGTCTGAATGTGGTGGAAAAATGATCAAGATGGACTCACTGTCTGTCCTGAGAAGCTCGAAGTTCTGGCGAGATGAGAAATAACACTTAAACAAACTGTTGTTGAGTCTGAACAATTCTTTAATCCTGCAAGAAGGAAATTTGTTGAACACGCAACAAGCATGTGCTGAAGAAGAATCCACAGAGGACAGAGTCACTTGAGCCTTTAGACAGTCTTTGTTGCTGGGCGTTGCAAGAACACAAAGTCAGCTGTCATATGAAAAGAGGGAATAGAAGTTGAACTCTTGCCAGCTTTCCCACCTGCCAGACATGGACTTTTAGAAAATGAAGAACATAGGAAACTTACTGCCTGAATGCAGAAACAGGAAGTCTAACGCAAGACATTTTTCAGACATACAACTGTCTCAAACTTAAGGTCACTTAAACACAGAGCTCAAACATTAAAAAACACAATGTGATACTACAATTTTTCATCATATTGAAAAATGCTAATTCATATCCTTCTACAGAGAAAATATATGAACACTGACACAGCCACTGAGCTACCGTCATCCTGTGTTGAAAGTCAACTACTGTTAGATGCTAACGCTAGCAGCGGTCATGGTACCATCGTCCTTCTATTAATAGCCGTTATCCACCAAAAAATAAACAGACATACTTCACAAGTTATTTTCTGTTTTCCTTTCAAATATTTTCTAAATCACATTGCAAGGGGTTGTTGTCATATTTCAAGATGGAAACACACTTAAAGCGATACTTCACCCAAAAAGTATATTTTGTACGTCAAGCACTCACGAATAGATGTCTCGAGTTCACAGACATTATCCCCTCTCCTTCATCACTTCTTTGTGACTCCAGAATGCAGAAAGAGACAACCACATATATCTTACTTGAAGCTAAAGGCTAACCATAGCTGTTAATGTCTGTCCTAAAAAAAAACCTGTCCAAAAACATCCATTTACAAACTCAAGCCCATCGTTTAGTGTAAATAATGTCATCTTTGTTCAGCTGTATGCTCAGTCACCCACAAACACTTTGATTTGAGCCAAAAGCAAACAAGCTTTAACACTTAGAGTTCAGCGCCACTTTTATCAAGCACAGATGAGTGTGACTCTTCAAATGGATGTGTCAGCTGGTGACGCTCGGCGCCACTGTGAACGAGCCCCAAACCAGAAGTGTTGCTGTTGAGTTGTGGTCTGTGGACTATTGAGCATCCGGCTGGATAAAGAAAACTTGGATTACACTGTTCTTGAAATTTTAATAGATGGACATCTTTGGACAGTTTAGCTATTGTTAGCTGTCACTTGCCATTACCTCCAAGCTTAACTTACGTGACTGGCCCTTTCTGCATTCTGGGGTCAGAGAGAAAAGACGCAGCGGTGAAAAACGTACAGTCAAGATGCCTGTACCCAAGCTTTTTTGTGCGAAGTGAAGTCGCTTCAAACAGCTTCTACTCCAGTCAGTTTCATAACAGCTCATTCCAGTATCATATGTATTCATGTGGTTCTGCTTTATTCAACTTGTCAACACTGCCACTCAGTGGTCCTAACTACTGTTATGTGCATACCGTCTCATTGCAAATGAGTGGGCAATCAAGAGCTGCATTCTGTCTCAAAGACGTACGTTCTTGTTTTGTTTTTTTTGTTTTTTTATTGCTCTCACACAGTTCTACAAATGAATGTACAATCCAAAATTGACTATTTTGGAGCGTTTTTAATTCACATTTCTAGGAAACGGAAAAAACATCCAGAGTTTACAAAGCAGTTTGATGAAACGTTGCTGACAAAGTTATAGCTATCAAATCAATCATGGTACTGATGAATCGTTACAATGGAACTCATCAGTGTAGGTAAGATGTTTTATGGTCCCTCAGTTATGGATGGATTTCCCATGACCACAGGACTCATTTAAGTCTAATATCACACAACTTCCTTTTTATGGTTCTTTTATGAAGTTCCTTAGACATTTCAGATATCCCAGTAATTATATCCTCATAGCCTCCTCACAGAGTTTCATTGTAATGTTCCAACATTCACAGCTAAGTGGCGATGAAATCAAACAATAATGAACGGACTGCTTCCTGGAGCTATGCTTCCTAAAGCTAAAATCAATGCAAAATCCAGTCTCTGGAGTTCAACAACTGGTTCATAAATGTGGATTAAACATTAGAGAAGTTCTGCTGCATGGTGGTACAGAATGACTGTGCTCTTTTTTTCTGTCAGACTGGACACCAGTGCCCACTGTGTGTTTTACTCCTTAATTAAACTCATTTCATGGAGTCAACAAGCTGTGGGAGCTCAACCGTTGCTCTCATAAGTTTGTGGCCTTGTGGCTGATAGTGTAAGTGTGTGTTTTCCTCCTCTGGCTGTATCCAGGCCAGACAAATGCGGATTATCACTGGGCAGGACGCACACTTGCTAATAGTTTTCTAATATAAGAAAATATCTGAGATTCATTTTTGAGTAACTATGGGGGAAATGAAATTTACATATTGCGCAGTGATTTTAAGCAAACCACACTCCCTGTGAAATCAGTAAGACGTGCAAGGTCCAAACAGGGATATTATTGAAACACTTCATGTGTGCAAAGCCTATATTTCACTACTGTGGTGCAACATTTTGGGAAATATTCTTCCCCTGTTTCCATGAGAAGAATTTCAGGGTTCATAGTCATTAAAAAACCTGGGAAAGTCATGAAATTTGAAAATGGCAATTTACAGGGCTGGAAAAGTTCTTAAAATTAAAGAAAATGAGAAAATCTGGAAAAAGGGTAATGGAAGCATCATGAATTCCGGAATAGTAGAGTATATGTGCCTCAGTTAAGATGGACAGTGTTGTATCAAACCATGTAACTGGCCGCTGATTTGAGTTTTACACATGGATTTTTCCGTCAGTTTATTTGTGTAAACAGATGTTTCAGAGGATGCAGGGTGTGGAAAGTGTCCTCAAAGTAGTGCAAAAGTTGTGGAAGTTTGTTTTATTATTTGTGATGTAACGTACGTATATTGAAATGAATTGAAGAATATGGCGACGTGGTGGTGCAGTGGTTAGCACCGTCACTTCACAGCAAGAGGGTTCCAGGTTTAAGTCCCAGCTTAAAAACAATCCATCAAACATCGGAGAAATTCAACCCGGAATTTACCAACTGAACGTTTTCTCAACTATAATGATGGGTAGTTATAAGGGATTTCATCTGGTATCCTTTGTTTTAACTTTCTTGGTCATATCCTCATAATTTGTTCGTAAGGATAAGAGCTGATCTGACCCCAGGCCTTGACCTTGGGCTGGGAGTGAACGTGTGGTGTCTTGCGTAAGTTCTTTTATAACAGTGAATTGTTTGTTCGAATTCTTACTGATAGTGAAGCTGACGCTTACGATGCCAGTGCTATCCTGATGCATAGCTGGGTTTAGACTGCGTGAAGGTCACATTGTGCCGGATGTTCCAGTTAGGTGTTACTGGTAGTGTCTGACATTACGAGTATGACTGTTTACGAGGGTCGGACACAGATGTTCTGGGGAGCTGACTCAACCTCATCTTCCAGCAAACCTTGTACATCTGTTATGGACGTCCCTTAAAGTGGTCCAGTGTAAGCCAACTCTGAGTCTGCAGCCTCTTTCTTGTGTCTGATGAATTCCTTCATCACACAAAACTCCTCTAGAAGGAGCTAAAAAGGCAGCTCATTAGTTTTGATTGGCTTCACTTCTCCACTCCCTAGTTGAGTGCACTAATGTTACACACCATAAAAGTGTGTGTTCTCCTTCCCTCACTGACGTCTCCTTTTGCTGCAGGACCACTATGACTGGGGGCTCCGAGCCATCAAGTCAGTGCTGGTGGTTGCTGGTTCTCTGAAGAGAGGGGATCCCGGACGAGCTGAGGACCAAGTCCTGATGAGAGCACTGAGAGACTTCAACATCCCCAAGATAGTGACGGATGACATGCCTGTGTTCATGGGGCTGATCGGAGACCTGTTCCCCGCCCTGGATGTACCCAGAAAGAGAGACCTAGGGTTCGAGAAGCACGTGAAGAAGTCCATTCTAGACTTGAAGTTACAGGCAGAGGACAACTTTGTACTAAAGGTACAGAGAATGCAATTTCTCTTGTCATGCCTGTCTGCTGCATTGAATTCTGTTTTGATTACAAAAAATACTCAGAAGATGCAAGCTGGTCGCTAGGCCAAAGATACAAGCAAATGCAATCACAAGTTGTCTGAGAAGCACCAGTGCAGTCCCCAAATGGGATTTCATCTTTAACAATTTAGACAGATATTAGAGTTGTAGTGCTTTCATTTAGATTTATCTTACTTCTCTCCAAAAGCCGTTTACCCCACGTCATAATGTTCCAGTGGGAAATGGACATTGATGTCAAGCACGTCTGCAGGATCTGGATGAATCGCACAAATATTGCAGAAGCCAGTGATTGGCTGCAATGAGACTTCAGGTGCCTGAGCTGCTGACCCGATTCTTGTCATTATATCACACACAGATATACACACACACACAAACACAAACACACACACACATGCACAATAGAAGGCGTTAAATGTCAGAAACAGATGAACGCAGGACCAGGGGAAATAAGTGCAATCTGCCTCAGGTCAAATAGACACAGGAACCACATAATAACACTCCATCAACGGAGGCTGGGGCTTCACCACGCCACTTAACCCTGGCATTGTGCGAGACAGCCACAGAAATAAATAAAGAGGAGGAGAAACAGAGCGAGAAAGAGAGTGAATGGCAGAGCGCTCAATAACAAGCCTCCACCCCCAGAGCCTGAACTTTTACTGTCTTTGTTTGTGCAGCCAACCTTTTAATTTTAGACAACCAGGGGGAGGCAGCGAGGTGAGAGAAACTGCATACCTTTAGCATTAGCTTGTGCTAGCATTAGTCCTCCCCACATCAAAGCTGTAATCAGTCGGGGCCTTTGAGAGTGCAAAGCCACCTGGGCTCCAGCTGAATAGATGGGAAGTAGGAGCCCTGAGGAGCCAGGTCGATGGCATTGATTGAGCTTGCCATCTGTATGTTGGCGTGGAAATGGGGAAGAAATCTCTTTCCCCTTTCTCTCAGTTGCAAACTCGATGATGTCTCCTCACATGCCTGAATTGTCAATGATGAGGAAAATTTCAGGGTTATTTAGGTTTTGATGAGGTGTCATTAAATGTGATATTTTTAAATCAAGATGTGATACTGACTGTGCACAATCATCCAATCTCAGGAGACTGTATTGAACACAGCAGAATATTTGTGCATTGTTTGTAACAGAAGCATCACATAGCAGATAGTATTGGAGATAGTTGCAACTTCTGAAGATAGAAAATTATCTGCTAAGAATCTGAAGCAAGATATTTAATTTCAGATGAGATTAGAATTAAAAGCCAGGTGCTATCACTCATGAACATACAACTGCACCAGGAGTATAGAACACTGTGGACCCTTAAGTTTGGTCAACTATGAGTCAAATGCCAAAAGCATTCGGTCCTACTCTCTCCATGATGCTTGCAGTAGTATTCTTTATTCTACCTTCCCTTCACTACCATCAGTTGTGAGTCGGAAGTCAGTAATTCACCATCACTATCCAGAACTTCCTATCTAAATCTGCTCCGGAAAACATGACTAATGGTAGCTACATAGCTCGGCTGGCACTGGCTAGCTGGTGCTCACAAAGACATATCAAGCACAAATCACCTGGAAGGGCAACTAGAAAGTTGTTTCAGCTCATTTCACAAAGCAAAGACCAGTGGCATACAGTAAAACTTGATGAAAAGAAGATAGAGATCTTAGCATGTGTGCCACTGTCTTCTTATGACATTGTTTGTAGTGGCGTGGACTGGTTGTGTCTGGGTTGAGTTTCTGATTGTTGACTGTTTCATTTCACTTTTCCACGAGGGAGTTTTTTGTTTTGTTTTTCCCAGGGAGCCTGACTAATACTTGGGGTGTACAGAAAATAGTTCATTTTGATGATTCAGTTACTTAATGAATATGTTGTGTATGAGAGGAAATGGTGGCTGTGTTAACAGTGCAGCTAACAGTGTAGCCTCCCTCATGTTGAGACTCATTATCTTCCTCTTCTTCAATGGCACCCTCAGAGACACAGTCTGGGTCTTTATTTTCCATAGAAAACTGTCCATCACACACATTCGAGAGAACAAGTCAGGTTCAAGCATGAAGCCAGGGATCAGATTGGGACCATAATGGGTGCATATTAACTTCTACATATTTCTTTATATGTTTAGGAGGCTTAACTGGGGCTACATGGATTGTGGCGTGGCTATCGAGATAACCCTGATGACATCATTAGTTTTTCAGCCTGTTGAATGCTGTAGAATGTGGATTGCAAAATGTATTCAATACTGAATAAATACACCCTGAGAAAAAAAAATGACATGAAAACAGACAAAGTAACTATTCAATTGTGAAATAGTGCAATGAATTATTAAATTCAGCCCACAGTGTCAGACTTTGGAAGGAAAGAAGACAAAGTGTGTTCAGAGGCTCAGTTGTGCTGTCTCTCCCGTGTGTGCAGGCGCAGTAGATCACTGCTGTCATTTATTGTAGCCTGTGAACAGTGTAATAAGCTGCTGTGCTGCATTACAGTGCATCACAGTAGCTTGTCATTCCGCATCAAATTATTTCCACTAAAACCCACAACGTTAAGGATGAGGAGACTAAGCAGTAGTAGGAGTGCAGCAGCCCGTGAAATGCCTGGTTTTCTTGTGAAAGGGTTAGTGTTAGTGTGTACAACATGTCATCAGTGATAAACAAGTGTGATAAACAAATCATCGTCGCAAATATCTTGTTTGTTTCATAGGTGGTGCAACTGGAGGAGCTGTTGGCTGTGCGCCACTCTGTGTTTGTCATCGGAAATGCCGGCACTGGGAAGAGCCAGGTCATGAGGTCACTCCAAAAAACTTATCAGAACATGAAGCGACGACCCGTGTGGGTGGACCTTAACCCAAAGGCCGTGACTAACGATGAGCTGTTCGGCATCATCAACCCGGCAACCAGAGAGTGGAAAGATGGTGATCAGCAGTAATTCAGTTGAAGATCATGGCCGGTCGACACAACATGACTCAACTAACCGGCATGTACGCTCCTTCCTCCCACAGGCCTGTTCTCCTGTATCATGCGTGAGCTCGCTAACATCAGCCACGATGGGCCCAAGTGGATTGTTTTGGATGGAGACATTGACCCAATGTGGATTGAGTCACTCAACACAGTCATGGATGACAACAAGGTGTGATGGAGTTTGTCTGAGAACGAGTCAGATGACTCATTCATTCATTTTTGTTATTGTTCACTAACTCAGCACTCAGCTATGAAAAGGTCAACAATGTTGACTAATTTTTTTATGTTAGAGTTGTAAACTATTTGTACTCAGAGGATAAATGGTAGTGTGTGTATGTACACATACGTGTGTATAGGTGTGTATGTATTCGTATGTGTGTGTGTGTATGACATAAAGATACTAAGAATTTTAAATCTTCCTGAAGAATGTGGACAGAGTTTTTGTTTGTCTAACGTACCCTGTCTCTTGCTAGGTGCTGACTCTAGCCAGTAATGAGCGCATCCCCTTGAATCCCACCATGAGGCTGGTGTTTGAGATCAGCCACCTTCGTACTGCTACCCCTGCTACTGTATCTAGAGCAGGTACAGTAGTGTTCGCCCCCTTGTTTCACATGTGGGCCAAAGTCCCGATGCAAGGGGGAATTGCTTCATTTCTCTTTGCTGTATCAATGAAGAAAACCTCTCTATAGTTTTTAGCTTTAAAACTTAACTCCATAATTGTTGTCTGATTCAGTATCAAACTTATTGATTTTTAAATATGTTTAAAAGGTCACTTGAGCTTCCAGAAAACAGCTGGTAGTGAATTTCAGCTGTAGAACCTGTAGACAGTGAAATGTTGTGTTTAACTGTTTAACTCATATAACCTGCGAAGGCTATATTAGTTAACATGTACATGAACACCATCAGTAAATTACTAATAACTAAGTATGAACTAACCATTATTAATTTACCCCTTATTGCAAAGCGTTTCCAGTAGATTTGAACAATGACCATTGAAATCAGTCAGTTAGCCCCTGGTAAGTTTCTGGAACTTCAATCCAAAATGATGGGGGTTTGCAGCTGTGCACTTAGGGTGCAATGGAGCATCCTGTCAGCTCTCACTTCCTGTCAATGTAAGGTCTTTGATGTGGGGGCACATTTAGCATTCAGAGGTTATGGATATCAGTGAGATCATTTGCTACTTGTGGTTATATAAGCACGAGAAGAAGTCTGGAGTCAGCTGTTCGGTATGGGATCAGGCTAAGTGGGTTACATTCAAATTTATTCAAACACATTTGTCAGATGTAATTTTTAGAACCTGATTTGTTTAAATGTGACAGCTCTAGTCATTATCAAATGATGAAGTTGTCTTTGAATTGTCTACTTTGTTTAGTGAGCTTGAGGTAACAAAGTCCATCCACACGGCACTGAAAGTGGACTGTTGTGGTTCCAAATAACAGCTAATAATAATAATAATGCTTTACTCTCCAGGCATCCTGTACATAAACCCAGCAGACCTGGGCTGGAGCCCGCTGGTGTCCAGCTGGATCGACAGGAGGGAGGTGCAATCAGAGAAGGCCAACCTGACCATTCTGTTTGACATGTACCTCCCCTCTTGCCTGGATGCACTCAGATTAAGGTGAAGGAGTGTCCAAGCAGATCTCTTATCTCTTTGCCATGACATTCTCACAGTCATTTCCAGGGTGTGACATAACATGGTGAGGGACAGTGCAAAAAGTGGGTGTGTTGGACTGGAACAGACAGGGATTCAACAGAACTGGATGATACCCTGCATTGAGTTGTCTTCTGTGCTACTGGAGTAGAAAACAATAACCGGGTGTAGAGGCAGAGGAACATTTTGTTCCCAATTTTTTTGGCCAAATTTAGGAAATGCAGCAGAGGTCTATGATATGAATATAATGCAGCAGTATTGCTTCTCAAAAGAAACTGCCTTCTTTCTGTTAAATCCGGTGTAATGCTCTGTGATACACTTTCAAACTACATAAGACGTAACCATGATTAAATGTTTGAGTTTCTTCCTTATTTTTTTCCGTCCCCTGGTAATGTTTATGACATACTGTGTGTGTGTCTTTGCTCAGGTTTAAGAAGATCATCCCGATTCCTGAGCAGAGTATGGTCCAGATGCTCTGCTACTTGCTGGAGTGTCTGCTGACTCCAGAAAATACCCCACCAGACTGTGCAAATGAACTTTATGAGCTCTATTTTGTCTTCGCTGCTGTCTGGGCCTTTGGGGGAGCCATGTTCCAGGACCAGGTACTGCACCAGCCTGTGGGCATGTGAGGCATTCGCTAAGTGGTTGCATAGAGAAGGAAAAGAATGGGACCTGTCTGAAACAGCTGAATGATTTTCCCCCTCATAACTCCCTCTTGAAAGAGATTTTTGCACATGCGTTATGGGTATTATTCCAGCCCCGATGGCTCTTATGCAACTCAACTTTTTGCCTCTGTTTATGAAAAGTCATTTGGAAGTTATTTTGAATTGAAGGAACGGCAGCCTTTTAAAGGGGAAAGATCTCCTTCTTAAAATGAAGTGGACTTCATATTGGCTCAACAACACATAGAATACCTGAATTCAAATCAGCTGGAGAGCTGGGGTGAGCAGTTGCTAAGCAATCTATTTAGTGCTGTACAGTAAGGGCGTCCATCTAAGTTACTGGATAAAACTGCTATCCCCTCGGTATAAATGTACTCCACTTTATTTTCCCATCACAGATGCATTTAAATGCTAAGTGGTTTTATTGACTGGAGAGTTGGGAGGGAATAGAGCAGAGAAGTACCAAGGGGTGGAGGAGGCGGAGTGGAAGGCGAGGAACTGCCAGCCAGCAGGTGATGAGCCTGCCTCACTATCTGAATCGGACAGATGGATAGATGGGGCTGCCATCTCTCATTTTCTACCCTTCAGCTGCTGTGGCTGTATCTCGACTTTGCTGCATTTATTTGTCTCCTGGTTTGTATTCACATCAGTGTAAATCAAACACACAGATCCATAGCTACTGTATAGGGAAGAAAGGCAGAGAGGAAGTCATTTTAAAGTATTGACCAGTCCCCTACCCCCCGTTTGGTTCTCTGTGTGTGCTCTGTGTGAGCTTAGCTTGTCGACTACCGAGTGGAGTTCAGCAAGTGGTGGGTGGCGGAGTTCAAAACCATCAAGTTCCCATCCCAGGGCACGGTGTTTGATTACTACATCGACCCTGAGAGCAAGAAGTTTGAACCCTGGTCCAAAATGGTGCCCAAGTTTGAGATGGATGCAGATACTCCACTTCAGGTACATCCAACTGTTTGAGAGTACTCATGCTGCAGGCTTCCTCTACTTGACCTACTCCCACTCTACATTACGTAAAATTTGGATTACAACACTGGAAAGCAGACGGGTGAAATATTGTAGGCCAGGTGAACTGACAGGCACAGTGAACAATAAGGAGAATAAAGGGTTGACACAGAATGCCCAACCAATACAAACTGAGCTAATCACACAGCAAAAAAAACAGGTGGGATAACACAAGCTCAAGCAAGGAGCTGACTGGACATAAGGAACAGGGCAGGGCGGACAAAAACTGATTAAAGGAACACTCTTTTTAAAGGAAATAAGCTTATTGTCCATCATCTTTTTAGCCAGACTTCTATAAAGATGTTCTGGAATGTTCGTACTGGAGCGGGAAAAAGTTATCTCATCATTTTTAGCAAGTTTTCACATCAAATGTTAACCACAACTCCAGTTCTGTTAAAGCGGGCAAATATCTTTTTAAAAAAAAGTATCCTGTGGAAAGTGTGGTGAGAATTTAAAAGTCCAAAATCATAACTTATGAGTCCAAACTGATAATCATGTCTGTCCAAACTGCAACACGTACGGCTACAAATTACAGCATCAGCTAGCAAGAACACCAGGCTTCCACAGGAATATTCACCAAACCTGTGTAATATTTAAGCGTATGTTTTCGTATCATTCCTCGTCAGAAAAATAAGGAATCGCAATGAATAGCATTACCATATTATTTTGTCTAGAGAGGCCAGGATATCTATATTTTTTAAAGGAACGTTTGATGTGCTGAAATCCTTTATGCTAGTTTTTCCTCTGTGCAGGCGTGCCTGGTCCACACCACAGAGACCATTCGAGTGCGTTACTTCATGGACCGCTTACTGGAGCATCGCCGGCCTGTCATGCTGGTCGGCAACGCCGGCAGCGGGAAGTCTGTTCTGGTTGGGGACAAACTGAGAGCGTTGGATGCAGAGAAATACATGATCAAAAATGTTCCCTTTAACTATTACACCACGTCTGCTATGCTTCAAGGTAGAAACCAAAATCAAGTAGCTTTGTGTTAAAGTAAAGGAATTACAGGTAAATACTTTTTAACACTTAACCTGTGTTCACCACAGTGTCGTTTTTTTTGGGGCGACACCCAAACTACAGGAGTATTTCATGTAGAAGTTGATACTTTTAACAATGAGGGTTGGCAAAACATTTTAGCACCCTCTTGCTCAGCGTTTTTTTTTCATGATCTGTAATATTTATTCTTTTCTTGATGCTCACTGTTCATCTGGTTTCCAGCAGCCAGTAGTTCGTTTCAGGGGAAAAAAAAAACAAAACAACAACGAATGAATTTGCTACGGACACTTAATCACACCGGAGTAGTTAGTGGCGAACTACTGTAAAAGGAGAGCAAGTGGCAGAAATGCAAGTGAATGCTAATTTCGCTCCACGACAACAAAAACAGCATGTTGATATAGAATATCAGCCTTTTCTTTATTACAATAAGTTTTCTACGACAGCTTCAATACATAATACATCTTGTTTTTTTTTATAAAGGTTTTAATTGTGGCGAAGGAAATTTAGAAAATTTACCGTAGGTGTCTGTTATTGTCATCAATATAACTAGTCATGTTGGACCTTAAGGTGCAGATATGTGTCACTACGACTGAACTCTGCTGAACTTCTGTCAGCGTTTCAAAGTTTTAGTTTCAGGCTGTACTAATGAACATTGGCGAAAGGAAGTTTAGAAAATTGACCATAAAATGGTTGTTCTGCTGTTTTCTTGTCTGTTCCGTACTTTACAGTAATCTCAGAACACCTCTGTGTATTACTGCTTTTGTTTATGTCTCCACACTGACCCCCAACTCCAAATCTGACCCACTCAATAAATGTTTTATAAATATATCTATTCCATTTCACTCACAAAACTCATTTACATTTCCACTGCTTGCCTCTCCTTTCCTCCTCTGCATAGCGGTGTTGGAAAAGCCCCTTGAGAAGAAGGCAGGGCGCAACTATGGACCTCCCGGCAGCAGGAGGCTGATCTACTTCATAGACGATATGAACATGCCGGAGGTGGATGCGTATGGCACCGTCCAGCCTCACACACTCATACGCCAACACATGGACTACAACCACTGGTATGACATTTTCACGTAGCCAGGCAATATGTATTTATGCACAAGCACGTGTGTCTGCTGTTCAAATTAAACAACGTTATGTGTGAGGCTTTCCAAGTGATTTTCTCACCAGCCGTGGAATTGTTCCTCACTTCAGTTGTTTAAATGAGAGCCATTTCTCCATGTTTTAACACAGAAAAGGATCATTCCGATAATAGAATGCCAGTAGCTAATGGGTGTAATAGCCCAATAATTCAGACGAACAGCCTTTCCACTGACAACATCCTCCCTTTAGTATTCAGATAGATCCCTGCTTCAGAATGCTGCTGCTACTTTTGAACCTGTTTCCATAGTGTCAGACACAGGCTGACTGGCTTAGACACGGTCAGCCCATTAGAGATATGCTTGGAGGATTTCAGGTATAAAATCGTGGCTGCTACTGAGCCACGCCAGCTTGACTGGTAGCTGAGGCGTCCATATCGGTGAAAGCACGGCGAGGACAAGTGTGTGAGCCAGGCTGGAAGCATGTGAGGGCTTTGTGTGCACGGAAGGCTGATATATAATGATTTTCTTTTCCATGTTTTTGTGTGTGTGTGTGTGTGTGTGTGTGTGTGTGTGTGTGTGCGCGTGTGTGCGTGTTTACTCCCAGGTATGATCGTAATAAGCTCCTTTTGAAGGAAATACACAATATCCAATATGTGTCCTGCATGAACCCCACCGCTGGCAGCTTCACCATCAATCCTCGTCTTCAGGTACACAACACACACACACACACGCACACACACACACCCTTCACATTTTGTTCCACTGATTATGAAACTTGATGCTCCATGTGCTCTGCTTGCTCGTGTTACTGTAGACAGTATTTGAGTTTTTTTTGGTGTGGAAAAATGACAACATTGTTTGTGTTTGTGTGTCATTCATTTGTCCATTCATTCGTTCGCAAAGCCATTCACGCACAGTTAATTGGATTTTGGCACAACCAGATAGAAAAGTGATTTACTCAACATGATAGTGGGTCCAGACCTTTGAATCTGCCAACTCCACTGAGTTTTCTGATTCCTCTGGCATTCTGACATGAAGCAGCAGTTGAAATGTGATGAATCCTGCAAGCACACAGCAGACAAACACTGTTATAATTGTCAAGCTGTTTGGTGTGTCATCTTAATATCATTCGACATCATTGTTGTTGTTTTAGCGCCACTCTTAAAACCTCATTAAACACAGTATGTTGGTGTGACTACAAATCAGTGTTGACTGTGAAAATGATGTTAAATTCAGGTTGCATTAACTCGACTGTTGTTCTCCTCTTTGATATTGGTGCTTTTGTAAATATGCGGCCTGATGATGCATCTGGCCAGTGGAGTGAACAGAATTCAACTGTCAGTGGTGTATTTTGAGGGGTTAACCCATACAAAAATGTCCATTGTCGTTTTGATCATCTCTTTTAGGTTTGTTCCACAGAAAGAATCCTTTACAATTGAATATATCCCTTTAAAAAGTTTTCAGAAGACACAAGTTGTTATCACTGTTACATCAATAAACCAGTATTAATCAGTTTCTTCTGTGTCGGGGTGTCTATAGATATGGGTTGTTAAAATACCATGTGTCTTTAATTATCTCCTCGATTAAATTTGACTGTATTTCAAAGAGAGGATTTGTGGTTCATACAAAGTTCAAATTTTTTCAGATATTCTATGAAATTATTACACAAAAAACTCTTTTTTCATTTATTTAAGGGCTAAACATTGTAATTGAATTGGAATCGTGAATTGATTTATTTATTTATTTTTACTATTTTTTTAATCCCAAAGGTTGTCATGCCTTAACCGTTTCATGAAAATTGAGCTATTAAAATTTGTTGAATTATTTGACAATTTACCACAGTAGCAAGAAGTCAGAGAAGAGACATTGTAGTACACACTGATGTTACATTTTGGAGGGCTCTTTTTTTTCAGCCAGCCTCTTCCTCATGACACTGAGGAAGAGTGTGTGCAGTAGCAGGTGACTGCACTTTAGCAGGCAGGTTTTTTAACTGGTTTCATTTGCATGCAATCATTGTTGGTCTTTGTGAACTATTGTGTCGACTACAGAGGACTTATTTTTGCCCTGCACAGCAAACACTTGACTGCTTGATTAGTGATGAGCAACATGCCGCCATGTTTCTGCCATCTCTCTCTCCACAGCGCCACTTCTCGGTCTTTGCCCTGTCTTTTCCTGGAGCCGAGGCCCTCAGCACCATTTACACCTCCATCTTGTCGCAGCACCTGCGAGGGGAAGGCTTCAGCGCCTCCCTACAGAAGAGCTGCTCCGCCTTGGTCCAGTTAGCCCTGGCTCTGCACCTGCGTGTCTCCTCCACCTTCCTCCCCACCGCCGTCAAGTTCCACTACATCTTCAACCTACGTGACCTCTCCAATATATTCCAGGTGGCACACAGCTGGCAAATGTACTAGAAGGCATTATGCATGTAGATGAGCAACCTCAGGTTAATCTTTTCACATTGTAATGTCAGAAGTCAACTATCCTATCATCCCTTTCTCCCTCTCAAGCAAAAACTTTGATTCATTCTCCTTTTCTGTGGCTCTGCTTCCCATGTGGAAAGAGCCAATCTTCTGTCACTAATTTCTCATTTAAATGATTATTGATTTAAGAGCTGGGTCTGAAAGCTAGAAATAAGTCTGAAATATAGAATGGATTTGCACTTCCACGGGTGTTAGCGATGATTTAATGTATTTTAATGAATATAATATTAGAGCATGAAAGCTGTCCAGGGAGAAGCTTTTGCGGCAATATTTCTGTCAAAATATTCCACGGCTTCGCGGAGGGCAGGCTCCCTCATTTAACACACTTCTTTGTATAATTAATGCTTTAAGCCACTCAGCTATAGGACCTCCATTTTTCATCATTCCATCTGGGAGTTTACAAAGGTAGCTATGATTTATAAGAATACAAAGGTGCATTGTGCTATTTCATAGGCACTTTCTTAAATTGTAGAACAGTGACTTTAATTGTTTATAGATCGTACTTAGGTTCATAAAAAAGACACATAGAAAGCAGAGACTAGTGTGTCAAATATGCAAACACACATTAAAATGAGTAGAAAATCAGGAAATTAAACACAGAGGGGAATAAGAAACCCGACAAAAGTTAAGAAAGGGCAGGGAGGTCAAACAATACTCCAACTCGAGCACTAAGCTAGTGAGCTTTGTGAGGCTGCACTGTGGCACAGCGGTGCTGCGGAGTCCCTCTCACCCCTCTCAAAACACCCACCAACATCAGGCTTTTGTCTGCAATAGGAACAGGTTTAAGCAGCATTCACTCCCAGGTCAAATGACGCTGCAGTAGACACGGATATCGCCTCCAGCTTTGATCAGCATGATCTAAACACACAACATGGGTGAACGGTTCACCACCAGCCACATACAAGGAGCAGTGGATGGGTGTTTTAACATCCAACATGGATGTTGACTTTGAAAAACAGACTGGAGCCAAAAATGGAAAATTGACACCAAAAATGCCATCACTACCCTCCATGCTGCTGCAGCTACGACCACGCGGGTTGTTTTCTCAATCTTGTTGGCAGAGTTCTACGTTGGTAGTTATTTGTTTCGAATGGGACGCCGATCTGTTGTCTTTTTTTAGTGACTGTGCCTGTGCTTAAAAACCTGCGTGTGTGTCCAGTGGGGACCAAGATGATACTTTTTCAATGTTTGAAAAGTTGTTAATAAGCATTAATAGTAGTTCATTAATGCTTAGTTATATATACAGGATGATTGCTGAATAGGCATATATCATCATTTATTATTCCATCCTTTCTTCACTCCAGCTCTACTAATGATGTGTTCCATGATGTCTGACTCACGGAAGCAGGAGCATTATACTCACTCGCCAGCACAATAACTTTCATTATCTTCTAATTTCCTGGATTTCAGTTTTTCCCCTCATCATATCATTGTTCACAAATGTTTCTGTTCAGTAAATCCTTTAGTTTATAATTACGCTTTTTTTTTTCATTTTTACACGTCCTTTTTTCTTTTCCATGCAACCACCTATCCTTTTAATTTTCGCCCAGTTCCTTCACTTAACCCTTACCTGTATTTTTTCAACCTTTACCAGCTATGTTAGATATTCACTCCGTGATCTACCTCTGACCTGAAATGTTATGCAGTTGTATCTCCAGTACGTAGCAAGATCAGCTGTCTTCTGTATCATTTCCCTTGGTCTAGGTGCCGAGGCTACCTAAGCCCATAAACCTCTGTTACTCCACATGGACCTCCTCTGTGCTTCCGTCTTTGCTGTAACCTGTAAGGTTAACATGAACACCATTAGTAAATGACTATTAGACACATTAGTGAACTGTAAACCAGCTGGTAACTATGCAATACCTAAATGGAATAAATCCTTTTTGCAAAGTAGGTGTGCATGATATTGGATCTTTTGCCAGGATCCGATATGATGATTTTTTTTTTCTCCCTAATTTGGTTGATAACCATTATTTACACTTCAGTGTTATCCGTATGAAAATAAATGAAGATGACATTTCTATACAGATGAACACATGTAAAATTGTGAATGTTAAAAAGCTTTCTTTGTATAATTTCCATAACATTCCTAATCCTTAATGACAGATAATAAGCTAAGTTGAAAATACTTGAGCAAAATCGGCCATCAGAGCGATACTTATATATTCCAAACATGACAAATATTTGCTCATACCTATAATGTGCCAATATTTCAGTGCATCCCTCTTGCAAAGCGTTACCTACAGTTTTCGTGGCAAAATTCCAGCGTGAGTTGGTTGCACTTTGACATCAGACGTAAAGCTGAAGCCCTTAATGACCCCTCCAACTTACCCTCCAGACCTTTGATTACATTTCTCTGCAGCGTAAACCCCTGAAGCCAAAGTTGAAGAAGCTATTCGATGTGCCCGCTCTGTTGAGCTCCTTGTATTTTAAGTGGTCTGCAGAGTGCAACTATATGTCAGATAGCCACAGAGAGGAAACACTGTCAAAGCTTCCTCTTCGTTCCTCTCCCCACCCTGAGAGAATATAAAGAAAAGCCAGAGAGGGAGACCTGGAGCTTGTTTGAAATTTTCTTTGGCTTACGTATTCAGCTCCTGCCTGTAACACTTCTGGACAGCTGGGAAGAGGTTAGCAGCCTCACAGCTCTGCCTCAGCTGTAATTCCCACACCCTACCTCTGCTTTTGCACCTTCAGAGGCTGGAAAGTATCTTGTGTGACAGTACAAATGTCTCCTCTAATTTTCCAGCATGAGACCTAAATGGTTGGCACTTCGGTGTTTACCAGTCTGACGTTTCAGATGTTCGCCTCAGCTGAAATAATTAGGGACTTTTGTGATTCACTTCTTTTTATTATTTTGCTTTGTTTTGGAAGCCGGGAAGCTGAGCTCAGAGGCACTGTGTGAGGCTGCAACGCACCTTTCAAAGGTGTTTTTAAATGTGACAAATGAGCCAGGTACAGACAAGACTCAAGGCTGCATCTTTATGAGAATATTGTTGATGGTGTTTGTAGACTAAATTCTCAGGTTAGGGCTTTTTGTGGAATAGCAAGTACCCTTTTTTCTCCAGCACTCCCTCACTGCTAATTTACTTTCTTTTTTCTCCTCCATAGTTTCAGTAAACTTTCTCCAGGTGTTGGGCGATGATCAGGCCCTGTGGATGTTAAATTAGACGTATTGTAAGTGAAGTACAGTCGCCAAATTCCACTAATAGGGCAGAACAAACAGTTCAGCATCCGACTGGGAGCATTGTCAAAGAGCTCTGTTCGCCAGTGTTTGTTCTCTGCCATGACCAACGGGCATATCTGCAGGCCTGTCTCCTCCACATCAGCCTAAATGAGCTCCTTGAAAGCTCGAGAGGCAAGAAAGGAGATGTGGGGCCAAGATGGAGTGAAAGAGGAGGACAAGAATGAGAGTACATGAGACTTACGATGCAGAGACTCTGAAGCCGAACCGCACTGAGTGCACGATATGTCTGTATGATGTTCTGTGGATAGTCAGCATTTGTTCGAGAAAGGTAGGAAGTATTTGGGGCTCAGAGCAGCTGTCAGGCTACAAGGAAAGCATGCCCGCCGCAGACAGACAGACAGACAGACAGACAGAAACACCCAGAACTCTCTAATCCCGCTCCTCTGAGGCGAACGCAGCAATGAAGGATCAAGGACAGAGAGGATGAGATAGTCTGTCAAAATCGTCTGGATAGGAGAAAAGTTCTCTCTCCTGAGTTTGTTAGCACTTTGGCGGCGGTCCGATTGGTATGACAAACAGCTGAGGCGTCGGACTCTTATATGGAGGTACCATAGGGGGCTTTGCACAGGATAGACGTGTCACAGAGCGGTCGACTGTCAGAACCACCGCTCGACACTTTGCATTGTGGACTAATCGTTCATCTGTGGTTCTGTCAGCTCCGACAGCTCATTCTGCCGTGTCAGTGATTGAGGCAATAAATCAATACAAGTGTAAACTTTGTCCAGCCTGTGGACATTGGTTTGTGTTGGGAGAGATCGCTGCAGGAGTTTTACAAGTTATATCATGTATCAAGATGAACATTTGATGCATCATCTAAGCTTTCTCAGGGTTTAGGAGATGGTCCTTTACAACCAATCATAGGTTTGTGAGAAGGATGAGTGTCTTTATGCCATCTTAAATAAACTGAACTGGCCTCATTTATGCCATCTTGAACCAAAGGTATGAAGTCCAGGTGCTTTCAGGGCATGTCCATGCCGTTCAGATTAAACGGTGGCCGCAGGTTTAGCACAAAGTGCAAAGGGATTGTTATTAGTCTCTAGAATATTTGTGGGTGTGTTTTGTCCTGTGGCAGGTGTGTGTGCACCTCACTTTATCACTATTTAAATAGTTTATGCAGCGAGTGTGACACAAAACTTGTATTTATTTATTTATCAGGAACACCTCTCACTTGTCTGTTTTAGAAGCTCAATGCTGAGCTCATTTTTTCCTGCAAAGTTTCCTTTGTACTCAGGATTTTCTGTCCCATCAAGTTGATAACTTTTGCTGGTGAAATGTCCAATGAAAACAGCCTCTCCAATAATAAAGAACAACATACATCACTGCGTAAAGATTTAAATCATCAGTGACTCCATGCTACATAAATATAGATGAAGTCTAAAGGAGAGACACATCAGCCACTTGTGCTGCAGACCTGAAAGCACGTGGACCCTGAAGTGACGCTGACGTGATGTTCTCAGTAATCATCTTGGCAATGTTCTGTGGTCCTCTTCTGCATATTTGGACTGATTTGTGGCCCTGTGTGTGTAAAAAATAGCGTTTGTGTCTTGTGCATCTGCCTGTGTTGGACCAGACCACTGTTTGATCATTGTACCCTTCAATAGCAGGAAAAACTGTGTAGTAGACTTTAGACCTGGTTTTTATTGGTCAGTGGTGGAAAAGCTTCGTACTGCCCTGATATAGGAATGCACCAACATTGCACCTGGACACATACTCATAATAGTGGGTGGTGGATGAGGAATGATACGCCAAGCTTTGCATTTTACCTGGGTCTTTAAGTTATTGAAGAGAAAATAAGACCCCATAAGAAATCGATCAGGTTGTAACTGCACTCAAGCCTTTAAAGGGTGACAGGATATGATATATATCCCAAGACGCATCGACCAATCATTTGTTTTTAGGAGTATTACTCAACTATTAGATTAAAGCAAGCACGAATGGCCGGGCTCAGATTTTGTTTCATGCCAGAATGACAGCATTAGACAATGAAATGGAGTATAAAAAGGCAGATCCATTAAAAGTCAAAGGATTAGAGGATTCACTCACACTTGAGGAAAACATCTTGACTTTTGTACATCTAAAGTGGCAGCAATAATTCAGGCTTAGTCTGAATCTTCAATACACATATCCTCCTGACGAACCACACACCCAGGCCCACCTTCCATCTGCACCATTACACAGTGGATTTAGCAGCCAATTGTCACATTCAGTGGGCTCAGATATGAAGGGAGATCGGATTTAGCTGGCTCTACCCCCAGAGATGATTCTGTTGATTGGAATAAGTTCTGGGGCTGGAAACACACAACATCTGCTTGCCTCTGTCTCTGCCTCCTGACAATGCTCAGAGGGGAACAAACAGAGCCTGGGCGCCCCTTCATCCCCTTCCTCATTCTGCACAGCACCTGTTACGTGACGCTCCTGGATTGTGCAGAGTTCCACCTGGCTGCTCGGTGATCAGCCCAGTGGGAAAGCCCTCATGTTGCACCGGCCCCCTCTAGAGACGTGGGTGAAACTGGGATGGAGCCTGCGATAAATCCGTAAACGGTTTCGATTTACATCCCAATTTCTCTCGATCCTGTCTTCATGCACCAGTCCCCCACCCCATACTGTGCTGATATAGTTTATTCCTGGTAGCCCTGGTATATATTATACTGGTGCCATCTAGGTTGGACGCTCTTGCGAGGGATATTGCCGCCCATGTACATACAGTCAACATTGAATAAGAACAGTGCTATGTAAGCAGCATTTTCTGATGACCTTAACCTGAATAAGGTTGCAGTTGGAGTGAGCAACAACCAGACTACTACGTGGAGTTTTCTGTTAAATCAGTGTAAAAGTAGTTGCTGTGAGCGTGAAGTAAATCCGCTCAGTCACTTTACACAGCAACCAAACCAGTGACGGCAGGTCTTTCAACTCCATTGGCATTTACAATGAAGAGAACCGCTCAAGTATCTCTCTACTTATGTCTTGTATTGCTTTCTGAACAAAGGTTGTACAATCAAATCAATCATCTATGGCCTCCTGTGTTTTCTCTCCAAATCCATTGCTTCTCATTAGGTTTGCTGGATAGTTGGACATGTTGTTTTTAGGGCTCGACAGATATTTTGGCCATTATCGGCCTGTCATGGGCCTGTCATAGATGTATCATGTCGGTTTGTGTTTTCAATGTGTCGATATTTAAAAAAAAAAAAAAAACTGTCTTTAAAGCACATAAAATGCAGAAAACCATGCCAAAAGTTGTGTGTCCAGCAGAAAGTGTCTGCAGGCAGAGCACAGCAGCTGGATCCATTTTTATTGGTCAGTAGTTGACTATATATGAGTTTATTTGTTGGTTTTTTTAAGTTCATTAAGTTTATTTTACGATTTCATTTTGGTCTTTGATCATGTATGACAATGTTAATTTTTTGTCACAAAGCAAGTTACTTAAATAGGGCGGCACAGTGGTGCAGTGGTCAGCACTGTCACCTCACAGGAAGAAGGTTCCTGATTCGAGTCCCGGCTCCGGCACAGGATCTTTCTGTGTGAGTCTGCATGTTCTGCATCTCCCTGTTCCTGTGTGGGTTCTCTCTGGTACTCCAGCTCCTGCTTCTCTCAGACTGAGTGAAGTCATGAGTAGGCTGAAGCTAGAATGCTGCTACAGTCTGGTCTTAGTTAGATCTAGTTTAACAGTTGGTTCTTGCTCAGGGGCACCTTGAGGTGAGGGAGGGGCTTGCATTACTGCCACTGACACCATTCACGCAAAGCCACCTCGACATTTGTAACTTTGAAAAAAGTATCTCAGCAACTAGAAGATGGATTACTAAGAAATGTAACACAGATGTTCATGTTCCCCATGTGATTGAATTATAATAGCTTTTTATTTCACACCATCTGGCCTAAATGTAATTGTTTCAATAGTTTGGAAATCTCCCATCAGCCTCAGCTGCACCTGTGTTCAGTGCTAATTAGCGCACATGCTAAATTAAAAAGATGAACATTATACCTGCTAAACACGAGCACTTTACCGTTGTCACTGTGAAGTACTTGTTGGCATTTAGCACTCAAATAGCATGAATGTAGTATTATTTGAAAGGAAACATTGTCTGGAAGCATCTCAGTCCCATCCATCGTCTGTCCTTGATTTTTCCTAATTCTTCTGTCTGTCACCTGCCCACACACATATCTTCACATTCAGCAGTACTTCTGAGACAGTGAGATGAAAGGAAAGCGCTGTCGTTATTTACAGAGCTTCTCTGACACGCCTACTAACAGCTTGCCCACTCAATATCCATTGATTCACCCACAGCGACTGTGCTGTGTTTATGGGCCAAATCTGCCTCTGGAATGAAACACTAAGCCTCCCTCGCTCCCCTCTTTGCCCAGGGCATTCTCTTCTGTACTGCTGAGTGTCTGAAAGCCCCTCTGGACTTGCTGAAAATCTACCTGCACGAGTCCAACCGGGTCTACAGAGACAAGCTTGTGGAGGAGCAGGACTTCCAGGACTTTGATAAGCTGCAGGCGGACACAGTGAAAAAGTTCTACGAGGTGAGAGTTTTAGAAAGTTCAGCGGAGAGAGACAAGAAAGGGAGGATGGTGGGAAGGTGGGGGAAATCATTAAGCTGCCTGCTCTGTGTCTGGACCTGGACATCAGTGGCCAACCCAGTGAGGAGAAAGAGGAGAAAAAGCAATGCTGGGGGAGGAGGTGGAGGGCGAGGAGAGGCTTGTAGGGAATATTAATCAGTGTGGTATGGGGGTCTGGCTGTCAGGCCCGGTGCTGTCAGCCCAGCAAATTGGAAAACATTTTAATGGTTTTCTGTCCACTGCTCGCCTCACTACACTCTCTGGCTCCATCACATGAACCCTAGTCATGCCACAATGAAGAACCTGACAGTATATGTGTACATACACCCACAGAAAGAAGGAGAGAAGAAGAATGTTCCTCACTCTAGAATATATTATCCAGAGTTGGCACCTTCTGTAAACCTGTGACAGTTTGCCCCTGTGCCACAGAGCAATATGTAGCATGTTCCAGCTATTTTTACATGCAAACAAGAAACTCTGTAGAGAGTTTTACATCGCTTGTATAAAAATGAGGACTGCGCCGGAACACTATAAAGATGTGAATTTGTACCAAAATCCTCCTTCATCACACCCACTGCTGCTTTATAGCAGGGGAAGTTAGCAGGGAAAACAAGCTTCCCTAAGAGACACAGAATCTCTCCAGTGAAATATTCAGAGGCCCAACAGTTGCCAGAGTGAAAATGAACTAGGTCACCCTCTGTGCAGCTGTGATATTCAGCTGTGTCCCTGTCCAGACTGTTTAGGCTTAACACTAATGTTATGCTGACATGGGTAGTGTGGGTCTGTATGTTTACCATTGTATGTGGATATGTGTTTGTGTGTGCGTGTGTGTCCTTCCCTCCCCGAGGACATGGAAGAGACTTTGGAGCAGACCAGGGAGATGAACCTATACTGCCACTTTGCCCGTGGGCTGGGGGAGGCCAGGTACATGCCGGCCGACTCCTGGAGCAGCCTCAATAAAACCTTGCTGGAGGCTCTGGACAGCTACAATGAGGTCAACGCCACCCTAAACCTGGTGCTGTTTGAGGACGCCATGGCTCACATGTGAGTGGAAGTTTGCAAACACCCAGGGACAGTGTGGGGAAACTAAAGAAAAATTGGCTTTGGCAGGTTCTTGATTGTCTGTCAATGAAATCAACTGGTTGTCCAGGTATTTTAGGATTCCATTTTACAAACTGTCAAAAGCAGTGACAGGAAACTGGAAAACATCTTGCAGCGTGACACTGAACAAAAGAACACAAGAGAGCTTCGATTGTTGAATATATTCATTCATGCAGTTAACTATTAGCTCTTGTGCTAATTTATTTCGAGTCAATGAAAATGACAATGATTCGTTTTCTAAATGAAAACTTTAATCACATTTGGTCTTCTATCACTGTCTACACCAGCTCATTAACACTGCTTTAATCAATATAATAATATCAACAATTGATCAGATGTACAATGTGAAAGATGCTGCTTGGAGCAACATTATCAGAGAGACGTACTGCAGAGTTACAGCTCTCAACTTCATGGTCTTGTTTCAGTCCCACAGCTCTCACCACCCTGAATTCCAGTAGTAGAAGTAGACAAATTTAGCTGCTTGATGAAGAACTGAATGGGAAATGGAGCACCTGTACAGACTATTGAAGCCTCATTAAAGTCCTATTTCACTAAAATGTGCGTTTCACCTTTCAAATACTCACAAGATAGATATCTTGGGCTCAAAATAGGGTTTTTTTCACTACTGCATAAGTTTTTTTGTGACTACTGAATGCAGAGACAGCCACGCATATTTAGCTTGGTGCTAATGACACCACATAGACACCAACCATAAATAACAGAGCTGTCCAAATTGTCTGTTTATCCAGTGAAATATAGTCAAGTATAACCCATGTCTTTTATCCAACTATATGCTCAGAAATGAACACTGGTTTGAGCTTGAAACAAACCATAACCTCTCCAGTTATGGTCACCAGTTATCATATTCACTTTAACCAATCTGCTCACCCTCGGCAACGCCTGACTTCGAGAGTTGGCGTTTGTTTTAGGCTCAGATCAAAGTGTTGGTGCTTAATAAAGAAGATCTTTGTGAACTTAGTTTGTGACCATGGTTTAGCTTCAAGCTAAATATATGTGGCTGGCTCTTTCTGCCCTCTGGAGTCCAAAAATGAAATGCAGGAGTGAGCAAAATTCTTTGTGAGCTCAAAAGACAAAATTCCTTTGGATGAATTATCATGTCAAGCCTGATTTTAATACATGTGTTGATGATTACTGTACACAATTACCACGTAATAGCACTTACACAAAATTAGGACCTTGTGTGACGTGTAACATCAAGGTGGAGCAGTTTTTTTAATATTTTTGTTTTTTCAATATAAATCATTCAGAGCAGCTTCTCACTCACTCACTCACTTCTAAGCCCCTGACACATTTCTAGCCCAGTCCAATTCCTCAGGTATGTCAAATATTGGACGTGAATTCTTGAGGTGGACACAAACACAACTCCAAATGAATGCTGATAAGTCTCTGTGTCTGCTGGACATCAATTTAGACTTGCAAACACATCCACCAATATCAACTTTATAAATGTCAGCGTTGTATTTAAAGCTTGTGGTGTCCCCCCAGTGGCCAAACAAACGGAGGAATCCAGGATGAAAGATGATTTGCCGTTTTAACTCTTTTGTAAAAGCAGGTGATGGGTGAAGGGAGGTGTGTGTAGTGTGCATTCTGCAGCTGGGCATGAATATGTTCTTAGTAATTTGATACTCAAGATAAGAAAGCTGGCTGCATGAGATAATATTTAATTGATTACCAGCCGTGGCAGGGTGAGGCTGGTATTGTTTCCGCCTAGTAAGCCTGTGTGTGTGTGAGTGTCATGTTAAAATGGAGCCGGAGACTCCCACAGTCACAAGAACAAGCGTGGAGGTGGTTTTGAGTACCGTGAGTGTGATCTATGACTGCATTCGTGTTTTTTCAGGCAATGACGGAACCAACTAACTCCACCATGTGTGATGAGTTTTCCAAATACTTTTGTTTGTAAATTTGCCTCGTTGTTGAAGTTTTGAGTCAGGAGTGGAATGCTGACCAACTGACGTAAAAACAGCTCTGCAAAGGAGTGTGAGGAGGAGGAGCAGATGGCCTGGTGGAATAGAGAAGGACCTCCACCTCACAACAGCGCACAAGGACAAGAAAAATAGGTGCTGAATTTTAGCTTTGACAATTAAGAAGCGAGAGAAAACTGCTTCTTTTCTGAAAGTTATCGGCCCCAAAAAAGGATGGTAGCAGGTAACACCCGTGATACAAAATCTGGAAAATTCAAAGCAGCATCATAAAGTTATGGTAGTCTTTGAGTCATCATATGTCAATGTTCATGTTTATCACTCGCTTTCGGAAATACACAGCACTGCAGTTCTTCATTACTTTAATCACCATCAAAACTTGTTGGCTGCACCAAACCCAGACAGAATGAGTCCAAACGACAAATCTTTGAGAAGAAAAACACGACAATGAAAAAAGTTCCTGAACTATTACACAGCCAAGTGCAAAATTGCTCTCTCTTGAGGAAGTCTCAACAAAGCCTGCACACTGCGGAAAACAGAAACTTTACAGAAACATTTTCTTCACGTATTTCTTCAGGAGTACATCAACAAAAAGTGTCCCTATGGAAACATAAACCACAAAAATAGTTCTTCCCTGGGCGTAAATCAGTATAAATCCTCTGTAAAACCCATGTACACATAAACATTAACCAATAACTAAATATTCATTGCATTTAATGTTTTTTGTCATCCTTGTTGTCATACAGACCCAGCAAGAATGATTCTATTTTTTAAATGCAAAGTATTAATTTTAGGACCGTCTTGATGCCTTTATTACTTATGATTCCCTTCTTTGAAAAGTCTTCAGTAAGGATGGTTCTCAGCCAGTTCTTAAGAAAAGATAGGATGTTTTTTTTAATACAGTTTAGGTTGGCATGATTTGGAGGAAGAGTTAACATCTATGAATGGAAGACTCGCCGGTTTGATCCTCGCCTCCCCAGGTGACTGTGGCAGAGTGTCACTGACACTGAACCCCTAATCATTTCTGGTGAGTTGGCAGCTTCCACCATCTGTGTGTGAACGGGTCAGTGAGGAAACATTAAGTACTTTGAATGCCTATATAATGATTGTATAAAAGGAGTCTATTTACCATTTGGAAGCATGCTTCTGCAATACCACTAAGCACTAAATGTCATTTAAACTTTAAACAAGCTTACATTGGGTGATGCTAACTGTGATTAAGTGGAATCATTCTGTACTACGTCAAGGCCGCCCTTGGCGGAAGAGGCACACTTTGGCATGGCGAAGTTGCAAAAGCACCTGCGTAGTATGTTGACAGCACCCAGAGCCTAAATGTAACGAGCAATTTTGAAGTAAATGGACTCAATTTTATAGAGCACTTTTCTACCTTAGTGGCACTCAAAGCGCTTTACAGTGTCGTCTCATTCACCCATTCACACACACACTCACTCACTGATGGTGGAGGCTGCCATGCAAGCCAGCCAACCTACTCATCAGGAGCAATTATGGGTTCAGTATCTTGCTCAAGGACACTTTGACATGGTCACCGGGGTCGAGGATCGAACCAGCGACCCTTCGGTTGCTGGACGGCCACTCTACCCCTGAGCCATGCCGCCCACAAGTATGATGAGGTCACAATAATTTTTTAATAATAGTTTTGCCTTATGTGTCTTTTGGGCGGCACGGTGGTGCAGTGGTCAGCACTGTTGCCTCGCAGCAAGAAGGTTCCAGGTTCAAGTCCCGGCTCAGGCACGGGGTCTTTCTGTGTGAGTCTCCATGTTCTCCCTGTACCTGTGTGGGTTCTCTCTGATACTCCAGCTTCCTCCACAGTCCAAAGACATCAAGAGGGGACCAGGTTAATTGGATGTTTTAAATTGACCGTAGGTGTGACTGTGAGAGGCAATGGTTGTCTGTCTATATGTGATGGACTGGCAACCTGTCCAGGGTGACCCCTGCCTCTCGCCCGCAGGCAGCTGGGATCGGCTTCAGCCCCCCCGCGGCCCTTAACAGGATAAGCAGAAGAAAATGGATGAGTGAATGTGTCTTTTTCCTATTTGCTTGCTCGCTGTATGTTAAACTTAGTAGCGAAACTGGATCAGGCCCTCACACACAGCTCATGGATGACACTGATATGAGCGCAGGGGTGGGGAGGGAGGTCATATGTACCCCAGCATTGTAGAAGGTAACCATGCAAAGTGTGAGTGTACTTTTGGATGAAGTAGAATTTCCTTCTGTTTCTGCACTCAGGCCTCTGACACATTTTCATTTCAAGCTAGAAAACTTTGCAGGTGTTTAATTGAGATCAAAACATCAGCCAGTTTAAAAGTGGGTGTTGTCTGACCTTAAGCATTAAGTACTCATGTGCCAACGTAGTTAGTACTTAGCAGGAAGGAGTTGACTGATCAGTTGAGAGTCAGTTGAAGGGTAAGCATTAATAGGAGCTGAAGTGTTCGACCTGAAATTAGTTGAGATGCAGTTTCTGAGAGCCATTTGAATTCCATCCCTGGAAGAGAGAATTGTCACTTCGTGTGTTGCTGGAGCCACTTGAGGTTGCATTTGACTTGTAATAGAGCAGAAATCTTGAAAGCAGTTAATATCTGCCTGCTGATGTTCAAGTGTAAGATTAAAAATAAAATGCTTCCTGCTCTAAAATAGGAAAGACAGCACAGACCTCCACCGAGGCTGATGGGAAAGAAACTGTATTAAATGGAGATGTCCAAAAGATTTTAGTTTTCTGCTTTAAATACTGTGAATATTGACTTCCTTTCTTCATTCGGGACAAACTTCTGAGTAGATCTCACAATAACCACAAGAGGAAAAAGTCAGATGTGTGAATAAGGGGAGTGACAGCAGTCAAATTATTTGCATCCAATTTAAATGAATCAGTTTGTAATTGACACACTAGAATTCAGGCCTGAAGCTTGTCTACAGCAGTGAAATGTTGACTGCTTGTATATGTGAATGAACCAGCGTGATGTACTTTAAGTAGTAGCAGCCAGCAGTATTGAAGCAGAGAGAAACTCCTGTTTGCTTGTCTTCTGCTGTTTGCCATATGAGTCAGCGATCATCTTCATCCAGCTTACCTTTTATCTCTCACCCTTCCACTGATTCCTCCCTCATGCCGCTCCTCCGACTGTCTGCACCTTCACATGAAGCTGCCGTATAAATCGAATCCTGGAGTCTCCACGGGGGAATGCTCTGCTGGTTGGAGTGGGCGGCAGCGGCAAGCAGAGTCTGACCCGACTGGCTGCCTTCATCTCCAGCCTGGAGGTTTTCCAGATCACCTTGAGAAAAGGCTACAGCATCGCTGACCTCAAGGTATACAGACATGTATAACAAGAGTGTAAAACACTCATCTGAGCATGTCAATTAGTCCTATATTCAGCCTTAGAAAGTTCTGTTTTGTTTAGATTCAACCATGGAGGTGTATCTGTTAGAAATGTAGACATAATCCTACCATAATATACAACTGATAATCCACTCAGTAACCTGGCAGTGCCAGCATAAATCTTTCGTCCTCCCTCCATGTACCACTCACTCTTTCTCTCCTTGTATCACCCAGAGTGACCTGGCATCCCTCTACATCAAAGCTGGCGTGAAGAATATTGGCACCGTGTTCCTAATGACTGATGCCCAAGTGGCAGACGAGAAGTTCCTCGTTCTGGTCAACGATCTGTTGGCATCAGGTAACAGCAGGCTTCACTAATTACTGCCTGTCATGTTTGTACAAGAGACAAGTGGCTTTGGTTTGCCACAGCAACAAATCGTTGCCGTGCCATTTCTGCAGTATTAATCATCATCTACAAGCCATCATCACACTCACATCTAGACATTCACTGAACGCTTGAAATCCATCACTGAGATAAAGTACATATGTTGGCAGTAATCAATTCAAACAGTATGCTTGTATAGCACAAAAAGCTACATATAGTGGCTAATATTAGCTAATTAGCATCTGAGTGGCAACTGTAAACTCGAGGAAATATTACTCTGACACCCAAATGAAGCTTCTGTTTAAAATGAATGCGTGAATTGTTTGTCCAACAGCAGAGAACGCTTTAATCAAGGTGGATACATTTGGGCCAATAAAATTTGATTTATTTTATGTCGTGTCAGTGCACACCATGACAGTTGTGACCGGTCTGCCTCACAGTGCAACATAATCTATGTCCCGATAATTCCTACCTCCTCTTGCATGTATTTCAGCAAATATCACCATTGTTCAAGTGTTGTCAGTTCCAACTCCAAAACTGTTTGCTCCGTTTCAGCCACCATTGTTGGACGAAGACACAAAAAGTTCAATGTAGCTGCATAGAAGGGCAGCGAAACCAAGCCAGACAAATGCAGAAGTACAGGAGTCTATAGGCCCACGCACAACTATAAGTCAAACTTGACTCCCACATTGTACTAACACTGTACAAGCACACATGACCAAAACTTCTTCCCCACCCATTGAAACCGTTTCTGTAATATTACAAACATTATTGACTTTTAGCTCCTTTTAACCTCTAAAAGTCTGACCTGGATGAGTCTTTGCAGGTAGAATCAATGGACCTTCATGACAAAAAGTTTCAAACTGTTTTTATTCTGCAGAAAACATATGAAAAAGTAACATTTTCCAAGTTGCAGTAAGAGTGTTGTTCATGGTAAACAACTAATAAAACAGCTGGGACAGAGGAGACCCAAAAATAGATTTTTAACATGAGCTAGACCCAGTTGGCAAAAAATTCAGCCTTTTGTTTTCTCAAATATGGACAAATGGTTGAAATGATTTCACCCCACACCCGTCATTGCAACAGAAACGCTCATTGCGAGACCTGACTGTGGAAACCATCAGCTCCAGAACCTCCAGTGTTGTATCTCACAGGGCAAACATTCATGCTAACAGGCCTAACGTAGCCACTGGTTATGTTAGCACCATCCGTAGAAGTAGATACTCAACAGGGGGGTGAATGTGTTTGGGGCGTCGATGGATGAACCAATGCTTTGGAGTTACTGTGTAAAATCAGCATAAATCAGTGGTAGTCTTCCCCTCAGTAACATGGATCGTTCCCCTCTTCAAGGAGAGATTCTTGACCTGTTCCCTGACGACGAGGTGGAGAGCATCATTGGCAGCGTGAGGGCAGAGGTGCGCGGCTTGGGATTGATGGATACGAGAGAAAACTGCTGGAAGTTCTTCATCGACCGGGTTCGCAGACAGCTCAAGGTGAGCGAATCAAATAGTCAGACAAGTACAGTACAAAGAGCTATGTGTTGTTTGTTGCTGTGAACCTCACAACTAATGAGCCAGAGAAAGTTGTTCTCAGGGGCCCTCCATGGGGGGAAAGTTTGTCCTTTATCTGGCTTGTAGAAGTGCATCTATATTTGAATCCTTCCTTGTCTTAATATAGCGTGATACCTCACACCCTATTTATGATTCCAAAAAGTCATCATCACTGGATAAACATCTGTTTTTTCGATGAAGCCTCTCCCGAGACAATTTTCCTCCTTGACATTTCAGAATGCTTTCAGGGGCGGTGGACGTTGTCATAAATCATTGGCAGGAGCAGAAAAGCCACCGTTTAGCTGCAGATAATTTTACCGATGTTTAACCGCTTTGTTCCCCCTGGGGAAAAAGGGATTCTGGGGGAGTTGCTTATCCTGTCATTAATACAGTATGCCCACATCCTCTACTCCCACCTTGTTTCCCAGCTCCAACCTCCCTTGGTTGCAGAGTGAATTAATGAGGAAGGTAATCCCACGGGTACGGGCTTACACTTGTAAAGAGTGGATTTCTAAATATTCTGAACTGTCTGTCTGGGTGGGAGTGGGCATAATCTCGTTTATCCTTTGTAGGAAACATGTTCAGAGCGTGGAGAGCTGGAACTCAAGTCTGCACACCCCACCAGAAATGTTGATCATCAGTACGAGCATTCCTCGGAGAGGAAAATCAGGTGTCAATTTGACTGAGCTTGGAAATCATAATAGTTTTAAAACATGAAATTTACTGAGGTGCACAGTACTGGAAAACAGTCTTTCTCAGTTCAGAACTTTTAAGTGAGTAACATAGCAGCTCAATTATTTTCCAATCAATTCAAACTCTTGCTTGTAAAATATCTGAAAATTTGAAAAATGACCTCCATACCCAGATACTGATGTGTCATATTCAGATTGTTGTTTGGGGCCAACGAACCCAACATGTTCTCTCATAGAGGAGCAACCCTTATCATTTCATTAGAAAGGCAGCCATTCATTTAGTTACAGTATGTTTGAAATACGATCGGCAATCCTCGAAGCTCATTTGACTGTTTGAGTTAACTTTATTGTGTGTTTACGGCAGAACCAAAACACAACCATGCTGTAGGTAGTTCGTTTTTCCGCTCTAATCAAAGTTTGTGGATTCCCGCTAACAGCTGCATGATGTGGATTATATCAGATAATGCGCTTGAATTTGTATAGTTTTAAGAATAACTTTTTTTTTAAACTGAGTGCTTTTCAAGCAACTCAGATACGCTTTACATGAATTAGATAGCACCTCTTCCCCTTCTTTCCTTTCTCCTGATTCGCCAGCTTTCAGAAATGGGGCTGTGCTTGTACTGTCTGGAGAACATGACCATATATAGATGTTCCTACATACATGTGTATATAAATGTTCTCCTTGTTATTGGAAACTTTTAATAAGGACATCTGGCATTATAAGCTCATATTGGACAGAAAATAAAGAAAAGCACGGTAACTTCCTGTTGAAATGATTAGACTGAGCATTCCTGATTAAAGCAGCGCGTTGAGGCTGTAGTGTGTCAAAGAAGTTGTGAGTTGACAATCACCAGCAGGGTCTTTGAGTTTGCCTTCTGAATGTTTGTCTCTGTAACCGGCTGCTAGGGAACATCTGGCTGAGCCCCTCAACAAGCCAGCTGTTCGTCTCCAACATTGACGATCAGTCTGATGTAGCCCGGAGCTCCCCCCACTCACTTTTAATTCACATGCTTGCTGGAGGCTTTATTTGCTTAATGATGTCGCTGAAAATAATGAATTCACACTTTCGCATTCTTCCCCCTGACCGTGGAGACTTGTAGAATCTGAGACTGTCTGTGACTTCAGCTGTAGTAGCAGGGACAAAAGATGACCAGCACAGCGCATAATATATTTGACCTTTGTGTGTTGTGTGTGTGTCATGTGTGTGTGTATGCATCGCAGGTGGCTTTGTGTTTCTCTCCGGTCGGTAGTAAACTGAGGGTTCGCAGCAGGAAATTTCCCGCTGTAGTCAACTGCACAGCCATCGACTGGTTCCACGAGTGGCCGAAGGAGGCGCTGGAATCAGTCAGCTTTCGATTCCTGCAGGAGGTCGACAATATTGATGTGAGAACAACTCATACTTTCACCCAGTTTGACCTGATGCAACTTGTTTGTTGTCTACATTTAAGCCATGCTGGGCAGTCCTTTTAGGTGCTTTTACAAAATATTTAATGAACAGCAGGACAAAGGTGAGTCATTTTTCATAGAACCCAAAAGTCTAAGCTTTTTGGGGGCATGCTTCATGTTTCTGTTACAGAGGTGGGGAAATTTTAGTTGTTTTTCTTATTTTATTTTTTTAGTGCTTGCTGACAATTCTATAAAGGTTTTTAGGAAAACAAAACCCAAGTTTGAGGAGGTTATTTGAAATACAGTAAGTAAGTATGTAGGTGTAAATGAGTACCCAAATGATAATATACACACGTTAATGTCTACATATATCTCACAGTATGTCAAATGTCCTACAGTGTGACACCATGAATGTTTGATTATTTCAAAAGTAGACTTGGAAATTTGAATTTGGAGTCTCAGGAAATCTTGCTTTCCTACCAAATGTGATCTAACCAGCCATGAGCTCTGTTTCCTGCAGCCCAAAGTGAAGCAGTCTGTCAGTAAATTCATGGCATACGTCCACTTGAGCGTCAATCAGGCGTCTAAGGAGTACCTGGCTAATGAACGGCGCTACAACTACACCACACCCAAGTCTTTCCTGGAACAGATCAAGTTGTATCGCAGTCTGCTGGGCCAGAAGAGCAAAGACCTGACCAGCAAGATGGAGCGGCTGGAGAACGGCCTGCAGAAGCTTAACAGCACCTCTGCTCAGGTACTCACCTTCAACTCTTCATCACCGTTCATTGTGTTGTCACTGTGGATGAACTGGACTGGGCTGAGGTTTACACAACTGTTGTTCTCTCTGAAACTGCCGTATGTCGCCAAATCAAAGCTGGTTGTTGATTACTGTTCGAGGTGAGAGAGGGAGTCGAGTCCACCCTGAGAGGGAGAGTGCCAGCAGGCTCTCGTGCTTTTTTAGGTGGCCGATCCAAATTGTGAGAACAGATGAAAACAAAGAAGCTTCATACATAGATATGAGCAAATTATCAAAGAGGGGGTTACAAATGAAGGCCAGGCCCCTCTGGCTTTAGGTAAAAGGAAGGTCCCAGGAACGGAGAAATGTGATATATAGAGTGCAGTGGAGCTCTTCCTAAATCATTTTTATGTCCTAGAATTCTTAGAACCAAAGCCAGGCTAAGATTGAATTCTTTATCATGAAAAAAGATGATTCCTACTGGATTCTACATTTATGCCAACATTCGCAAGTTATCCAACTTTTGTCCGAGCACTTTATGCATCTATTGATGTATGATGACCCTGAGGTTAAGCAGTTACTCACTTTCCTACGATCAAGAAATATAGATTCCAGTATATTACACTCGTAGACTAAATTTGGGGTTATGACCCAAACATAATGGAGCATAAGGGACCATAAAAAAATTAATAACATGAATAATAAGGAAAACAAATCATTTTCTTGTGCTACATGCTCCAAAACACAAGTTGAACGAGATCTTCCACTGAAGTGCTTTCATATTTATTGCAAGGGATGTTGATTAATGAAAAATGTATCACTTCCATCCACATTTGCTTTACATTTCCTCTGAGTTCCACAGAACTGTTAGCCTTGGAACAGCAATTTTTGCTATCTAAGCTAGCTGCCAGTTTATTATTATTAATATGATACTGCACCCAAGACAGATGAAATTGCACTCACAATTTTTTCCCTTCCTGTTTTTCTTCTGCATGACTTGACATGCAGAGAGAGACATCCATGTATACTGCAGCTATCCATCACCAGTATTTTCAACCTGTTCCTATGTGGCTGGCTCGTCATTACATCATTTTATATAGATGTGAGAAAATATCTACTGTTGACAGAAACAAAAACTATGTCTAATATATCGCCTATGTGACATTTCTCAAAAATATTGTTCCAAATTAGCTGTGCATGTAGTATTAAAACTAAACTGACATAAGGTGTATAACAAGGATTAGGAATAGTAACATGGTAGTGGTACTGATACCAAACACACTGTGGGCTGTCATCCTTGTTTACTCGTTCTAGAAATGGGATCTCTCTCGAGGTGCTGGACTTGACAAGACCATAACAGGAGACACCTCACTGATCCATACATGCAGTTGAACATGCGCAAGGTTTTGGTTAGAATTGCTGTTTTGTTTCCTACAGGCTGGAACCAGATGTAGATGTAACCAGAAACATAAGCAACAATGAAAATGAGGTTCATTACCAAGAAAAAGGACATACACACACACACACACACACACATATATATATATATATATATATATATGCAAATTGTATTTTTTCTCTGATTTTCCTAAATAGTCAATGCAAATGACAGTTAGTGTAATTTTCAAGTCATCAACCGTTGTATTGAACAAACCTCCCAGTGATTACAGTATTATTTTTTAAAATTAAAAAAACTGAAAATGCACTGTTCCAAATTATTATGCACAACATAGTTTCAAATAATTGTATAGGTTTTAAAGAAGTGCAAATGGTCATTTGTTGAATTTACAGCATTCGTAGATCATATTTACCAAAATCAAAAGCTATTTTAATCAAAATCATCTTCACAGGCCAGGTTACATGTTAGCATCGGAATCCTTCTGTGATATCGCCTTCACAATTCTTGTATCCATTGAATTTGTCAGTTTTTGGAGAGTCTCAGTTTGAATTTCTGTGCAGGCTGTCAGAATGGCCTCCCAGAGCTGCTGTTCTGATGCTAACTGCCTCCCACCCTCATAGATCTTTTGCTTGAGGACGATCCAAAGGTTCTCAATAGGGTTGAGGTCAGGAAAGGATGGGGGCCACACCATCAGTTTCTCTCCATTGTCCTGTTATGCCCATAACAGCCAATGACAGGGGTATTCTTAGCAGCTTGAGATGGTGCGTTGTCAAGCATGAGGATGATTTTGCTACGGAAGGCACAGCTCTTCTTTTTGTACCATGGAAGAAAGTGTTCCGTCAGAAACTCTGTATACCTTGCAGAGGTCATTTTCTCACCTTCAGGGACCTTAAAGGGGCCTACCAGCTCTCTTCTCATGATTCCAGCCCAAAACATGACTCCGCCACCTCCTTGCTGACATCGCAGCCTTATTTGGACATGGTGGCCATCCACCAGCGATCCACTACTCCATCCATCTGGACCATCCAGGGTTGCATGGCACTCATCAGGAAAGAAAACTGTTTGAAAATTAGTCTTCATGTATTTCTGGGCCCACTGCAACTGTTTCTGCTTATGAGCGTTGGTCAGGGGTGGCCGAATTATAAGTTTACACACAACAGCAAGCCTCTTGAGGATCTTTCACCTTGAGGCAGCATCAAATACCTGTTTGCTGGTTTGTAACAGCATTTCAGCTGCTGCTCTCTTTATCTGACGCATTTGTGTGGCAGAAACCTTCCTTATTATGCCTTTATCTGCACAAACCTGTCTGTGCTCTGAATCAGCCACAAATTTCTTCTCAGTACGATGATCATGCTTAAGTTTTCGTAAAATATCCAAAGTTTTCATACCTTGTCCAAGGCATTTCGTGCTTTTTGGCAGCAGAGAGATCCTTTTTCTTTCCCGTACTGCTGGAAAACTGTGACCTGCTTAATAATTTGAAACATCCTTCTTAAGTACTTTTCTACTGATTTGGCTCACCTGGCAAAAGTTTATGTCACAGGTGTCTGAGATTGATTTCAATGATCCAAAGAGCCCTGAAATACAATACCATCCCTGAGTTTAATTAAAAAACAAAAAATTAAATGTTTATGACACTTGAATCCAATTTGCATAATCATTTTGGATGGAACACGGTGTATACATATACATATATATATATATATATATATATATATATATATATATATATATATATATATATATATATACATATATATATATATGTATATATATATATATATATATATATATATATATATATATATATATATATATATACACACACACACACAAGCACACTCAGTCTCCCTATATGAATAGAAAAATACCTGTTTAACTTTTTCAAATGTCAACACTTTGCAGATGGGAACTATATGAATAATGCAGAGCACCAGGTCTATGTGTGAAGCAGCCCTAATTACAGTGGGTCTTCTATGCTGTGCTAGTGAATGGAAAACAACCCATATCCACACACATTTTTTTTTCTCTTACATAACATGCACCCCCACTGCTTTGCATACCCACCTGCACAAAAGGGCACACATGTATAAACACACCTTATAGTGGCATCAGAGTGTTGAAAGATTGCTCTGTTTGCTGCAGGAAGGAGCCAACGCACATACTGTATGAGCTGTGTGGTGATCGAGGAGGCTTCTAATTAGAGAGCATACCCTTTACAGCAGCAAGCCACCATTAATGCACCCCCTGTTAGTTAGATCATCCATACTACTAGAAGTACTGTTATTTAACATTCAGTGCAAGAGGATGTGGAGCTCACCAGGGGCTGCTGTGGTCGTGATAAAGAAGGACCAGAAGGGTTAAAACAACAGTGTGTTTGTGTGTGTGTGTGTGTGTGTGTGTGTGTGTGTGTGTGTGTATGTGTGTGGGGTGGGGGGATGACACTGTAGGGTATGCTGTTCGAGTGTATGAGTCATCCACTCCCCAAAGGACAGATTAATTCTGTTTTTTTCTCCCTACAGTTTTGTAGAGGTTGTGTCCTACCTTTAACTGGTTTATTCTTCGTTAGTATCTGTTTTGCACGCACCCACTTGTGATTCCTGGGTGAGATGATAATATTACCAGTCCTAATGTTAGCATAGGTAGCACTGGAGGAAGTACTCCAAATTTGTAGACAAACTGGAGTAGAAATATTTGGGCATTTATTACAAGGGGTGTAAATCCTCTTGGTGCGATTCTCCTTTTATTCTTTGAGCCAAATTGCAGCTCCAGACTTTGATTGTCTTTGATTCACTTATAGTGTCCACACACAAAATGAGAAACAGAGCAAACTATGATCAAACAGGACCTGGGCGGCATGGCTCAGCGTGGGCGGCATGGCTCAGCGTGGGGTCGCTGGTTCGATCCCCGACCCCGGTGACCATGTCAAAGTGTCCTTGAGCAAGATACTGAACCCATAATTGCTCCTGATAAGTAGGTTGGCGCCTTGCATGGCAGCGTCCACCATCAGTGTGTGAGTGTGTGTGTGAATGGGTGAATGAGATGACACTGTAAAGCGCTTTGAGTGCCGCTAAGGTAGAAAAGTGCTATGTAAAATTGAGTCCATTTACCATTTAGCAAACTATGATCAAACAGGACCTGACATAGGCCTGGTACATGTCTATAACACATGGATTACACACCCAGGGCCCTGCTTTAAGCATGGCGCAAGCTGGTGCTCAGTCATCATTATTAGTTTCAAGCCAACACAAATGATGGGCACATCAATCAGATGAGCACATGAGTTGCATTGTAATGTGTAGTGTAGTGTAGTGTGGTACTATTAATGCCTGAATATGTGGAAACAATGGTCACCACCTTCTCTCAGGCCTGCTTCACCTCTGTTGGCTTGGGTAGATTCCTGCTGGTCCGTTACATAGACATAAGACGTGCATGCGTCTTCCTCCATACAGGGGCTGAGTACTCCATAGATGCTGATACGGTCCAGGGCACCTCAGACCTAGTAAAACTGCCAGCAAGCGATCCACCGCACAACGGCAAGGCCGGCAACCAACCCCAGCCCAACCACCATGTTGGGAGGAGGACCACCCCCCAAGAGCATCGACCAGGGCCCCAGGCCTGCAACGGTGCAGTCAGCAAAGGAGGCAGCACTGGGCCCACTCACCGCCCCAGCTGCCCCCCCATCCCAACATGGGTGCAGTACATCTTCATGCACTCCCCCAAGCCCTAAATGTCTACGATGTGATTAAAATTGGGGGGTCCAGCTCCTCAAGGCCGAGTGTCACATGAGATGAGACAGGAGGCTCTCTGATTGGTTTGATTGTTGTTACAACCAAATCACACCTTTGAGTAGTGAGGTGTCTATTTACTGCCCCTTTGCCCCATGTGCTATGGTTTGGGCTCTGATTATGTGCCCTCTAAACACCAAAATGGGGATGAACACACCCATGAAGACATGGTGCACACAAAGTGCCATCAGCCAATCACTGACACCATAGATCACTAAAGTTGGACCCATTGTGTTTCGGTGGACCTGTGAAGCTGCCCCTCTCTTAATGTAGTAAGAGAAAAGCTCTAGCTTGTTTGTATTTTTATGGCTAGAGCTTTGCACTCTCAGCAGGGTCCTTGAGGGTGCATGGGAGTTTGCCCAACGAGTCTACATGTGTTTTGTGGACTTTGAGAAGGCATTCGACCGTGTCCCTCTGGGAATCCTCTGAGGGGTGCTCCAGGAGTATGGGGTATCGGACTGCCTGAATCAGGGTGTTCACTCCCTGTATGACCAGTGCCAGAGCTTGGTCAGCATTGCCACAAGCCATTGCCCAGATAAGGTTGGAGTGCCATCTTCAGGTTGGAGATGAGACCCTGCCCCAGGTGGAGGAGTTCAAGTACCTTGTGCCTCTGTTCACGAGTGAAATATGGATTGTGAGATCAACAGGGGGATTGGTGCGGTGTCTACAGTGATGTGGAGTTTGCATCAGTCGGTCGTGGTGAGGAGGGAGCTGAGCCAAAGGCAAAGCTCTCAATTTACCTATCAATCTACATGCCTACCCTCAACTATGGTCATGAGCTTTGGGTAATGACCAAAAGGACAAGAATGCCGGAGGGTGGCTGAGCTCTGCCTTAGAAATTGAGTGAGGACCTCTGCCATCCGGGAGGAGCTCGGAGAAGAGCTGCTACTCCTCCACATTGAGAGGAGTCAGATGAAGTGGCTCTGGCATCTGGTCAGGATGCCTCTCAGACGCCTCCCTGGGGAGGTGTTCAGGGCACATCCAAATGGTAGAAGGCCTAGTGGAAGCCCTAGGACCCAGCAGAGGGAATGCCTCAGGATCCCCCGTGAGGAGCTGGACGAAGTAGCTGGGGAGAAGGAAGTCTGGATTTCCCTGCTTAGGCTGCTGCCCCCGCGAGCCAACGCCAGATAAGCGGAAGAAAGATTGTTGGAGTATCTTCATCTAATCTTCTTCATCTAATCAGTGTGACTCGTGTGTAGGTTGCTACTAATTTGCGAGCAAGCCCAGATGTGTTTGTTGTGTCATGTCGCTATGGAGATGCTGCACATAGAACACAGAAGGGATATGCAATACCAACTGAAATTATCATCCGTTGGCAAGCTTTAACCTGCAGCGCTGTTCTGGTTCTAGATTCCAAACTATTCTCTGTTTTTCATCGACACAAGAGAGGAGCTTTGGTAGCAATATATAGCAGTATTAATGTTAGCAGCTGGAGTAATAATAATTCTAGTAGGAGCTAACTCATTGACACGTAATATGTTAAATATAACTGTCTCGAAGAAAATCGGTCAACTCTTGACAGCTCTTTGCATTCAGAAATTGAACAAATGATTGTTTCCAGTCGTAGTTTCAGAGAGACAATGGTTGCAATCTCCATTTACAGCAGCAGGAGTGAGAGCGGGTCTGTTGCTATGCTTATTAATGCCTGGGAGAGGCTGATCTGTTGTGTGTAAACAACACACAGGCTGCTCAGATGTATTGAATATCACCCATGTCTCCCACCAATTAGTTCGTCCCTTTTCTGCCCCACCATCCCCCCTCCACCCCACCCCTCCTGTCCTCCCCCCTACCTATTCATCATGCTGATGGCTCACTTGGTGCTCGTCTAATGTTCGACCGAATCTTTTGCACAGAATTGTCACAATCTGAAAGGGCTGTCTTGCCTCCGGCCTGATTTCCTGCTTTTTAATTAGCTAAAAGACAAGCATGAGAAACAGTCTGTTTTTATTTCCCCAGTGCAACATTTGATGGAGTCAGACGGTAATACACAGCCCTATTTGTTGGGGAGTTATGAGGACTTTGTAACAGCTTTAATTCTTCTTTACGGCTGTCCTTGGTCTAAGCAATATTGTGTGTGTTTTGGTGAGCTGATAGCAGCGCTTGATCCAAAAGCTTTTTATTTTTTTCTCAGATATGCATGCCATTCATCCCTCCCTGCCCTTTTATCTATTTGGGCAGAATAAGATTTTTATTTTTTTTTCTAGTAATGGATTAAAGGTCACATGTGTGGTCCAAAGCACAATCCTGCACGGCACAAAATGTTATCTGTAAGGGGTTGAGCCCCTTTGTGGAGCTCATTTGTTCTGCTTTGCTAAACTGCCAAAGCTTTATTGCTTTGAAGGATTGAAGAGATGTTTAGGTTTCAATTAAAGAGCCGCCTTGCAACATCAGCAACTGTATTGCTAATAGGATCCAATGATGATTCAAACAACAAAAACAAATCATCAGTCATTCAAATCCGCCTGATAAATTCAATTAGACGATAGCGATCGATTCATTACTGCCCATGACATACACACTGATTGCTACTTATACTATTTAATGAGACCAGAATAGATTGAAGTCAGCATCCCACCCCTATGCTCTATTGACTGCTGCTCTCATATTAATGCATGTGCTCTTTTCTTTATCCCAGCCAGTGAAGAAAGTCCTCATCATGCATATCATCCTGCTTAATTTACAGGCATAATGTCAAGGTGAAACAGCCTCACAGAGGTTAAATATCGCCACATCAGACACCCTGAACAGGCTGTCTTAACTGGGATAAGCCCATCTATGAGGGCTGAATTTGATTTAGTTTAGTTGTATTGTCTACTGCTATCACACTAGTTATGTTTCTATCTCGAAACCCATTGACTCTGTCTGACGACTTAGCCTCTAGGAACAAAGGACAGTATCTCAGGGTTCGGATGCAGCCAGCTGATATTTGGTCCAAGACTTCCTATTTCCATATGTTTCCATACTCAGGGTGCTACTACAATGTGTAGCACCCTGAGAGGTTGGATATGAGTGGATTGTTTCAAAAGTACCCAGTTTACAATCAAGCTTTATCACTGTGTTCAATTTCTCTTGCACTCCACATGACCATTTTATGTGGACACATCCGTGGCCGCTCACATGTGATTGCTCAAAGGTACTCAAACAGAAAACGAAAACCAGAAGCTCCCCTGTCCTGAAATTTTCTCTTTGCCTACAGAGCCTGTATTTATGTGCACAATCTATGTCTAGATTTTGATGTGAATTATTAAGTATTGCTTTAAAACAATGTTGATGAAATGGTTTTTGCACCCGCTTGAGTTTGTGTTTGGGTTTAACTCATGTGGCTAACCAGCTATTCCTGCAGCTGACATCTACTTCTCTGTGTTTTGTGTATTTCTACTATACCATCATCTTCTGCTGTAATACATTCTATCTAGTGTGATTTGGTCCAAATGCTTGATGGAAACAAAAAATGTCTTTGAAAATTAGAAAGACACTCAACACGTTTGTACTGGGACTTTTGAACACATCTGAACCATTGTTAAATTTCCTTAATAGTACCAGTGACCTTCACTACCATAGCTGTATTGCTTTGAGACTTTTGAATGTTGTCTTACAAAAGCATGAGACAGGGTTTCATCTAGTTGGAACACACAGACATACCATTGTTCATGGATCTTTTCATCTCAGTCTTATTACAATTCAGATAACAGTATGTCAGGGAACTATGTCAACGCACCTGCTGGAGATTCTGATGCGTGAATGAGTCTTGTTGCTTTTGTTTACATCTGGTGCTGTGAATCCATAAAGCAAAAGACATAGAATGTACCATTAGCCAATGTCAGCATGGATAGAGAGACAGAATTTATCTGATAGGTTTTAAAATAGCTCCAAAGCATAAAACATGCACTCATTGTAAAATTACTGAGAGTTTAAAAAATGATATCCTTCTTTTATATACCAAGGTTTCCCAAAGTTGAGATCACGACTCAGACAGAGGTGTTGTGAGATGAATTCCAGAAATCAAGAAGACTTAAATTTTTTTAATAATTAAGATCTTACAGCTAATATAAAAATAGCAGTTGGATTTGGCATTGTTTGGATTGACCTACCATTGCTCATGTTTATCCAGCGATAGTAGGGATCACAAGTCTGGGGACAGTAGGGGTTACAAGTCTGGGGATAGTAGGGGTCACAAGTCCGGGGACAGTAAGGGTTACAAGTCTGGGGATAGTAGGGGTCACAAGTCTGGGGACAGTAGGGGTTACAAGTCTGGGGACAGTAGGGGTCACAAGTCCAGGGACAGTAGGGGTCACAAGTCCAGGGACAGTAGGGGTCACAAGTCCGGGGATAGTAGGGGTTACAAGTCTGGGGATAGTAGGGGTCACAAGTCTGGGGATAGAAGGGGTCACAAGTCCGGGGATAGTAGGGGTCACAAGTCTGGGGATAGTAGGGGTCACAAGTCCGGGGATAGTAGGGGTCACAAGTCCGAGGATAGAAGGGGTCACAAGTCTGGGGACAGTAGGGGTCACAAGTCTGGGGACAGTAGGGGTCACAAGTCTGGGGACAGTAGGGGTCACAAGTCTGGGGATAGTAGGGGTCACAAGTCTGGGGACAGTAGGGGTCACAAGTCCGGGGATAGTAGGGGTCACAAGTCCGGGGATAGTAGGGGTCACAATTCCGGGGATAGTAGGGGTCACAAGTCTCTTACACCTTTATTTTGGGGTCCTGAGCTGGAAAGTTTGGGTCCCAGGTATAGTTTACAGTCAGCTCCGGCAAGACTGAACATACAACTCACTTCTACAAGCAAAGAGGTACAGAGCATTGTTGCATTGTATTTAGTATATTTACATATTCAAAGACACTGCTATTGTTGACGGCTTCTCAGTACCTCTACAGCAGCCAGCTTGTTGTTGCTTTCAGACTGTAGAATCTCTAAACACTCTCTGGGAATAATGGAATATCATCATTAGTGTTTGGGTGGGGGTTAGGAGTTGGGGAGGTAATTATAATTTCCCATGACCAACATAGAGACCAGGACCAATCCAATAATACCATTTAGAAAAGCAAGAAAAAAATCTCAAGAGGGTTTTATACTTGTAATAAGTACAATTATCTGCCAGTGCTGTATGATGATGTTATGTTTATAAACTTTATTTTACCCCGACGCAACTTGTTTAGTGATTCTGCCTTTTAAAAATTTCTCTAATTATAATTTAGACAAATAAACTTGGCAAGAATTAGTTTTGTTGTATTGATCTCCAGCTGATCCATCCTGATGTGCAGGCTTGGGTATAGCATCAGCCAGGCTCATCCACCTGACCTGCTGCTCTGCCTCCTTCATCCTCTGATAGGTGGATGAGCTCAAGGCCAAGCTGGCTGCTCAGGAGGTGGAACTCAAGCAGAAGAACGAGGACGCTGACAAGCTGATCCAGGCAAGAACATTTGCTCGTACTGCTTAAACAATACTGCAAGAAATCACAATGTTCAATGTTGGTATTTTTACCACCGCCACTTATAGCACCTCTAGCTGGTTTTGAGATGTATGTCTGAGATTTCTGCGCTGACCCCAATATGAGGAAGGTGAATGGCATTTTGCTGGTGCTGTTCAAAGAAATGAAAAATGACATTTAAAAAAATTCAGCTTGTCCTTCTAGACACAATGGCCCTGGTACTCTTGAATATCCAGAGATGGATTCCTCGTGTTGGTCGTGAAAGCTGCTCTGTGAAACCTTGAGGGGAAGAAAACCCCCACACACACCGAGGCTCATACCTATCTCCGAGCATCCTCTGTTGCAAATTGATCTCAGATAGGTCAGAGGGGTAAAGATTAGCATGCCGTGCAACTTTTTAAGGTGTTGAACCTCTCATACTGTCAGCATTTTCCTAGAACAGATATCTAGTGACTCTTCTCCCACTTTTTCTTAAAGGGAATATTTTAGTGGAGGGCTGATTTTTGGACTGTACCAACAGTAAAACTTAAGCCAAAACTCACACTAGAGCCCTGCACTAAATCCTGTGTGCTGTCCCCAGGTGGTTGGAATAGAAACAGAGAAGGTGTCCAAGGAGAAGGCAGTGGCTGACAAGGAGGAGCAGAAGGTGGCAGCCATCACTGTTGAGGTCAGCGGCAAACAGAGAGACTGTGAGGAGGATTTGGCCAAGGCTGAGCCAGCTCTCCTGGCTGCCCAGGACGCCCTGAACACTCTCAATAAGGTCGGTCAACCTCTTATCTTTTATTGATTTGCTGCATCATACGTCTCCTCTTCTTCTTGCCTTTTTTTTTTTTTTTTGAATTGGTTTCCCAAGCTTTTGTGGAATAGGTTATGTCCACACCAACCTGTTACTGTAATATGAGTGAATCACAGGATTTAGCAGGGCTTTTGCTGAAATAACGTCTTCTCTCTCTTCTGCCGGCATTTTACTTCATCGCCACAACCCATGTAGGTTTATGAGGAGCCTCTGGGTATTTCAAAAACACTCGCTGTGTTTAAGAGGTGCTCTCTGTTCAAACAAGCAGAACAGACAGTTCAATCACTGCTCACGGCTCTCTAAAGATGCTCTAATTAGAATTCTCTGTTGTCTTCTCAAAGTCAGCACAGGTTTCCCCTCCTTTATTCTATTCCTTTACTTTTTTCTCTCTTTTCTGTCCCCAGCAGACAACTGAGATATGCAGCCATTCAAACTCAATTAAGCTGTGGCTCTTTTAATTTTCCATCCCTTATTCCCTCTATCTTCCCTTCTGCAGAACAACCTGACAGAGTTAAAGTCGTTCGGCTCTCCGGTGGCAGCGGTCACCAACGTCACAGCGGCGGTCATGGTCCTAATGGCTGCCCGTGGTAAAGTCCCCAAGGATCGCAGTTGGAAGGCCGCAAAGTTGATGATGGCCAAAGTGGACACATTCCTGGACTCTCTCATCCATTTTGACAAAGAGAACATTCCGGAGGCCTGTCTCAAAGCTATCCAGCCTTACTTGCAGGTGAGTGCTTCATTTAGCTTCTATTTAATAAAGTACATACATTTAACAGATACGCCATAGCAGTGACACATTATGGTGGTGGAGCATTCAAATGACAGCCAGTGAAACTCAACCAGTTAATGAAGCGTTACAAATTGAACTGCTGCTCTGATTACGAAGTACAATGGATCGGGTGTGAAGGATGACAGCGTGGCAGATTCAGCTAAAGTTCAGTCTGCATTGACGTGTTACCTCTTATTCATCTTTTCATACATCATCATGTAATAGTTGTGTTCGAAAAACAAAGTGCTTAATCATTGTTAGGGAAAAACACCGCTTCTATGTAGTCACCTTTTTGACTGTTCCTGATCTTGAAACCCACCTAAAACATGCCTGTTAACGTTTTAAGACTCACTCAAAGTGCACGTTATTGTTGGCAGGACAAAAGCTTTAAATGTCTTGAGGGCTGGCTCCTCCTGGCTGGCAGTTACCCCGGTCAGACGTGAGTTATACTGCTGTAGTTTTCCTAGGTTTATCTAGGATCAGTGAATGAGAGGCTGCAGGAGGACCTTTTTCTGTGCTGCTGATCCTGCTGCTGTGATGAAACGTGTCACCCTGTGCACTGTCAAGGCCCGCCTCTGGACAAAGACTCAAATATTCGGAGACTTAATAACATTCACGTATTCCAAACATTTTTTTCTCTCGCTCACAGACACACACGCTAAAGAGGTTAAGAATAGACTTCCAGAAACACATCTGTTCCACTACACTGATTCACTTCCGTGAATACAACACCTGCAAAGTTGGCAGACTTTAGAAAGAAATAAGACTTAAGCTTATTGAGGGAAAGTTAACTCACACACACACACACACACTCACAAACATTTTGTGTATATTCCACTTCGAGTAACCCTTCTCTTTTTAGCAAAGCTGAATGACTTTGGCGCTATTGCACCTGGAGACCCGCACACAGTCCCTGCACCTACTGCCAGACCCCCCACACTGAGGCGTGCTGTTAAAATCAGACCCTTAATGTTTTAGTACCTTTAATAATAGTATTCTCGTATATGCCAGAGAGCTGATCATTATATTACTGACAAATCAATATTACAGACAGACACTTCTTTCAAAAATTACGTAAATATCCTCTTAGAAGTGACACGCTGAGTTCCACAGCACCCAGGATTGATTCTGCTGCAGCCTCGCTGCCTCTCTTATGACCACTGGCTTCTGGTGGCTATTTTTAGCTGTACTGTAAAAGCTATAGATGTTGTTATCACGAAGGCAGTTCACTGTCGTATGGAGCCTTCTCTGCTTTTGCCTCTGTTTGTCTACAGAGCAGCATTAACCATTATCCTCTAATAAGTTCTGAATAAAGGTGCTATGTAAGTTAGCTAACACCACTTTCTATTTCAAGAGGCAGTCGTGAGAGCGGCTGTACTCTGAGCTCCCTGCAGATGTCTCGGCTTGTCTCTCTAAATCACCGTCCACACCAAGAACGACAGCTATACGGATACGGATGCAAGTGTCCACACTGATGAACAGTAGCAAACACTGGTGCCCACCAAACACTGTCTGTGTCTGTAGCCTCTCGCTCCTTCTTCTTCAGACCAGCGATCTGCTGTAAACCACAACAGCATAAACAAGTTAGATTTTTGACAAACTGAAACAGGCTTATGTGATTATGTTCTGGCAAATGAAAAGGCAGCATGTGGTGATGCAGGCACAGCACTGACTGATAATTGTTGCAGGAAAATGTAATATGAGAGTGTAACAGACTAATAAAGCTACTAGTATTTGTCAATACCTGAGAGGTACATTCAAATCAAAAAGAGGTTTTGACTCAGTTTTTTGTGCTCAAAGCACAGCTTCGTTCTTTTTTGCTCTCTGTATGATTGAGCTAATTGTGTGTTTGATTAGCGGCTCCTTCTGCACTTTGTGTGTCTTTGAATACTCTCCAGGATCCAGAGTTCCAGCCAGATCTTGTGGCTTCAAAGTCGTATGCGGCAGCAGGCCTGTGCTCCTGGGTTCTAAACATCGTCAAGTTCTATGAGGTTTACTGTGAGGTAGAACCTAAGCGCCAGGCTCTGAGTAAGGCCAACGCTGAGCTGGCTGCTGCACAGGAGAAGCTCACCACCATCAAAAAGAAGATCAACGTAAGTTTTGCACTGGACTGAAGATGCAGGAAATAGGAGTGGATTTTCACAATTCCAAGTGTCTCCCAATACTAAAAATCCACTGGCTCTATTCTATGAAATTGATTGCACTATTTTAAGAAAGGGCTTTATGTTCCCTGTTGTTGTTTTCTCCTCATTTCTTTGACAAACTTGAATAGACGAGCTGAGCTTCTCACAAAGCAGCCTGGCTGACAAGAACGTGATGCCTATAAAAGATTCTTTACATCAGTGTGGATGGACGCTGACGATACGCAGCGTAATAAGAATTTGATGCCAGAGAAAACAAACAAAAAAACAACCAGAGGATATAAACTGAAGCAGAAATTCTGAAGATGAATTATTTTATCAAGGCCTGAGTGACAGTTGACTCATGAGCCCTGCCACTAATGATATACTACCAGCATTTCATCAATACAAAGCTGGTGTAAGTGCTATTACAGGCTTTTACTGTTCATTAATCAAAACTAAATCCATCAGCCTAAAAACCCTATTGATAAAAGCAGCTGTAAATAATTGTTTCTCAGTGGCATTTGACATTCAGCACATCAGAGCGCCAGAGAGCCCCAGCAGAGCTTGGTGCTCGGGATGCTGCGGCGGCGGCGGCTGCTTACATCAAACCCTGCAGAGTGCAGAGTGACGACTCTTAATAAGATCCAGCATGACTTCTCGCTGTCATTTTTCAGCCCTCAGTCAGATCACTTGAGCAGAGAGCCAATCCTCAAACTAATCTACTGAACCTGTGCGCCTGCACCGATTAATCCTGTTTGTCCTTGTGCTAATTGCCTCCATATGCCAAATAAATCCATAGCGGACAGAGTAATAAGTTTTACCCAACTTTTCACTCTTTTAAGTTTATTTCATAGACATCTTTGTGTCTTTGAAGAGTCTTCATGAATGTGCTTTATTTTAACATGTGCCAAATTTTTTCTGTCTGTGTTTGCGGCCTATCATATCAGCACCTTAATGAGAACCTGGCCAAGCTAACGGCCAAGTTTGAGAAAGCAACTGCAGACAAGCTGAAGTGCCAACAGGAAGCAGAATCAACAGCACGCACCATTTCCCTGGCCAACCGTCTGGTGAGGAGGACAAACACACGAACGCGCACACAGACACACACACTTAAGTTCTCACCTGTCCCACATGCTTCTCTCAGTATACTGTACAAATGTGCACAAAAAGGAGGAGAAGTTCAGTGATGCACTTGAAATATTTGCTCAACTTTTTCCTGAAAGTTCATCAGTTTGGGAAAGTTTGCATCATCAAATTCAGACTTTTAACTGCATTCCAGGTGTTTTTTTAATATATTTTATAGTACATGGCTTTCCATGGCCCACATTTGCAGACATGTCAAAGGTCGGTGACATATAACATCATTAAAGGAAAGTCACATTCTGTGAAATGCAAAAACAGATATTTTGAGCATTTTTCTTCAGGCCTGAATTAGCCAACCACGACAGTAAAAGAAGCTGTCCTCCTTACTTTCTCAATCAAAGCTGTCCAAAAATGTCTTTCAGGAGCTAAACTTTTAAATCACCATGTGTTCTGTACATTGTATTTACTGTTAAATTTTTTTTAACTGTAACTTCATTTTGCACCTTGTTATATTGGTAAGCATTTTTTATTCTGCCCTGTATGGTGACCTTGATATCCTTAAAAGGCACCTGTGGATAACATGTATTATTAGGTTTATATCATAACATATTATAACAGTTTTTCGTTTTGCTCCGGAATGTGAAAAGAAGCACATCATCCTCTTTTGGAGCTCTGCTACCTGAGCACTGCTCCAGTGCTGCACAGTGGAAGCTGAACAGTTCAGTTGAAAGTAATGTTTCAAAATCCATATTTCTGGTGGATGGCAGGTGGATAATTTATGTGCATTTGCAGATGCAGCTGACGTAAAAGCCTCCTGGCACATCGCGACTATAGACACCTGAAAACATTATTTGTCTTTTCAGATTGTCCTCCTCTTCCTGCATCCACACTCTCATATGACCCCTGGAGCTGTTATGATGCATTTGTATTGATGGTTAATAATTTTACATCCCTCAGTCCTCCCTTTATTTTTCAGACTGCTACAAGTATTTAAAGTAGCTACAATCAATATTCTTTATTACAGCAGTTTACCCAGATGTGTAATGGGTTGAGCATTGCCTGCAGTGACGAATCTAATAACAATTAGCAGCTCCCCTCAGTCTACTGAGTTTCAGTTCATTGTTTTAGCTAAATCTCATGTCCATTGACATACAGGAGTAACACAAATACTGGAGAAATTATTTTATGCAAAATCTGTAAATAAATCTATCCGTGCTGTCAAACTCTGTGATGATCAGTCTCTGTAAGGTCAGCTGGCTAGCAGGAAGCTCATCCTTGATTTTTCCTGCTGTCAGAGAAAAACTGTGATTACCTTCAACTAAAGAAAGAACTGTTCTGGGAACCACTGCTTCTTCCTTTTCCCCCCTTGATTCTTTACAACAGTTCAGTAATTTGTTACACCCAACCCTTTTGAAGACACGCACGACTCAGATGTTTAACCCTGTTCAACTGACAAGATGGTGTTGATGTGTGTGTGTGTGTGTGTGTGTGTGTGTGTGTTTGAAAATCGATCCGAGTAGGTTTTAAGAAAAGTCGTGCCCTGATGTTTTTTCCAACCTCCTCTTTTATTTGCACTATTCATTTCCACCTGGACCAGTAAGTAATTAAACTCATTTGATTTGATTTGTGAGCAGCAAGTACTTAATAGCTTCATGAATACAACAAATTCAGATTCAGATAGCAGCTTCGGTGATAAACCATCAGTGCAGCAACTTGCATTGAATCTTGAATTAATATGTACCCACAAACTATTCCTATAATCTCTGTTTGTAGTGCAGTCGAAGCTTTCTCAAATGTTAATCCATATGTTTAGCCGCCCATACACACAAATGCATACATGTAAATCTTCTGCTGACAGGAGCAAAACAAATAGTGTTGACGCTGTTGGTGTGATAATTTAAATTATTCAGAGAAAGATTTCCAAATGCCTGACAGGAGCAACAAAAGGACGGGGGAGGTTGTGCTCGTCTGGTAGTAAGCCACAAATATCAATGCAAATGCAGCCGACTTGCTGAAGTGTTCCTGTGATGTATAATGAGAAGGTACTGTCTGTACTAAAGGACACAGGCTCTCAAGTTTGGAACTGGGATGAGAGTGAACTTTATTGGTCCTTGGAGAGAAATGGCATCACTGCAGTAAAGAGTGAAGGTGTTGCTACATGAGCCAAGAGGTGATAAAGAGTATAAAAAGCTCATAAAAAATGGACTTGAAGGTGACCAGACATTGTTGTTGAGGACATTACCTGATATTGGTAATGATGGCGGCTGTGGATGCATTTAGAGCTGATTTTACTGGATGTCCAGAGGGGATATGGTCTAGTTGTCTATGTGCCTGTGTTTCAGGTCGGAGGTCTGGCGTCAGAGAATGTGCGCTGGGCAGAGGCCATAAAGAACTTCAGGAACCAGGAGAGGACTCTGTGTGGTGATGTGCTACTGATCACAGCTTTCATCTCCTACCTGGGCTACTTCACCAAACTCTACAGGCAGCAGCTGATGGATCGCACCTGGAGGCCTTACCTGAGTCAGCTAGGGGTGGGTGCGCTTCAACTTCATCCACGCGCTTCTTCAGAGATATAAATGGTAGTTGGGACACCGAGACAACGTGGACACCTGGAGGACTGATAGCTTTGGCTGCCTGTGTGGGGACGGTTCATAATGAAGACAAACTCAAAGGCCCAGGGAAACCAAATTCAAAGTGTTTTGTTTTCACATGTATGCATTAGAAACAGCTAACAAGGTAAGGACTTGGTGTGGATCGTGGCAGAGGTGGGGGTAGTCATCACATCCTGGTCTCGTACGCGGGTCTACAAGGTACCACACATGCCCAGTGGAGCAACGTCAAAGAGCCTGGCTCCTTGGCATGCAGGCAGAGTGCATTTTTAACCGTGGTGACGGCCATCTTTCACACGATATTGATTGGTATTTACATTAGTCAATTGTGTTAAACATGTCCCCCCACAGACTTACACCAGCCAAACTTCTGATTATCTCTCTGCTAACGAATGGGAATGAATAATTTAATCCCATTTGGACTGTAAATGTAATCTGACAAAATTAATGACATTATAGTAGTGAAACAAGTAATTTCATGGGGCTTGTGTTAGGCTCTAAACAATTTTTCAGCCACTTTTTCAATGATGGAAAGCATGATGAAAAGCATTTTCATTGGATAAAAAATTAGTATGAACCCCTGGAGGCAGAGTGGGTTATCAAATGTTTGAATTTTTGTACAGACAGAAAAACAGGCAGGGAATTTTTTTTAAATGTATTTTCAGCATGTACACTACCAAGAGATTAATGAACAGTTAGCACAGGGACACAGGATTATAACTGGGTTTGTGTATTTTTCATTTCATGGGACGCTTAAAAGGCAAACTTTTGCTTATTGGTGTAGCACCAGCCTTAATCCTTGTTGGTTATAACAGTTTTCTGCAAATTAGCAAGCTGTCCTGTGAAATTACAACCCAAGCTGTTTGTCGTAAACCTCCACAACGCTCTTATTCAGCTTTTTCCCTCTGTACTCGCTGTAGCTAAACACTGTTTGTTTGCAGTTCAAGATTAAAAGCGACAATACCATTAGTGTTCCCTCCAAACAGGTGAAGACCCCAGCACTCATTTATTGTTATGATCTGTAAGGTTCCCATCCCAGTAACCCCTGACCTGGACCCTCTGACCATGCTCACGGATGACGCAGACATCGCCACATGGCAGAATGAAGAGCTACCCGCTGACAGGATGTCCACTGAGAACGCCACCATCCTCACTTCCTGCCAGCGCTGGCCCCTCATGGTGGACCCCCAGCTGCAGGGTATCAAGTGGATTAAAAACAAATATGGAGAGCATCTGCACATCATCCGCATCGGTCAGAGAGGGTGAGCAGCTTTCTGCTGGGATGGGGGCGTGGTCCTTTTGGACAAACTTGTAATTGCTGGTGGGTTTTAAAAAGGTACCTGGACGCCATCGAGAGAGCGCTGGCAGAGGGTAATGTTGTTCTGATAGAGAACTTGGAGGAGACCCTGGATCCTGTTCTCGGACCTCTGCTGGGCAGAGAAACCATTAAGAAGGGAAGGTAAGACACTCATAAATCGTCTCAAAACTCCACAACATTTTGCCAGTTGCACATGGTCTTCCCATGTTGTCAAAGCTTGCGTGGTCTCTCACCCTGACTCATCATCACAATCGTGATTTGAAACAAGGAGATTTGGTGCAGTATGACAGAATGGCAATACCATTAAAAAAAAAAACTAAATTCGATTTTTTTCATATTTGGTTTTAAGCAAAAACATAACAATATGTACATTTTCCATGTGCCCATATGTGATACTAATATTGACACATTAAACAAGTTTACAACCTCTATAAACAAGTCATCTACTTAGCAGGTGGGAGAGGGGGTTACATCTTGCAGTTTGCAGTTCTGCGGAATATCTGGGCTGGAGCCTATCCCAGTGGCCTTCAGGCGAGGGGCGGGGTTCACCCTGGACAGGTCGCCAGTCCATCACAGGGCCAACACATAGAGACAGACAATCATTCACACTCACAGCCACGCCTACGGTCAATTTAGAGTATTCAATTATCGTAGTCCCCATTTGCATGTGTTTGGACGGTGGGACACAGAAGATCCTGTGCTCAAGACTCGAACCTGGAACCTTCTTGCTGTGAGGCGACAGTGCCGACCACTGTGCCGCCCTGTCTGTAAATAAATGAACTAAAAACCATGAGGTGGAATTTCACCAAACTTGGTGGAAGGATGTAGCATGAAACCATTACATTTTTGGGCTGATTCATGTACCAAAGCAAACAAAAACAAAAAAAACAGTATTTTTGTATAGAGTTTCGATAAGCTCACCCTAGCAGAGGAATGCACCGTCTGAGTGCTTCAGACTATTAAAAGACCCCTTGGACATTCTTGTATCTGATGGTACTGTGGTAAATGGTGTGAATTAGATGATATTTTAAAGAAAACAAGCCTTTTAAACACATGATAACTGTTGAGTTTTAACTGTAACATATTTCTTAAGTCTGTTTACAGCCCCTACTTGAAAACATATCCACTGTATTTATCAGATACATTAAAAGAGAGCAAAGTCAATTACCACAAGCTGTAACAAAGTCATTAAATGCATACAGTGAAACATCCTTTAAAATGTTTCATTACTTGAATAGCAATGAGACATTTAATAAATCCCACTCTTAATCAAAGAGGCATTAATCTATGGCCTTACTCCCTGAAGTGACAAAATTCAGAGCTAAGGCACCGTCCCTCAGAGCTTTACACAAGCAGAGAACGTATGTCTGGTTGAGCGTGTTTTAAAAAATGAATAAAGTTTTATTTGCGTTTTTCATCATGTACGTCCTCAGTAGGAAAAGTTGTGAAACTAATGCAGAATGAAAGCAGCTTTTAATAGGCAAGCCTGATTTGATGTTGCAGTATCAGATTTTCTGCTTTAACTTTCTGAGTGATCACAAATGTTCCTTCTATCACTCTCCAAACCAGGTATATAAAGATGGGAGACAAGGAGTGCGAATACAACCCCAGTTTCCGCCTCATCCTGCACACCAAGCTGGCCAGCCCTCATTATCAGCCGGAGCTTCAGGCCCAGTGCACTTTGATCAATTTCACGGTGACCAGAGACGGTCTGGAGGACCAGCTGCTGGCTGCGGTGGTCAGCATGGAGAGACCCGACCTGGAGGAGCTGAAGGTGAGTCTATCACAGACTGATGGTGGAGGCAGAGAGAAGCTGATGAAACCGCTTAGCAGATTTTCTTTAATCCGGGATGTCTGAGGAATGTAGACATGAAAGCAGAATCAGTTACGATCGCAGAACAAAACAACATCTCCTCTGTTCAGGTGTAATTAAAAGAAACAGTTGAGGAGTCGGGGGGCTTCTTGAAGCTCATCATTATCCATCTTTAACACCTCAGACTCAAACATCTCACGAGGCTGCAGGTCCAGACTCTTTGATTCTAAAACAATCCATTGGCGCCTTTGATTCCCAGCAAACTAAGTGGATGTGTGATAATTACAAGGCTTTGAGTCCCTCTTGCAGGGATGCTGGGATGCTGCTGCCGGGTGTGTTTGTCACTGCTGCTGATCCAGGCTTGTCTATATGTGCATTGGTTTTATTGACATGGTAGATTAATGTGGAACATGGAGTGATGAGAAAATTAGATTCACTTTTAAATGTGTGTACAGAGTATATTGGAATTAACTTTTAATCAGTTTAACAATCATCACAGGAGCATGCTGCTGAGCAAAAAACTCAGCAACGGGTACAGGCAGACCCTCCAGGCCCAAACCTATCCCAGAATGCATTTGGCGTGAAAGGTTGTAAATTTAGAGTAAGTGAAGATTATGACTCCTCACTGGCAACAATGGTGGGCTGGAGGACTTATGTTTTTGGGCTGTCTAGCCATCAATCCGCCATCAACATCCACTGGTACAACCATAATTAAGTACTTTTGGTTTTTCTGGAGAAAAAACAATTAAATTCATAATTTATGGAGATTAGTTTATCCATTTACAGCAATTTTGTGTGAATGTCAATGGTTTTGAAATAAATCCTTTTTAAAGATCAGTGTTGGTCTCATAGACATGGATGTCCCCCATCCTGGGGTACTGAACTGAATTATACAGTTATAATCTATTGTTGTTATCAGTGACCCCTAAAAGAATGAAAACTGTTGAATTGATTGAAGTAAATGTTAAAATGAAACAGTCAAGAAAGAACAAGTGACATTTTCTGTTCAGTTGCATTTCTGTTCAGTACCATTGTTAATCTACTGATCACAATCGTCAAGTCAAGTCAGTTTGATTTGTACGGCATCAAATCACAACAAAAGTTATCTCATGACACTTTACAGGTAGAGCAGGTCCAGTACCACACTCCTTCAATGAATCTACACCCAACAATTCTCCATCAGCCGCACATCCTGCAACAGCGGCGACGATAACCTTCCTTTGAACAGGCAGGAATGTGGAGCAGATCCAGGATCAGTGGGGATGGACGACTGCTTTGACTGGTTGGGGGAAAGAGAGCGGGAGAGTGGGGCAGAGACAAAGACAGATAATGGAGGAAGACAGATATGCAGGAGGAAAGAGAGAGACAGAGATAAAGAGAGAGAGAAAGGGAAGAGACTGATGGACAGACGTGAGCAGGTGGAGCTACGGGTGGCAGCTTGAGCCTCTTCAGGTCTGCAGCCTCCTCCAGTAGCACCAGGATCTGGGATGCGGGGAGCCCGAAGGCTCCGGAGAAGAAGACGAGTTAGTAACACATATGCGTATGGTTTATGTGTAACACATACAGGAGGACAGAGAGGAAAGAGAGGAGGAGAGAGAAGCCCAGTGCACCATGGGAGATCCCTCGACAGTCTAAGCCTATAGCAGCGTATCTAAGGGCCAGCCTAAGCAGACCCAACTATAAGCCTGATCAACAAGGAGGTCTAAGTCTGCTCTTAAATGTAGAGAGGGTGTCTGCATCCTGGACCGAAACTGGGAGACGGTTCCACAGGAGGGGAGCCTGAAAGGATGGTTTTCGTCGCCGCTGTTGCAGGATGTGCTTGCTGATGGAGAATTGTTGGGTGTAGATTCATTGAAGGAGTGTGGTACTGGACCTGCTCTACCTGTGAAGTGTCATGAGATAACTTTTGTTGTCATTTGGCGCTATACAAATAAAACTGACTTAACTTGACTTGACTTGATAGCTGAAAGCTCTGACTCCCATTCTACTTTTAGAGACTCTAGGAACCACCAGTAACCCTGCATCCTGGGAGCGAAGGGTTCTAGCTGGATAATAGGGGACTATGAGCTCTGTCAAATATGAAGGAGCCTGACTGTTGAGGACTTTGTATGTTAGAAGGAGAATTTTCAATTCTATTCTGAATTTGACAGGGAGCCATGCAGAGAAGCCAGTACAGGAGAGACATGGTCTCTTCAACTATTTCTCATCAACATGTGGGCAGCAAAGTTTTGGACCAGTTGGAGAGTCTTTAGGGACCTACTGGTGCAGCCTGATAGGAGGGAATTGCAGTAATCCAGCCTGGAAGTGACAAAGCATGGACTAGTTTTTCTGCACCCTTTTGAGACAGGATGTGTCTGATCTTAGCGATGTTACGTAAATGAAAGAAAGCAGTCCTAGAGATTTGCTTAATGTGGGCATGAAAGGACAGATCCTGATCGAAGAGAACTCCTAGGTTCCTTACGGTCGTGCTGGGGGCCAGGGTGATGCTATCCAGGGTACCTATCTCATTAGATAGGGTGTCTCTAAGATGTTTTGGGCCCAGCACAATAACTTCAGTTTTATCAGAATTTAATAAAAGGAAATTATGGGTCATCCAAGTTTTTATTTCCTTTAGACTGGCTTCCAGTTCAGTCAGCTGATTTGTTCCATGTGGATGCATTGATAAGTACAGCTGCGTGTCTCTGCATAGAAGTGAAAATTAATCAAGTGTTTCCTAACAATGTGACCTAGAGGAAGCAGGTATAGGGTGAAGGGGACTGGTCCAAGCACAGACCCTTGTGGAACCCCCCATTTAGTGTGGTTCATTTTATGCCAATGACATGTTCCAGTCTCTGTGGAAGGATATGGTGGTCAATGGTATCAAAAGCCTCACTAAGATCTAATAAGACCGGCACAGAGACCAGTCCCTCATCTGATGCTAGTAGGAGGTCATTGGTAACTTTGACTAGTGCTGTTTCTGTGCTATGATGACTCCTGAACCCTGACTGGAAATCCTCTAATAGGCTGTTACTGTGGAGAAAGTCACAGAGCTGTTGAGCAACTGCTTTCTCCAGAATTGTGGAGGGAAAAGGAAGATTTGATATTGGTTTGTAGTTGGTAGAACTTCTGGATCCAGGGTTGCTTTTTTGAGAAGGGGTTTAATTGCTGCTGCTTTAAAGGACTGTGGGACGTAACCAGATACCTGCGACACATTGATCATATCCAAGAGAGAGGGGCTAACGAGGGGTAGAGAGCCTTTAAGCAGCTTAGTTGGGATGGGGTCTAGAAGACAGGTGGAAGGTTTAGAGGAGGAAATTATTGAACTGAGCTCATGAAGGCTAATGGGAGAAAAACTATCAAAGTGTACGTCTGGTTCTACAGCTGCCTCTAGGGTTTCTGAGGATATAGGTGCCATATTGTCAGCAGGAGGAGATGAATTTTCTCTCTAATAAGCAGAATTTTGTCATTAAAGAAGTTCATGAAGTCTTTGCTACCATGGGAAACAGGACTACTTGGTTCAATAGAGCTGTGGTTCTCTGTCAGTCTGGCTACAGTACTGAAGAGGAACCTGGGGTTGTTCTTCTGCTCCGCGATTAGTGCCGAGTAGTAGGCTGCTCTCGCTATACAAAGGGCTTTCTCATAACTTTTAAGGCTGTCTTGCCAGACTACATGTGACTCCTCCAGTTTGGACCAGGTCTCCCCCAGAAAGTTTTCCAATTATCTATGAAGCCCACTTGGTTTGCTGGACGCCACCTCGACAGCCAGCGGTTGAATGACGACATGCGGCTAAACATGTCGTCGCTGGTCCGATTAGGTCGGGGTCCAGATCACTATGTAGTCTGACATCGTCTTCGCAAATGTACACACCAGTAGTCGGATGTCATTACCGCTGACGTGAATAACGATTTTATCATATTTACGTTTACTTTTAGCCAGTAGTTTTAAATTTGACGTCGCCTGCTCTGGGCCCCGGAATGCACTTGACTATGGTCGCCGGTGTCGCTAATTTCACGTTTCTCAGAATGGAACCTCCAGTTACCAGAGTTGTTTTCTCGGTGAGTGTGTCGCCGAGTGGGGAGAACCTATTTGAGACATGAATTTGTGGTTGGTCACTGACAGTAGGCTTCTGTTTAGGACTATGCTTCCTTTTGACAGTCACCCAGCCGCCCTGGTTTCCTGGCTGTTCAGGAGCTGCCGGGGGATGCTAGTCAGGGCGCTAAGGCGGTCCGCACCAGCTAACGGGGACTGGCTAGCTCTAGTGGCTAATTGTTTGGATCCATCGGTGTGGAGCCGCTGCAAGTCCAATTCAATCTCGCTAAGCCTCGCCTCCAATGGTACAAACAAACTACATTTAACGCACTTATCAGTATCACTAGAGGAGGCTGAGGAGGAACTGAACATGTGGCCCACTGAGCAGGAGAGAGGAGAGCAGAAGGAGAAGGAGTATACAATTAATGCCATGTTGTAACCGGAACACGGTTTCAACGTTCATGGATCTCTCTGTCAGTGAGGTCAGTGATTGTGAGAGGATTTTTTTTTTTAATCACATTCATTGCTCAGGTATTCAAACAAACAGATCTTTGCACAGATTGAGTGTGCAGGTGCTTCTTTCTACCTGCTCTTGTTTTATGCACCTCAGCTAAGTTTGATACTGGCTGGTCTGTTGTGTCCTGCCACTGAAAGCTCATTTGTGTTTCAATAGTTTACCTCTTCATCTACAGTGTAACATGTCCATATCTATAAGCAATTAGTTCTGCTAGCCAGATACCAGCTAGTTATGATATACTGTATCTGTTTACTCCTTTTTACCTCTGAGTGGAATAATGTCTTAAAACTTTGGACTAAAAGTTTACCTGGAGCTAATTTCCAAAGTTAAGATAGACTATCAGCAGATTCTTGCAAGGCCACAAACAATAATGAAGCAATTCTTTTTAAAGGCAGGAATTGATCTTTTTCATACCACTAGTTTCCATTCTCCATCCAATATCCCCCTGCAGATTATACTTAAGATCACACATTGAATTGTGCTCCGATAAATTACAAATGAGGTTGTTGGGGTTTTGTCTTTTTAGTATTGTTTACGTAGAGAACCACTTTCACAATAACTCGGAAGAGTTTTCTTAAAATCACTGTTTTAAGTCATCAAAACCATGGAATAACACAAATGTGACCAAACAGATCCCAAAGAACAAATCAAATAGACAGAACACCACCTCCTCACGAACGTAGGCTTGATTGTTGATGCTCATTAGGTGCAGTTAATGTTCTGATTAGGTTGTGCTTTTTTGCTAGGTTTTGTTAATTGTGTATCTGTGATTCTTTTGATTGACAACATGTGTTGCATATATTGCTGTTTCCTGTGTTCGAAAAATAGATTACCGAGGAATCGATCCTCCCTTGAGTAAATCCTGTGATTAAATGAGCTGAGAAAACACTCGTGTCTACCCCAAGGTTCCATATATGCTGAGTGCTTGTCCTTTACTCTCTGGACGGGAACATCAGAACTCATCAGACTAAAGGAGCGATTTCCAAACACGTCCCTGCTCCTTACCATCTCCCTCAGCCAGTCTCTTTGCATCAGATATGCCATGAAAGTTTATGTTGAGATCTCAGTGAAGAATGTCCTTGACCTCTGATTTGAGGCGCTGTCAGCCGTCCACCTGAGAGGCCGATGACGAGAGAGCCCAACCTGTGCAGTAGAGATAACGCTGCATTTCCTCAACAGAGTCTGTTTCATCACTGTTCTTGATAGGTTTTTGATGTTACACTTGAAGACACTCTCAAACTTCTTGAAATCTGGATTGACTTCTCTTTGTAAATTGAGCTATTCTAGCCACATTATGGCTGAATACCGCGGGGAATAATAGAACCGTGTCATCAGATGAGTCTTATCAAGTTCTTAGGCTCTAAAAATGTAATGTTTTATCAGTCTTTGTGGTTACTGTCACTGTGACACTCAAAGCAGCTACATCGTCTCTTGTTTTCATGTTCACATTTCCTCACCCACCTCCCCAAAATCAAAGGAGATGCTGTAAGGTCCATTTTGCTTTTTGATGTAAATGACTCTTTGTTGTCGCACCCAGTGACTGAGAGTGGCCGTCGTTCCACTCTGCTGATCTGCGCCGCCGCCCGTCACCAGCTCTAACTTGAAGCTGTCACCGCTGCTCAACTTTTCGAGGAGTAATGAGCAGCACATAGTTACGATCTCCACAGCAAGGTCCATGGTGTGAATGTAAATGTTAGTAATTAAGTGGAAATTCACTTGATCAAAGCGCCAGCCCCTAATGATGCCTCGCACTTGCCTCATCGACAGGCCGCTCTTTTCATGTCAGCTGTTTGAAATGGATTGGCCAGTGGCGCTACTGCACTGCAGCAATTAGACACAACATTGAGACACTTCCACTGTTCCTTAAGCATGGCGGCTCTTATCGTCTGCTACAATCCTTCAATGCTCAGTCAGGGTCTGGCTGATGGCGTGATGAGAGTGTGACAGATCAGAACGTGAAAGCAGGTCAGACCGAATGACTCCAACGCCACCATATCCATGTGGATGGTTTTCTAGAGACTTCCCTGTTGGTGTTGGGCAGCACTGCAGGCTTTCCTCCTATGGTCAAATCAGCATTTTTAATAAACTGGAGTGTGTGAGCGGAGTGTGTGTGTGTGTGTGTGCGTGTGTGTGCGTGTGTGTGCGTGCGCCTTTAAGCCCTGTGTCCCCTCAGCAAAATCCAATGGAGAAGAAGTGAAATGTGATTTAATGAAGCTTGTTTAATTAGCATTTCTCTGAAAAGGGAGGGAGAGAGAGAGAAAAACATGATCTGGAACTCACTTATCATTTTAATTAACACAGAAGGTTGAATGTGGTGGTGGTGGGGGGTCGCTATGTAACCTCTATAAAAACATGGCCCACAGAATCAAGTACTGAACAGCTCCTTGTTGTCAATAAACAACCTGGACTGATAAGAATCCTCGGAGTGCACACGATCAGTTTATATTCTTGGAGTAACTCAAGCGGCATTATACCTTTTAATGAGGTTAGCGTCGCCACTGAGCCGTAAGATGACTACGGCGTGAAAGAGCTCTCATTGAACCCCGCCAAAGACGGGCTAAGGAGCTTAAAATGTCAAGTTGCCTTTTTGGAGAGTGCACCGGGGGATCAGTCTACAACCTTTCTCCACAATAACTACCTCCTCTGGCCCTCCCTCTGGGCGTGTGAGTCTGCTTGTGTACACACTGGCAGCTTGTGTCTGCGTGTGTGTGCGCTGCAGCCCACTTCTAACCCAGACCTGCCTTATTAATGAGAAATGCTCCATTTCCTAAATTACCTTAATAGGGTGGCACTGTGGCACTCAGTTGCCTAAAAAAATGATAGATTGCCCAAAAATGATTTAATCCCAATTAGGTCGTTCTGCTGACTGGTTAATTGTTTTTTTTTTTTTCAAGCAGGGGTAATTACAAGTGCCAGAGGAAAGCTAATCGCTAAAGACGGACTCATTATTGGATCCATGTGGTAATGTTATGGTGTGGATGGTTTCCCCTCAAGAGCACATGAGTCTGGACATGAAGAAGGTCACAGTTGACTCACACAGGCAGAATGTCCCTGTGTTTAAATGTCCACCACTCATTTTGTTCTTTCCATCTGTGCTCCGCGTACACGGCGAGGTCCTTCCTTGAAATGCCACGAATCACATCGTTTTAGTTCTTGTGCAGAGGAGAACTTTTAATCTGCAGCAAGAGTAATAGCGTCAAAGTCAGAGGCTGTAAGATTTAACAACGCAGAGGCTCAATTAGTTTTAACAATGGTGTAAAATACCTCTCATCACCGCAATAGGAAATGCTGTCATAAAGAGAGCAATTAAGCAGTGTGATCTCTTAAACTATCTGCTCCCCTGGCGCGATTTGAGATAACTATGTCTTTTGTCACGGGAACATTATGCCTCGGAGAGGAGGAACGGGTCCACAATGACCCAGCTACCTCCCAGCTGCCTCTGTGATTACACAGAGGCGGAGCGGCGCTGCCAGAGACGTATTACCACCGTCTGTCTGGGATCATGCCACTCAAACCCTCTGCCTTTATCAGTCACCAACAAACTGGAGCGGGTAAACCCCGAGACAGCCCACCCTCCCAACAATTCAAAGGTCGCACAAGCTTCTATTAAGGGAAACTTCAATAAAGCAAAGTCATTATCGAGCAGAAACAAGGCACTGCAACAGACTCTAATGAAGCAGGATGGAGCAATAAAGAGAGGAACCTTCCCTTCCACTTTGATCTCTGAACGCCGCGCCAACACCTGGCTTTGAAAAACTTTCTTGTGCTTTTGTTATTTTAGCCAGAACAAAGAGAAATGATTTGACTTTAAGCTTTAATAGGAGATGGAGCGCACTAATCCATATGGTGAGGTGCGAGTCAAGCCCATTATGACTGAGCTGTGTGTGTGTGAGTGTGTGTGTGCACATGCATGGTTGATAATTAAATCCATAATGTCTTGTGCTGGGTGTGTGTGTGTCAGTATCAGTGTGTGTTGTCCATCAAAGCTTCTTCCCCTCTTGCTGGAATTGATGATCCTGTCACTCCCCGGTTGAGATTTGATGTCAGCAACCACCCGGAATCTGGCTAATCTGGCCCAGAGCGCTCCCTTCATCGGTCCGGATAGCTGATACAGAGCATATTGATTCGTGCTGCCTTTGAGTTGCCTTTCACTCTTCATGTCCTGCTCATGTTGTGGCCCACACCTTCAATATCTGCCCCACAGATGATGATGGGGAGGTCTGAGAGGAACCTGAAAACATTTTTCTCTCAAATGTTTAATACAAGTTTTGTATATTTCTGTGTTTGTTAGTCCGACCTCACCAAGCAGCAGAACGGGTTCAAAATCACCCTGAAGACCCTGGAGGACAACCTACTGTCCCGTCTGTCCTCAGCTTCAGGGAACTTCCTGGGTGACACGGAGCTGGTGGAAAACCTGGAGACGACCAAACGCACCGCCGCCGAGATAGAAGAAAAGGTCCTGGCCTTTCTTTATCGTTACATGCTTGTTGCTGTACTGTTTGCTTCCATGATCACACCAATGACGGAGAGCAAATACCTCGACCAAGGCATCTCAACAGACAGGCGCTGCAAGACTGATGACCTCAGCAAAAACACATATAAAAAGGAATTTGCTACGTGAAAAGATTCTGCTCGGAAATCTAATGGGTTCTTCTGTGGTCCAGGCTTGGTGACAACTGGCCTCCAATTTTTTTTGTAATCTTATTAACAGACAAACAAAATATTACAAAATGGGACTGTTTTTATTTACTGAAACAAAAATTAACAGAGTAACAAAATTGGGGCAAGTAACAAGACTAATCCCACTTTCCTGGTTGGCCCGTTTTCTAATGTAATGACAGATTAAATATTTTAAAATATAATACAATATAAAGTGTAACATTAAATATGGAATAACATGTTAAATATCACGAGGGAAATCTTACCGCTCTTAATCTCATGACATGAACACCCACAGATACAAACCCAACCCACCCTATATAAATCAGTTTTGTAGACATCGCCACTGTGTGCTCTGCTGTCCACTGTGTGTGTGTGTGTGTGTGTGTGTGTGTGCGTGAGTGTGAGTGAGTGTGTGTTGAGCTCTAGCCTCGGTCCAAAACACAACACAGCAGAGACCTTGGCACAACCATAAATCACAGCGGAACTGTCAAAGACCCTCGATGGCGTGGAATTGTAAGGTTGACCTGATTTGCTGGCGAAACACGTAACCCTCTGGGCCCTGCTTTCAAAATAAAAGTCTTCACCCCCATGGTATTTTAGAATGGGACAAATCCACCTGTTTCTAGTATTTTGGGGGTACATCCCATTTAGCGTATCGGGTGGCATGGCTCGGAGGTAGAGTGTCCGTCTAGTAACTGAAGGGTCACTGGTTTGATCCTCCCAGTGACTGTGTTGAAGACTTCTTTGACAGGACACTGAACCCGTAATTCTCCGAGCTATGAGACCCTGCCAACCCACAGTGGTTAAAAATCGCTGAATGCGAAGATGACTTACATACTAACTGATTGCAGAACTTTTAAAGTCTTGTCACGATATTCTGGATTAGATTCTTACATGTTAATATATCCAAGTTTTCGTCTCCTTGGTCAGCAAATGTCAGTGTAGCATATCACATCTGAACCACTGAGAAGCGTGTGTGTGATAACATGCACCTTCTGTCAGCGGTGAGATGAGTGCTCTCCTTGCAGATGTTCAGTCTTAAGCAGAATTGCACAAGCCTTTACTGGTAAAGAATCGTCACATTAATTGTCATGTTCCACTCGCTGTGAGAACATTTCAGCTGGGAGCGTGAAATTGGAATAGCTCTGCTCTTCACTGGAGTGTGTTTTATTGGAGGGAGCATAATTTCATCTTACTGAAACATGGCTGATGGATGAACCTTGAGTGTATGCAGATGTGTGTGGATGTTCTGTCTATGTGTGTGATTCTGTTTTGCTGTAGGTAAAGGAAGCAAAGGTGACAGAGGCCAAAATCAATGAGGCTCGGGAGCACTACCGACCAGCGGCGGCGCGGGCTTCGTTATTGTACTTCATAATGAACGACCTCAATAAAATCCACCCCATGTACCAGTTCTCTCTCAAGGTATCCCCTCTATTGACCCTCCGTGTTCCCTCCCCTGTGAGACCTCTCTTAACGCTCACCCCAGTGTTCCCCTCCCTCCTTCTTCCATTTGCTCACTGTGTTTTATGCTCTTTGCCTTGCTTTTATTGTGTTTGTGGCTCCCTAATGTGGTTATGTAGAGCGTAATGTCTTTCATATTGTCAGCCAGCGAGCGCTGAGAGGAGGCAGTCTGAGATATGGTTTGCAATCACTCCCAGCTCTGCAGGTTGCTGCTCCGGCCCCAGTTATTTCCAAACATAATCAAATGAAAGCACACTCAGAGTTGATATCCTTTTGACCTTGCCAGTGCAGTGAAACACATTATAATATGTGTTCTTCACGCCAGGTTAGTCTAACTCGGCTAAACTGAGAGAAATGACAGCCGAGTACTCGGAGTAGAGGGTAATAACTGGAGTCACACTAACCAGCACTTCTCCAAAGAACACAGTTACACAGCAGAAGCAGCTAACCGCCAGTAGTTACGCAGGGATAGACACAACTGCGAGTGGTCACATGACACATGATGAAATAATTTCACAGATGATTGAGCCCCAGTGTCTCTGTTAGCAGGCTTTTCAAAGAACAGTCTCATTGGGATGGGTGAGTATAACCTCATATTAGCAAAGACGAGGGTGGCGTTATTTTATATCACTCTTCCATCAATAGTTTAGAGCTGTCGATGGTAGTCAATCCTAAATTCCCTCGCTCCTAAATACTCAAAACTCTAATGCTGCACTAACTATTTTATAGCTAACAAAGCTCAAATTAGTATGCAAACACCAAAGAGCTGCCTAGAATTATTACCCTGGAGTGGCCACAGACAGGGAAAAAAATATGGCCAAAGAACCAAATTACGAGATATTATGGAACGCTAGAGTAGCCGTTGTTTTGGTTTTTTTTCTTTTTTTGGTGGGGATGGAGGGGGATAGTTTTTTGTTTTGAAGCCACATGACATCTAATGTCCTCTCAATTTAGTTATTTTGAAGCTGCAAGATGATAACTTGTTCCCTTGATGTAGCTGATATGAGGCAAATCAGTCTCCCCCTTAAGTTTGTTACTTTTAGGCCATAAGATATAATTTGTCACCTCACTTTAGGTACTTTTGGACTAAGAGGTGTAACTTGATATCAGAATTTTGTTAATTTGATGCCACAAAATATAACTTGATGTAGTCATTCCATCAACGTCATCTCGAGATACCACAGCAGGTACCTGTAAAGCATAAACAGAGCTGCAGAGGATAACGGAGCATTCAGGAGTTAGATAGATGGTTAAATCTGTGCTGAGTACTAGGGTTCCACTGAGCCTGTGCCACCCTGTCACACAGTCGTAAACCTCAATGAAATCAAACAGAAAAGAAGACACAACTCAATTAAGTTCAACACAAAGGACCAACAATTAATATAAAGAGCTGTAGACACCAAAAAGCATAATTAGGCAACAAACACAAAATAATTGTCATTTAGACGACAGAATAAAACATAACCAAAGCAGACAACACTGAGATGTGTGAACAGTATCTGTCAAACCGTGCTACCCAGTTTGCATGGACCTTGAAGCACTCAGTGTGTGTAGTCGAGTGTGTGCACAAACACGGTCCTGCTCATCACAACTCTGTCAGCTGCCACTGCAAGTACAGTTTGATACTGTCATGTTCTCCGGTAAAAAGCATTAGTTTTTGCACTGGTAATTAGTTTGCAATTATTGATAGCCTGCATTAAAGAGAACAGTATAATTATCTGAAACCTAAATTCCATCCATCCATCCATCCATTTTCTACCACTTATCCTGTTAAGGCTTGGGGTAGGGGGGTGGAGCCTATCCCAGCAGCCTTCTTCGAGAGGTGGGGTTCACCCTGGATGGGTCACCAGGCCATGGCAGGGCCAGCACATAGAGACAGACAACCATTGGCTCTCACAACCGCACCTAAGGTCAATTTAGTGTCAGCTTAGTCCCCCCTTGATGTCTTTGGACTGTGGGAGGAAGCTGGAGTACCAGAAAGAACCCACGCAGGAACAGGGAGAACATGGAGACTCCTCACAGAAAGATCCCGTGCTCCAACTGGGGCTGGAACCCAGGACCTCCTTGCTGAGAGGTGACAGTGCTGACCACTGCACCACCGTGCTGCCCTGCATCATAAAATTATAAAAGATAAATACCAACCCAGCAAACCAATTTCTGATTCAAGCCTTATTTTGACTTTTCATTCATCAGGTGGCTAAAACCCTCAAACGAATACTCCCATTGCTCTCCTTCTGCTGGGTACTTGTTAAATAATTACTCAGGTGGAAGATTGCTCGGGCCTATTTTTAGGGAGATTTATCCACATCTGGTTCTCTAGTGTGTATTTATGGGAGCAGGACAGTGTGCTGAGGCAAAAAACAAAGTTTTTAATAGTTTCTGGCCAACAGGAGAGCTCTGCAGCACTGAGGAGCAAAATAAATCAGGTTTTAGATGTCATGGCAGGAGAATACTGGCACTTTATTTCTCTAGGTCTTTGGAAGTTAGGTGAAGTTATTCACAACTATTTTTCAATCGAGCTCATGCTGGAAGTTTACATGATTTTAGTCAAAGCACGGAGTGTATTTACAAGATCATTCACTTGATCACTGTTGTCATGAATGCTCTGAATGTATCCGATAATAACTGTCAGTATTTGATACTACTGCTTATTGGTGTGACATTTATAAGTCCACGTGTTTATAATTCATCCCATGTGTGTGAGTGATCTCATGTACATGATGAAAATGACTCATCTTGTGAAAGTCATGCCATTAATTTCAGTTAATTAGAGTGAATCATCCAAGGCGATATTGTCCTGGGAACAGGCCTCCTCATATCCATCATGTCAGAGGTGAATGACACTGACTATGTGAAGGCCACAAACATCAAGCAAACTCTCATTAAATGTACTGGTTGTTAGAAGTTTTCTCCAGCAGCTCTTTGATGTCAGGTACTGACTCAGTGTTGTGCGTCCCCAGGCGTTCAGTGTGGTCTTCCAGAAAGCAGTTCTGAAGGCCGAACCGGACGAGTCTCTGCAGCAGCGGGTGTCCAACCTAATTGACAACATCACCTCCTCAGTCTTCCAGTACACCACCAGAGGCCTGTTTGAGTGTGACAAGCTCACGTACATCGCTCAGCTCGCCTTTCAGGTAGGAAAAAGAGGCCGCTCTCATCTTCTGCATGGTTTGTTTCGAGAACAAGGTTGCCATTGAATCAGTCGCTCCTGAGACCAACTGCCCTGTTTGGATCTAATCAAGTGGAAAAGAAATGTGGTTTGTGCTGAAACACAACATTCAAAGATGCTTCCTGTTTTTGTTTTTTTGATTTTTATTTATTTATTTATTTTTGTTTCCCCAGATCCTGCTGATGAATAAAGAAATAAACACTGCAGAGCTGGATTTCCTTCTCAGGTACCCTGTCCAGCCAGGTGTGGCATCACCGGTGGATTTCCTATCCAACCACTCTTGGGGAGGGATCAAGGTATGCAGTATATAGTATATAATACATAATATGACAGCTTCCTCTGTTTATAATGCCAACCTGTTGGTACATGTGGTTCAGTTAAACTATGGCTGATAGTGATTTACGTATGTGACTTATTTAGTTTTCTTCTTTATTTTTCATGTGTTTATTTTTAATGTCAACAGACCTAATCAGAAAATATTTGGCCTCATATATTGATAAAAAGTTGTCTGATCGTGTTTGGACATGAAAATTCAATTCATTTCACAATGGCATAATTAAATGTCACACGTGTAGCCTAGACCGTCAACAGCAGTGTACGGCCTCGCACACTGAACTGAGGAGTGCGTGCTCGCGCTGGTGGGAGCTAATATGCTTGCATGAGCTTGTTGAATCAGAATTTGTAGTTTTAACCCTGAAGGAACAAAATATTAGTGAGTTAATCCCATGCCAGGCAATGACTGGCTATAATGGCACTAAGCTATTCACGCCCATATCAAGAGTGTGGAAATATGACATAAGTGCTACAACTCACAAGCATGAGGTGCACTCTTCTGCGCACACAGCAATTTGATAATGGCAGCACTTAACAAGCACCGCACCCGGTGATAGTAATGCTGAAAAAATCATGTCGTCGTACTGCTTTTCTTTTCTGTGAATCTGACATCTAAGTTCATTCTAAATGTAATGTATTTATATGCAAATTTATTGAGTTAAACTTGTCGAACCAATGGAGTTTTCTGACGAACTAGGATGTAGCATATAGCAAGGCAAGGCAAGGCAAGGCAATTTTATTTGTATAGCCCGTTTTCACAAACAGTTTGTCTCAAAGGGCTTCACATGGCATCATAACAACATCCTCTGCCCTTAGACCCTCACATCGACTGAGGAAAAACTCCATAGAAAACCCTTTTAACAGGGAAAAATCTGAGAAACCTCAGGGTGAGCAACAGAGGAGGGATCCCTCACCCAGGACGGACAGACGTGCAGTAGATGTTGTTACAGACAAGAAAACAGTTTACAATACAAAATGTGGGAAACACGGAAATGTTAATAACAGCTGAAGAAGGAAGCTTCTGGTAGGGGAGGCAGGGAGAGCAAGCCAGCTTGATGGGGGACTGGATGGCAGACTTGTTCATGGAAGGGGAGCGCAGGCCGGTGTAACAGTAGGGAATAAGGGGGGGGGGGGGGGGGCGATGCAGGCGGCGGTTGGGGCTCCGGTGGATCTGTGGAAACACAGAGAGACTGCGAGACACCAAGGCCAAACTACAAAGTGCAACAAGTAAAATGTGCAGGGAGGAGAGGAGGAGAGAGGGGGAGAGGAGAGGAGAGGAGGGAAGGGCTCAATGTAACCTGATGTGTCCCCCAGCAGTCTAAGCCTATAGCAGCATAGCTATCAATGGTTCAGAGCTACCTGAACCAGTCCTAACTGAAGGCTCTGTCATAGAGGAAGGTCTTAAGCCTGGACTTAAACGTAGTTAAAGTGTCTGCCTCTCTGACCCATGGAGAGATGCTGGTTCCACAGTAAAGGAGCCCGGTAACTAAAAGCTCTACCTCCCAGTCTGTTTGTATTGATACTGGGAGTCACTAAAAGACCTGCATTCTGGGAGCGGAGTGCTCTGGTGGGACAGTAGGGACTAATGAGCTCTTTCAAATAGGATGGAGCTTTATCATTGAGAGCCTTATAAGTTAGCAGAAGGACTTTGAAGTCGATTCTAGATCCTACAGGAAGCCAGTGGAGAGAAGCTAAAGTGGGAGAGATGTGTTCTCTCTTCTTAACTCCCGTCAAAACCCTCGCTGCAGCGTTCTGGACCAGCTGGAGACTCTTTAGAGAGTATTTAGGACATCCTGACAAGAGAGAGTTGCAGTAGTCCAGCCGAGAAGTGATAAATGCATGCACCAGTTTTTCAGCATCACTCTGGGAAAGGATATTCCTAATCTTAGCGATACTTCGAAGATGGAAGAAGGCGGTCCTAGTCACATGCTTTATGTGGGAGCTGAAGGAAAGGTCCTGGTCAAAAATGACCCCAAGGTTCCTTGCAGTTGTACTCGAAGTTAGGGTGATGCCATCTAGAGTAGAGATCCGATTCAAGAGTGTGTCCCTGTGGTGTTTAGGTCCAAAAATGATTACCTCAGTTTTATCTGAATTGAGCATTAAGAAGTTAGAAGACATCCAGGATTTAATGTCTTTCAGGCAGTCTTGCAGATGAGTAAACTGGCTTGTGTCGTCTGGCTCCATCGACAAGTAAAGTTGTGTGTCATCTGCATAACAGTGGAAGTTGATCGAGTGCTTCCGGATTATGTCACCTAATGGGAGCATGTAAAGAGTGAAGAGAATCGGTCCTAAAACTGAACCCTGTGGTACACCATATGTAACTCTGCTATACTCCGAATGGTCATTATTAACATTAACAAACTGAAACCTGTCAGATAAGTAGGACTTAAACCATTTTAGGGCAGTTCCTTTAATCCCAATGTCATGGTCTAGTCTCTGTAGCAGGATGCTGTGGTCGATGGTGTCAAATGCAGCACTGAGGTCCAAAAGGACAAGCACAGAGACAAGACCTCTGTCTGAAGCTATAAGAAGATCATTAGAGACTCTGACAAGTGCTGTTTCAGTGCTATGGTGTTCCCTGAATCCAGACTGGAAGGCTTCAAAGAGCTCGTTGCTGTGCAGATGTTCATGTAACTGCTCCAGGACAACCTTCTCAAGGATCTTGGAGATGTAGGGGAGGTTGGATATTGGCCTATAGTTGGCTAACACATCTGGGTCAAGAGAAGGTTTTTTAAGTAAAGGGTTAATGACAGCCACCTTAAAGGCCTGTGGCACATAACCTGTGACTCAGGAAAGATTAATTTGATTTAATATAGAAGTGTTGACTAGAGGGAAGGCATCCTTAAGGAGGCTTGTCGGGATGGGATCCAGCAGACAAGTGGCTGACTTGGAGGAACCGACTGCAGAAGTTAATTCTGACAGGTCGATGGGGGAGAAGCTGTCCAAGTGAGCACCAAGTCTGGGAGGTGCTTCTATGGGGACTGTAGTCTGTCCTCCATTACTGGCAATCTTCGTTCTAATATTCACAGTCTTTTCAGTAAAGAAAGAAAGGAAGTCGTTACTGCTGAGAGTTGGGGGGATGCATGGCTCAACAGCACTATGGTTCTTGGTGAGCCTGCCCACGGTGCTGAAGAGGAACCTGGGGTTGTTCTTATTCTTTTCTATCAGGGACGAGTAGTAAGCGCTTCTGGCATTACGGAGTTCTTTTTTATATATTAATAAACTCTCCTTCCAGGCTTGGTGGACTTCCTCGTGCTGGCTGGAATGTGTCTTCCTTTCCAGTTGTCTGGTCTTCTGTTTTAAGGCACGCAGCTCTGGGCTGTACCAGGGAACTATTCTTTTCTGGTTGATCACCTTCTTCTTCAGGGGAGCTACGGCATCAAGTGTCCCAAGGAGTGCTGCTGCAGTGCTGTCCACAAGATAGTCTACCTGCGAGGGGGTGAAATCAGCATAACTGCCCAATATATTATTACAAGATGTGGCAGCAAGCTCTGCTGGAATAAGCTCCTTAAATCTAGAAACAGCAGTGTCAGATAGACATCTACTGAAGCGGGACTTTTTCCCAGGTAGAATATAATTTGTTAAAGTAAATTCAAATGTAATTAAGGAGTGATCAGACAAGACGGGGTTCTGAGGAAGAACTGTGATTCGGTCAGCTTCTATTCCATAAGTGAGTACTAAATCAAGGATGTGATTAAAAGAGTGAGTGGGTTTGTTTACCCTCTGACAGAAGCCAACAGAATCAAGAAGCGACTTAAACGCAGTGGCCAGAGAATCATCATTGACGTCCACATGGATGTTAAAGTCACCCACTATAATGACTTTGTCTGAGTTCAATGCCAAGTTAGACAGAAAGTCAGGGAATTCTTCTAAGAACTCAGAATAAGGTGCAGGAGGACGGTACACCACAGCAAGTAAGAGTGGTTTCTCTGCTTTCCAGTCTGGGTGGGAAAAGCTGACAATAAGGCTCTCAAATGAGTTAATGAACTGTTAGGTCGAGGGTTAAGCACCAAATTTGACTGATAGATTGCAGCTACTCCTCCTCCTCTGCCAGTGGTGCGAGGTACATGGTAGTTAATGTAACCAGGAGGGGAAGATTCATTTAAACTAACATACTCATCTTGCTGCACCCAGGTTTCAGTAAGTGCTAATACACCAATCTGATAATTAGTAATTAAATCGTTCACTAGGAGAGACTTGGATGCAACTTGGATAGCGGTAACAATAACATATTTTATCACACAGACATTACAGTAAGACTAATATAGAGGCACACAACCATGATACCGTACATTATTTCTTTTTTCCCAGCTGTTGAGAAAGAGTTTCAAAAATTCAAAAAGAAAGAGTAAAAATATTTCTCTGGAAATAAATCTGAAATGACTGTAAAGTATATAGTCGTCCTGACAGTGCTGTTTAGAGAGGAGGCAGCAGACAGACGTCAGCCAGTGTCAGTTCTTCGGAGATGAAGGGCAGTATTCTCTACCAGCAGCTCAATTTACAAGAATTTGACACATTTGAACATTTGTGGTAAACTGAATAAATTATTGGGCTACGTGCAGATGGCTTTTGTTGAGCTGTCAGATAAGTAATCACGACAGATACGCAGTTGAGAAAATTACTTTTCTACATGTTAATCCTTGTTGAACAAATAATTTGACGCTTTACTTCAGTTTCATCCTGAAGCTTTTACTGTACTCACAGTAAGGAGAATCAAGTGGTTGAAGACCCAAGTCAAGTGAACTAGGAGTGGCCAGAAGAGAGGCTTCCCTGGACAGAGTATGTCCTCAGTAAAGTCCAACACCGACAGTTTAAGCGCAGTAAACAAACACTTACCGTGATCTCCTCATCTTCTGGTGTTTGGACTGTCGGTCTACGGTCCAGTAGACCCCCGCTGTCTGTTCACTCCTTGAGGATGGCGGCCCGCGTTCCAGGTGTGTGACAACCTGAGACGCAGGCCTGTTTCCTGACTTTGTTGGGCTCTTCATCCAGCACTGGTGTCTGTTGTTTTCCGTCTGGATGACATAGTTGAAGATTTGAGAGCTTCTGGGTCTTTTTGGACAACAAATATTACCATGCTACTCCCACTCATATCTCAGTTTGTAGTGCATTTTACGAGACACCCTCCCCACCCTGCAACCCCAGCACCCACATGGCTGGCCTCTGACTCTACATGAGTCCATGAGAGGTTGCTGACTGTATCATTGCTACATATGCACTTGATTTACTTGCCATATATGGACTAAATCTAGGATCTGTAGACACATGCAGTAAGTACGTAGTTTTAGGACCCCAAAATAAAACATTAAGACAGATCCTCAGGTGTGGTGTTGATTAAGGGACACACCTTCCCCGCTTATGGGCGGCATGGCTCAGGGTAGAGTGGCCGTCTAGCAACCAAAGGGTCGCTGGTTCGATCCTCGACCCCGGTGACCATGTCCAAGTGTCCTTGAGTAAGATACTGAGCCTATAATTGGTCTTTGAGTGCCGCTAAGGTAGAAAAGTGCTATATAAAATTGAGTCCATTTACCATGTAAGGATAACAAAGAGCATTAATAAATCTTTAACACTTAAGTAATGCTTATTCAGCCCTTTTATATAACTAAAAACTAAATAGCTGCTAATAATGTCACAGTAAAGTGCTACCAGTTTTAAACTGTATTATGACACTTTGTGAAGTTAGTGGTGGCTACGCAGAAATAGCATTTTGCTGCATTGTAAAAACACAACATTAATCTTTAGATTGACTGTCATGAAAGGATTCATAACCTAACCCCAGGGTAAACCTGTCCCCTGTAAAAGTGTAGATAATGTTTAAATAGTGCAGATATACCCATAGCTGCATGCACTGTATGATTTTGACAAATTTGTACAATTATAACAATGATTCAGCGTGGCACGGTGGTGCAGTGGTCAGCACTGTCGCCTCACAGCAAGAAGGTCCCGGGTTCAAGTCCCGGCTCCAGCACGGGATCTTTCTGTGTGGAGTCTCCATTTTCTCCCTGTTCCTGCTGGGTTCTCTCTGGTACTCCAGCTTCCTCCCACAGTCCAAAGACATCAAGAGGGGTCCAGGTTAATCCGGACTCTAAATTGACCGTAGGTGTGAATGTGAGTGTGAATGGTTGTTTGTCTCTATGTGTTGGCCCTGCAACGGAATGGCAACCTGTCCACACCTCTCGCCCAAAAGGCGCTGGGATAGGCTCCACCCCCCCGGGACCCTTAACAGGATAAGTGGAAGAAAATGGATGGATGAATGGATAACAATGATTCACAGACAATATGGTACAAGTCTGAAGACTTCCCAGAGAAAGCTCTATCCTCTCTATTCCATCATGTTTGAGGCCCCCAGATTTCTCTGCACTGGCTGCTTTATTTAGAGATGTATTTTGCATCCTTTGACCTAAAAAAACAAACACACTCATCCCATAGACTCAAATCAGGTGCTGGACACTATAAAGAATGAATTCTACACACTGGACGCTGCTGATGTAATCAGTCTACTGTCACCTCAACAAAACTGGCATTTCGTACATTAGCTATTTTTCTACATGGCCCAAACTTTCAGTGTGACTGCACCTGATTCTCCAGGGCTCTGTTTTGCTTTGTGACTCCGTTACGCTTTAACATCGCAGGGCACGAGAACAAATTCTTCTTATCCGTAGTTTCTCTTCAAGAATAGACGTCTGGCAGTTTCGCCCTGTGGACATCAAGCAGCAGAGCTTCTCTCTCGTCAGATCAGTTTAGCAGCAAACTAAACCCTAATGGCAGCATGTGTTTTTTAGCCTCTCACGCTCATGAATTTTTCAATGTGTACCGCGTAGAATATTAACTTTACCCGAACCCCACTGAGGGTTTGGAGACGGCCTTTCCTCAACTGCACTAAACCTAATGTGGATACTTGAGGTCCCTCTAATCAAATTCTGTCACTCGATTTTCTTATCACAGTTGGAAACATAATCAGTCGGAAAGCTTAAAGCAGGATAAGATCCTCCGATCGTTTGGCCCTCTTGGTGATATTAGCAGAGGAGGAATCCCTCGAGACGCCGGGTAGACTCCCCTCACCAGGGTTGAGACTTCGCCAAGCGGTTATGGAAATTAAACACACTGAGTTGAAGGGAAAGACTTTGGGCCAAGCTGTTCCATCTCTCTGTCTTTCTGCTTCAGCCAAGTGTTCATATGGACATTTTTTCATCAGAGTAGTGGGAAGAGCATTGAAACCGCATACACACTGCATTTGTGTGTGTGTGTGTGTGTGTGTGTGTGTGTGTTTGTATATATGTGTGTTCACTCCCTCGGCAGGGAGCATACCTGCTTGAGGCCGCACCGCATGCCACTGCTGTCCCATCTCACTTGAGATGAGGTGCCTGTCAGCTGGGGCATCACAAGAAACCCCCAGTGGTTCTGCAGTGGCTGCATACTGAGTCCCCCATCCCATAATTAAGGAGATGGTGTTTATTCAGCATTTCGCTTTGAACAAATGTTATTAATGAAGCTGTGACAGAAAGCTGTCCTATCAGTTCCTTTTCTTCTGCCTCACAACTTCTGCAAAGTTTATTTGCTGTATATTGAAAAATGACAAAGTGATACTTCACCTAAAAAGAGTGTTTTTCCTCACACCCACTCACAGTTAGACGTCTAGAGTTCCAAAGATGTTTTTTTTTCCCTGTATTACTTCTATCTGACTCCAAATTGTAGAAAGAGCTGGCCACATATATTTAGCATGAAGCTAGTGGCCGCTGATGGCTAACAACGGCAAAACTGTCCAGAAAATCAGTTTATGAATTCAAGGGTATCGTCTAATATAACCCATGTCTTTATCCAGTTTATGCTCAGTAATCATAAACATCTTGGTTTCAGCTAAAAACAAACAAACTCTAAACCTTTAGGTTCAGCGCTCAATCATGATAACTTCAAGCACAACTTGATTCAATTGACTCAACTTGCTCGTGCTTGTCTGTGCTTGTATATGGTGAATAGCTGTTTGTTGCTGTTAGCTTCAAGCTAAATATACACAGCTGGCTTTTTCTGCATAATGGAGTCACACAGACGTAATACAGGAGGTGAAAAATCTTCTTTGTGAGATTAAGATCCCTATTTTGAGTATCTGGAGGGAAAAAACACTTTTTTGTGAAGGTTAGCTTCAATGTGCATCAGTAATTACAAAAATAAGCAGTTTTTCTGTACTTTACTTCCCTCAAACCCCAGTCCTTGTCCTCCATGGAAGAGTTTAGGAGCCTGGACCGAGACATCGAGGGCTCGGCCAAACGCTGGAAGAAGTTTGTGGAGTCTGAGTGTCCTGAAAAAGAGAAATTCCCTCAGGAGTGGAAGAACAAGACCTCTCTCCAGAGGATGTGTATAATGAGGGCCCTGAGGCCTGACCGCATGACGTATGCCGTCAGGTAAGAGGTAGAACCATCAGCTGGCCTTCGCTCCGTGATCTGTGAAGCCCCTTACTGACCTGTGCTGTTTGGAGGAAAGGGAAAGGTGAAACAGCTTAACCTTTGACTTATGGTTTGGATTGACTGGGCACCTGTGCTCACCTCTGACTGCCACCATGTTTGTCGGTTGCCCAGCTCACAAACACTGCAGAATCAATGAGCCTCATTTGTTGAAGAGGACTGTAGGAAAGCAGCCCTTAACCTCTGTCCAGGAACACCACAGAATTAAGCCTGCTGAAGTTAATAACTTCAGTCTGTGAATGTCCTCTTTGGGCTGTGAGGAAGCACATTTTAATGCAGCTGTACTCAGAGTGTGAACAACATAAAGTCTAACAATCTGGACACATTCTTAAAGCATCCACAATCAATACCATTTTACTAACAATGGAGAAGAATCATGCTCCTAGTGACAAATGCCCAGAGATATAATAAGTGACTCTGTAGTTCCCCTCAGCTAGGATGCAGCTACTTTACTGTTTGACTTGAGACTTGCTGCTCTTCGTCGCCATACTGTGTCACAGTCATCAGTGTCACCAGGTGGGCAAAAACTCAATTCCAACTGAATTGGATTTGTTAAAGGGCACTCATCAATTTAATAAAGAAATAAAATAATAAAAAGTTGGGAACAACCTGATGCCCCCAAGTTGCTATTTGTTTCTGGCGACTCTGGAGGGATTACCAAGAGGTGATGATTGTGGTAGCCATGTTAACACCTGTACTAGCTCCTCCACTCACAATGATTGCAGTTCTGTCAGGTCCATTCACGTCAAGAAACACAAGAGATGATAATGAGCTTGATTTGTTTATTATTGTACAAATTGGCGGTATGGCTCTGTTCAGAGGAGTCCCCTGATAATTTTTCATGAGCACCATGAAACAGGGGACCAGCAGCATCAGGGAAGGTTCTCCCAGTTTAAGACTGGAAGAGCAAACATACCCCCGTGAACAGAGCAGCAACATGACATGGAACGAACTATGCCATGTATACACGACAAGGTGGAGCTGGGGAGGTGGAGGGTAGCAAGTAGCGAGCAGGAGCAACTGTACAGCAAATAGCAGCAGCAGCAGATAGCAGCAGATATCAGCAGGCTGCAGTAGATAGCAGCAGCAGGCTGCAGTAGATAGCAGCAGCAGGCTGCAGTAGATAGCAGCAGGCTGCAGTAGATAGCAGCAGCAGGCTGCAGTAGATAGCAGCAGCAGGCTGCAGTAGATAGCAGCAGGCTGCAGTAGATAGCAGCAGATAGCAGCAGGCTGCAGTAGATAGCAGCAGCAGGCTGCAATAGAAAGCAGCAGCAGGCTGCAGTAGATAGGAGCAGATAGCAGCAGTAACAGCAGGCTGCAGTAGATAGCAGCAAATAGCAGCAGCAGATAGCAGCAGATAGTAGCAGGCAGAGCAGCATAGCCAGAAGCTAGCAGAGCGGTAGTTGAGGCCGGGTGACATTTAAGTTGAGAGGGGCCAATCAGAAGCAAGGGATTTGATCAGCTGATGCTGAGCAGCTGTGATCAGCTGATTGATCAGTTTGATTGATGGACAGGAAGCCAATAGCGCTTGACTACCACGGCCTGACAGAACTAACGCTAACGCTCGATTTTTACTGTAAAAACACCGCTCACCTAAGTAGCAAGGCAGCATTTGTAATATTTTTTTCCAGAGAATATCTCGTATCTCAAAGTGATACTTCACCAAAAAAGGGTAATTTGCTTTTCAAGTACTTACAGGAAGGTGTCTTCAGTTCAGGAGGACGTATTATTTCGTTAAGATTCCAGAATGCAGAAAGAGATGGCCATGTATATGTAGCTTGAAGCTAATGTCAATTTACAGCTTACTGGTTACCAACAAATGTAAACTTCTTGCTGTTGAA